>NC_090828.1:89376195-89688846 GCF_028021215.1 Eschrichtius robustus
GAAAACACATTAGAAGAAACTTCAGGTAGTGAATGATTGAAAAAAGTGACTGAATAAAACAATGGGAAAAATAGTTACCATTCTTATTTAAAATATATATATACACATGCACACGTGCACATACACGCACATACATTAAACCAATGAAGTATTGTTCCAGGTTTATCAATTAAAGCATCAATTAAAAATACAAGCAAAAATAAATGTTAGCAAGAATAGATATGGTGAAACCAGCATTCTTATGCCTTGCTAATAGAACTGGAAATTGATACCACTATTAGAAAGACATTTGATAATAACATACAAAAGAGATAAAACTGATAACATCCTTTAACAAATTATCCCACTTTTGACTAAAGAAATCCATTGTAAATGTATGTATAATAACAAAAACCCAGAAGCAATCTAAATATCCTACAGTAGGTAAGTAGCTGACCATATTATGTTGCCTCTCTAGCAGGGAACATGATGCTGCCATTGAAAAGAATGTTTTGAAGACCTTTTAATGACACAACAAAGTACTGTTAAATTTTTAAAAGTTAAGTAGTAAAATGCATATCTAGGATCCCAATTTTTAAAAAAAACAAAAGTATCTATGCATATGATGTTGGTAGGAAATACTCAGGAATGTTAATTTTCAAATGAATCTACTTTTAAATAATGTAAGATAGTATCTTTAAAGAAAATAATGAGTAGGTAGACACTGAGAGGTTGTGAGGGTAATGAGAAAGAGGGATGTTAATATTCTTTACCCAGTAATTCCATTTCAGGAAATGTATACTAAGAGATATGGGAAAATGATTATCTCAGTGTTGTAATAATGGAAAGATAAAATCAACTGAGGAATGATTTGGCAAATTATCATATATTATGCTGATCATACTGAAGGAATGTAAGACAAAAATAATGGATCAGGGACTTCCCTGGTGGCGCAGTGGTTAAGAATCTGCCTGCCAGTGCAGGGGACCAGGGTTCGAGCCCTGGTCCGGGAAGATCCCACATGTGACGGAGCAACTAAGCCCGTGTGCCACAACTGTGGAATCGGCGCTCTAGAGCCCGCGAGCCACAACTACTGAGCCCACGTGCCACAACTACTGAAGCCTGCACGCCTAGAGCCTGTGCTCTGAAACAAGAGAAGCCACCACAGTGAGAAGCCCACGCACCACAACGAAGAGTAGCCCCTGCTCACAGCAACTAGAGAAAGCCCATGCACAGCAACGAAGACCCAACACAGCCAAAAAAAAAAAAAAAAAGAAAGAAAAGGATCAGCACAGAATATAATCTTAATGCTAAGATTTAGTAATAAAAGCAGAATACAAAACATATTCTCTTCTATATTAGTGTGCATTAGAAAAATAGCTAGATAAATTAAATTTGAAATAGTCACACCGAGGAATATAATACAGCAATGAAAATGAATGAATAATTACTACAACAACCATAGATGAATATAAAGCATGTAATAAGAATAAAATTAATTAATAGCACACATGCAATTCAAACACACAAAATTAAACAGTCTACTGTTGGGAAATACAAACAACATACGTGGCAAAACTTTAAAAAAATGCATGGTAAACACAATAACCATATTATTGTATATAACCAGAGATACTGGATGTCTCTGGGATGGAAGAGGGGTGGGTTTGGGGCATGTGCGTGCATTCTAATGTTCTGGAAATATTCTTAAGGTCTATGTTAGGTACATGAGATTTGTTTTATTTTTATTCTTTAAATATTAACATTTTATAAATATATATATTTAATATTCATTAACACTAATTTTAAAAGGAAATGAGAAAGAAAATATATAAAATGATTATATATTTTGCATTGAGGGTGTTGGGTTTATGAGTAATTACTTATTTTTTTTCCTCCAAATTTTATAATGTAATTATTTTAATTTACTAAGAATCTCACTATGGTATGGTTATCCAAATATAATAATCATATGTATCCTCAGTTTTCTTAATAAAACCTAGTATGTTTTCCTTTCTATATGAAGTATTCCTTTCAAAATTATGTATACTGAACTAAGTATGATGTGCCCTAGCAATACGAGAGCCTTGCATGTAGTTTCATGTAAAAGTCTGAAGGAGTTCATTCATTCTGTAGAAAAAGCTTCCTTGATTCTTGCATTTTAACCCAGGACACAGTTTTTTGTTTTGTTTAGTTTTTGATAAAGGCTGTGTCGTACATCAGAGTTACTGGCAGACAGCATCAACCTCTAACGTTCTAATTAAGATATGAAGAAAGAAGTGACACTGTAACTGGCATTTTATTTCAATTCTTAAAAAAAAAAAATCACGTTTATACAAACTATAATATATTTACATGCAAGTTATGTGACACTGTGTGATTCTTTTTGTTTGCTTCTGACAGTCTGTAGATGCAAACTCTGAGTAGGGAGGGGTGTTTTAAATATTCTGAAGTTTTTAGCACTGTCAAACATAATGAATGCTACAGTTTGTATCTACAGATAGATAGATTGTAATGAATTATAAAATTAAATGTGCCAGATGTTTTAATAAATGTCCATTTTACAGTTACAAGTTATCCAAGGATCTGTCATGTTTTTGCTATACAGTTAGAGGCAAAAGAATAATTAACTAAATATAACCTATTCACATAAGTAATTTCTGTTTTAATTAAAGTAACGCAATTAGCTGGCCTTCTTGCATCGAGATACATTTGGCATATTTTAGGGTTTAATTTTTGGTACTGAATGTTAAAAAATGTTAATTGTGCCAGTTAATTAAACAGTGGCATTATGCAGGGTAAAGAAGATTAGGCAGCATCGGTTGTTTATGTTTGTAATCTTTCTTCTGCAGGACCAAAGAATGAGTTGTTTCTCTTTTATGGGAAAGGACGCCCAGGAATTGTTAGAGGAATGGACTTGAATACCAAGATAGCTGATGAATACATGATCCCCATAGAAAATCTGGTAAACCCTCGTGCTTTAGATTTTCATGCAGAAACCAATTATATCTACTTTGCTGACACCACCAGTTTCCTAATTGGCCGGCAGAAGATAGATGGCACAGGGCGAGAAACCATCCTGAAAGACGGTAAGTGACAATGTGTATCAAACTGCCCAGAGACAAAACATTTATTTAAAAGGGTAAATCCAATGTACGTCAAACTAACCTTAACCAGAACCCAAGTTACTGTTGACTTTAAAATATTTGTGAATTTCTATTTCTTGAGTAACATTATTTCAACATGTTTTCCAAATACTAGCTTATTAAAACCTTCATTATAAAATTGAACTGGCAGTTGTCCACTACATTATAAGTATTACAGGAATTAAATTGAGCTATTAATCTACCTTCATGGAAAATGTAGACTTACAGTTATATGTTTACAGTGTTATATGGTAGAACATAAGATTTAACAGGACATTGGAACTTTTGTAATACTTGGTTCTCACTGGAATATTGGTCGTGTCACTCAAAGTTCATTTAAAAGATCAGTGTCCCCATTGTCCTCACGATTCTTGCATATTGTTTTTTATGTTATAAGATATTACAGTTGAGTTCTTTTTTTTTTTTTTTTTAAAGATTTATTGATTGATTGATTGATTGACTGATTGATTGCTATGTTGGGTCTTCGTTTCTGTGCGAGGGCTTTCTCTAGTTGCGGCAAGTGGGGGCCACTCTTCATCGCGGTGCGCGGGCCTCTCACTATCGCGGCCTCTCTTGTTGCGGAGCACAGGCTCCAGACGCGCAGGCTCAGTAGTTGTGGCTCACGGGCCTAGTTGCTCCGCGGCATGTGGGATCTTCCCAGACCAGGGCTCGAACCTGTGTCCCCTGCGTTGGCAGGCAGATTCTCAACCACTGCGCCACCAGGGAAGCCCTCCACTTGAGTTCCTTAGAGTCACCCTTGAAAAAATATCTGCAGAGAAACTTTGTTTATACCTATTTTTATTTACAAATACATATATGTTATTATATATAATATGTAAACATATATGCATATACTTTATTAAAATCAGTGAGTTTCATAAATTACTTGGCTTAGAACAACTGATCAATAATGAAATAGTATAACTTTGGTATAAGTGCAAAGCATCTTTAATAATCAAGCAAACTGAATCTTCGACTGCCTGCTAGTCACCTTTAGGCGACTTACTAATGATTCTGGCCCTCAGTTTCCTCATATATACAGTTTGCTTACTTCTCAAATATTTTAAAAATCCTTGATTTAGGGACATTAATTGTATGCTTATTATATGAAGGACACTGTGCTAGCTATCATAAAAAAAATGTTAGGAAACAGCTATTTGGAGATAATATAAACTCCCCCAAAATATTGGGTTGGCTAAAAAGTTCGTTTGGTTAGTGAATACGTTGTTCAATAAAGGTCTTGGTGAAGATGAAAAATGTGTCTTTTATTTTTACTTAAAACCAAATGAACTTTTTGGCCAACCCAATATAAAGGCTCTGCAGCATTTAATTTAATAAGTTCAAAGCTGGCCCAGAGAAATACATGATTAATGGAGAATGTCTGTGTAATAAGAATACACAGCAAGGCAGAGGTGTCTTTATCTGGGGATTCTCAGAGAACTGTTTTGTGAAGGAGGTAGTATTTGGGCTAGATCTTAAAGAAAGAATGTTAAAGGGGAGGGGAGTATACTTCAGCACCAGGAATTCCATGAGAAAAAAACCAAAACAAACAAAACACCAAAAAGCACATGCTCCAGAAAGAGGGCGAGAGGAACATTAAGTGGGTCCCTACTGGAGGTTTAGTTTACAGGTAATCATGACAGAGGAGCTGTGGATCCCGAAAGGTAGTGAAATTCAAGGTCTTAAATGTGAGGTGAAGGGGCTTGGATAAAATCCTGAAGGGGTAAGAGGAAATGCTTTTGAGCCAAAGAGTAATGTGAATAAAAAGATATTTTAGGAGAATCAATCTGGTGGTGGAATACAGAGTGAATCAGAGGGAGGAAGAAGAGAAAATAAAAGTAGAGAAATGGACTAAAATTATTTACAGCATGAGTGGTAATGCATGATGGTCTCTCCTGTCTTTTAGAGGGATTGGGGACAGCATGAGAAGATTATTCATTCAACTCAGGTTCACTTTAAATCAAACTTTAATGATAAAAATACACCTTCCACAAGCGACAAATGAAGTGCTAAAATGAAAAATATCCCTGCTTTTGTCTCTTTTTATAGTTTACTGATTAAGGCAATATAAATCCACCATGACTTAGCCACCTAAGGAGTGTCTAATTAGAGTCAAGAGTTTTACTTTAAATTGCCTGAGGCAGAGGCTGTCTGCCTACTTTTCTCTGTAATTCAATAACAAATAATAGGAACTTGACAATTTTAGAAGGACAACGAACTTGCATATTCTAAGTAGATGCATTTGGATTGCTCTAATTTTGACCTAGACTGACATGTAATATAGAGGATTCTTGGGCTCTTCTCAAAAAGTGTCAGTTCCTGTGCCGTGACTGAATGTTCCAGCTAATAATCCTAACTTTGATAACCATACCTAATCAGTGACATTGGGGTTCTTTGCATTTTACCACAGCAACAGAGGTCAATTCTAATGGCCACTTGACTGCCAGGCACATCTGTACAGTGTTGCTTTGGCAGTAGGAAGGTTCTGAAAACGTTTTGTCAATTTTTACACCTGAAATATATTTAACATTTTGATTATCCTTTACAAGGGACAGCTTAATGTCTTTTTATTAGTTTATCTTGCTTCTTACCAGCAAGGAGAATAATAATACACATTATGCCGTGAGATTTACATGTCAAAACAGAACTTATATTTGGCAAATGACAATTCGTGATTCTTGGGATCAGAAGAATTAAGTTCTATGTATATTCACTCATTTAACTAGACTACCGACTAACCTGAAGACTGAGAGGTAATGCTTCGTTTGACAAATGATTTTGCAAGCTTAGCAGAAATTCTGAGTCTTAGATAAATTTGTATAGTTTGAAGTAGAAGGCTTAACGATTTTGCTGTTTTTACGTGAAACATAAATATCTTGAACATATTCTTTACAAGCTCAGATCCTTTTTATATAGAAAAAAACAGCATTTAAAAAAAAGACCCATCTCTATTCATTCTTTTTGTTTTCTCTCTTAGAGTTTTATTGCAAACTTCCTAAATGTGATATATCTCATAATCTTTGTGTAATATTGTGGGCTAAAATGGTACATAAATAAATAAGAAAGGAAAATTGCCCATTTGAAGTACTTACCTATTTCTCAATAATTATGGAAAATATCTATGAAATGAAGACATATTAGTGACTTAATAAAAATAGACTTTTATAAGGACAAAACATTTACCAGTCTTTATTGTGTTTTACTCTTCAGAATTTTTTGCCAAAATTTCTGGTAAAATTTATACTCTTGATTTCTTTTAATTAATTACTTGATTTATTTATTTGTCCAGTCAATAAATATTCATTGAATGCCTTCCCTGAGCCAGGTGCTATTTTAGGTGATGGGAATGCTGCAGTAAATAGGACAAAGCTTCATATTTAGTTTACATCCAAATAGTGAAAAATAGATAATAGACAAATAAACACATAAATGAACAAGATCATGATAAGTGCTCTAAAGAAATAAATGAAGATGTCAACAGCAAGCAAAAATAGACTAAGTGGCTAGTCATTCTGTTACCAAATTAGGTCTTATGATCCCCTACTTGAAGCCTAGCCTGGCCGAGCTCCTGCCTCAGGGGGAAGGAAGGTTCTTTTTTTCTTTTTTTCTGTTTGGGTTTGCACAGCCAAAAATGAAACCAAAGTTGAGATTGAAGCAGCACAATCATTATTCAATGGCCGGAGAATGGAGAAGTGGGATCTTAATCGCAAATCAACTTCTTGCCCAGGGGACTGACAATTAAGGCAAGATTTTAAGGGCAAGGCTAATGAGGGGGAAGTGTATGCATTGGTCGTCTGGGAATAGGCGGGTTCTTCCTGGAACTGGGGTGTCACCTCTTTTCTGTCCTTGTATGGTCCTCTGGCATCTGGGTTGGAAGCAGGTTGAACCATCATGGGCAGACAGACAGGGGTCTTACTATTACAGTGAGATGGTAATGAGGTGCAGGGCGATATTTGTCCCACTTTTGAAGTTGAACCAGCTTGCACCAGTTTTCTTATAGTGAGACTCTTGTTCCTGTGCTGTGAACACAGCTAGAGGATATGGTTAGCTGTGGTTTTCTGCAAATTTACCTGGAGGGAGGGCCACGGGTATGATTCTGGGGCAATAGCCTTGGTAACAATTCTTGCAGATATAATTGTTACACTCTCTAAGAGGACAAGATAGTTGTTCTTTATAAGATTGTATTCATGTTTAGATTCTTGAATGTCTTGTCCAAGATTCATTTTTCATGGCAGAATGAATTATAATTTCCAGCAGAAAGGAAAAAATACAAAAATGATAACTTAGTATTCAATTTATTATTGCATATATTCTATTAGTGCAGTACTTGGTTTTAAGCTGTATAAGTTAATTATACTGAGATACATATATCCAACTAGAAGGTATGTTAAAATATCTTTCACATTGTTTCATATCTTTAAAGTATTAAAAACAAACACTCAAAGCATTTTTCCTGAGTTTGAAAGTTATTAATGCCTGCAGCTGTAACAGAAAAACGGTAGTTTCAATAGATCCCATCATTAAACTGCAGACTTGAGGTCACCAAATTTGGGGTAATTTGTAACAGTAGCCACAGGAACTAATGCAAAGCATGTGCTCTGAACCACTTTGCTATATTGACCTTATGTATTTCTTTTTTTTTTTTTAATTAATTAATTATTTATTTTTGGCTGCATTGGGTCTTCATTGTTGCCTGTGGGCTTTTCTCTAGTTACTTCAAGCGGGGGCTACTCTGCATTGCGGTGCACAGGCTTCTCATTGTGGTGGCTTCGCTTGTTGCAGTGCATGGGCTTCAGTAGTTGTGGCACACAGGCTCAGTAGTTGTGGCTCGCGGGCTCTAGAGTGCAGGCTCAGTAGTTGTGGTACACGGGCTCAGTTGCTCCGTGGCATGTGGGATCTTCCTGGACCAGGGCTCAAACCTGTGTCCCCTGCACAGGCAGGCGGCTTCTTAACAACTGCACCACCAGGGAACCCCTGACCTTATATACTTCTTAAGATGGGTTCTACTTGATTGAGATCTGGAGTAAGTACACATTTCCACACCTCAGAGTCTTCCTTTAACTGAATATACTTACAGGATCCATGAAGTTAGAGAACAATGAATAACTTTGGGCAGCGTGGAAGAGACGCTCTCTGTTTTGGTATGAATAGAACTGTAGCCAGGTGTTAGGGAGGCAGTCTCTGACAAACATATCTTCCAAATGACATGTTTAAAGGTTATCTGTTGACATATTATCAAAGTATCAAAGGGTAGTGCCATATGTATGTGATTGCCTGTCCAGCATCTGAAGAGTCAAACCCTATTCTTCAGCTCAGTTCTATCCAATTTTCTGTTGAAATGTATGGTATTATACCTGGGCCATGAATTATTATTTGATAATTCATCATTGTTATACCACTACCACCACCACGTACACGCACATACACAACCACCGACTTAAGACACACTTCAGAACTCCAGAAATATTCCCAGACCTCTATTTTAACCAGGGCTAGTGTGGCCACTCAAAACAGGTTATAGGGTGCAATCTGTTCCCAGATGACACCTACCTGAGAGTAAGACTATAATTTTCTGTATCTGGAGATCACCATTTGTTCTTGGATTTCAATGAACTTCACCATTCTATAATTCTCTAGGAATTTCTAGTGTCTCATAAAGATCGAGTGTTACAGTTGATGAAACAAACCTGTTGAGATATCATTAATAAATTATGTTAGAAAGTTCCCATGAACGTTAAATAGTCATTATGCCTTGCAAAACATTTTAAAATTAAGAACAAGCCTTTACTCTCTGCTGTTAGATTGCAGGTGAATATCAATCTCATTTTTTCTGACTTTAGTCCTGACTTTTTCATAAAGAAAAATTCTGAGGGATGTAGACTCTGACCAACCATTAAAGGAAATAATGAACACATTTGTCAGTCATGAGACATTTCTTAATTAAAACTGTTAAGAAGAGATTTGCAAACATTTGCAACTTTTGAGAATCTAATGGTTATTGTTGTCCTGCTGAGTAGCAAGGTTATAGCCTATTTGTACATAACTGACTCTTGCTGACTATCAATAAGATGTTTTCCCAGAATGCGCAGGAGATTGGAGTCCTGAAAACATTGGTTCAATTTCATGTTTAGTTTATATATATTTCTCATAATTTCTGATGTTTCTCAGGAAGTATATGAGATATTGGAAAAAAACTTTAAGCCAATATATGTGTTTTTGTCAGAAAAGTTGACATGGGTATGAAGAGATTGAAATCTAGGTTCTAAAATATATTAAGTCATAAAAAATGGAATTGGCCATGTTGCTAATAGGTTATAGTAAACATGGAAGAAAAGATATCTTTCCCTTTATTTGTTTCCACCTAACATAGGCATATACACACATGCACAAGCATGGACAAATACAGCATACTACACACACACACACACACACACACACGCACACACACACACACACACACACACACATACACACACACGAGTTCAGAATAGCCCTAGAAGTTTCTATAAAGAAGTCTATTATCTTGTAAATGTTTAATTACTGGTAAGGTCAAAAGATAGAATGTGAAAATATTTGGTAATCTCCAAAGTACCAATTGAAGTATTATTACAGATATGATTGTTACATCAATAAATATTCTGATCAGTAAAATTTGGGGGCACTTTAAATAAATTTCCAGTTTTACCATGAATTTTAAAAAAAGAAATACATTCAACCTAATTGCTTAATTATTCTCAGCATTATGTAATCTTTGTTACTTCAGAAATCACTTGGGAATCCTCTGTTAACCTAAGACTAATATTCTAATCACTGACTGTAATTGTACTTTTGTTTAAGTTAATGCAAATTTCTGATGAAAAAGAAAAGTTTAATAAATCAGTCTTGGCAGACTTTACTATGGGGGCTCTAAAATAGGAAATGCTAGCTCAAATTGAGGGGACAGTTAATATCCACAATGCCAGCTGAGCAAGTTCCCTTGAAACTAGCCATTATGAGAGGATTTTAGGGGGTGATAATCGTCATTGTCTGTAGAACACGTATGTCAAATAATGTGACTCTGCCCCATCTAAAGTGAAGTTTTATTTTTGCCTTTCATTGACTATTAAAATTTATTCAGTAGAGTGAATACTCTTACCCCATAGCAAAACTTGGTCAAATCCCAATCCTTTCTGCTAACAACGAGGCAGCAGCCAGACCTCTCGGTCATGTTAAGTCAGAAACACAGACTCAATTTGGGAATGCCCACTCCACTATATATACATATGTCACAATTCTAAATTCAGTGTATCATCAAATCTTCCCTGCTCCCCACCTGTATTGTCTTCTGGCTAGAAAAAAAGGAAAGGAGGGCATATTTGGTTCATTCTTTCTCTGTCCTGCATTTATTTTCCTTGCCACCCCTCCCAGCTTGCTAGTTAGTTTCCAATGCCCACTCAGCTCTCAACATTGGTAGGAAGAGGTGAGAGGGTAAGATTGGTTAGGAGTGATACGGAGATAGCAAAGGTCCTATGTGAACTGGTTCCATTATAAACTGACCTCTCTCTGAGACTGCCAGATCCTTAAAATCACTCTTGGGGTGTGTATATGTGGTGTGTCTGTCTGTGTGTGTGCACGTGCAAGCTGTTTGGAGGTTGTCTGCTAGATCCCTCTGATTACACTTCCCGTGGCCAGAGTGCATGAAACTCTATGCCTGTGACTCTGCATCCTTGAATAACGGGTTCCCGTCCATCTTCTGATTGTTTGAGTCTCTGTCACCAGCCAGATTGCACACATCCCTAGGCCAACATATGCTCCTGTGTGGTCCACATATAGTCCCCCAAATTATCTGTAAACCTTCTGCCCCAATAAACTCTGCGAGTGCAGATACAGTGCAAATCAACCCCCACTAAGTATTCTGCTACCGGAGTCCACTTGAGCTTTTTCAGGTGTGAGACTTTCTCAGGTGTGAGTTTTGCACATGTGGAAAAACCAACAATTCAAAGGTCTCTTAGAGGCCCCATAGAAAGCTCCATCACTAGAGTTGAGGTAAAAAGTACCCTTCCATTCTCTCTTTTCTACCACCTTGGGGGATTGACGGGTGGGGGCTAGAGACTAACAGAACAGCAGCATCACTCTCCAAAGAAATCTCCTAAAACCCTCCCCTGTTTACATTATGTTCCCTTTACCCCATTGATCTGGTTGAGGTGTCTAAGGGTTATGGAAACAATTGTGATCTAGTTGATTGTAAAATATGAGGACTTTTTTCTTTTCTCACACTCACTTTGATTTTTTTTTTTTTTTATCATTTTGTCTTCTAATCAAAGCTTTAATTTTAACATCCCATTACAAATATCACAGTGAGTTAACTGTTGCTCCTGATTCTGCAAGAGTGATTAACCAAACTGCGGGATGTCCTAACAGTCATTAGGCAGTGGTCCAAATGACACCTGGAAAGGAGATATAAGAAAAACAACAGTAAGACTATTTTGAAAATTCACTTAAAGACAGCAACAGATAGTATTTTCACCCATCTTTATATTCCTAGTTTTTAAAATTATCTGATTTTACTATCACCTAGATTCTTAGTTTTTCCTTTAAACTTTAAAATCGTGATTTTGCAAGGCTTAGAATTGAGACTTTACAAATTAAGAAGTGTAAACAACAACATAAAATCACATACAAAAAGCTCTCAAGAGGTTCATGATGGTGCCATCACTGGGCATGAGGTGAACGAGCATCTCTCATACTCTTTTCTTTCCTCCAATTTTAATTATCCAATTGTAATAACTCAGATGTCACCTTTGCCTATATTCATGATCGTAAGGAAAACTAGATGTGACATATTTTCTAAAATTTTGTGTTTCAGTGAACAGTATCATCTGACCTAATTTTCTGTACAAATTCTTCAGAATGACAAAATATATGAAGGTTGTACCTACAAATTAAAATTATTTCCAATTCCAGACTGACACTAGCTCTCAAGATGGATGAAAAGATTGCTTATTCACAATGCATCACAAGTCCTAAAATTGTTCCTATTAATCAGTTCCCATTGCTTACACTATTTTACCTTATGCCCCAAAGAAAATTATGTTACTTTTGGATACATGTCATGATTTGTGAATTGTGCATGTTGGTTTATGGGGGGTGTGCTCTAGCCGTGGGAACCTATAGCACCTGGCCAGGAGGAGTATATACATCCCATACCTGCTCCATCATAGATTGATTTTATGACAACCTTTGCTAGATACAATTAAGTGCAAAAATCTGAGATTAAATGTCAGTCATATTTGTTATTTGGTATCATGTTGATAAAAATCTTTAAGAAATTAATCTTTTTATTTTTTGTTTTCCTAAACTAATGACTGAACTAACTGGTATTTTTGTTGTTGTTGTTCGATCCAAAAATGGCTGCAAAATTTACTCTAAACATTTGTATTTTTCTCCTGATAAACTCTAGTTGTGTTTATAATTGTATTTTTAAAAATAAGGTTTATTACCGCATAATTTATATATGGCAAAATTCACCTTTTTTAAGTGAACAATTCAATATCTCCAGTTGAACAACCACCACCACAGTTAAGTTGGAATGTTCCTGTCACCCCAGAAAGTTCCCTTAGTTTCTAACAACCACTGATCTGATTTCTATTCTGATCTATTTTTCTACAGTTTTACTTTTTCTGAAATGTCAGAAAAATTTAATCCTAAAATGTATAGCCTTTGAGTTTGATTTGCTTTACTTAGATGTCTTTGAGATTTTTCCATGTTGTTGAGTGTATCAGACATTCATTTGTTTTTCACAGTGGGTCGTATTATGGTGCATGGATGCACCACAGAACTTTTATTCTTTTACCAGTTGATGTTCAAATGGGTTGTTTCAAGTTTGGTCAATTTTGAAGAAACCTGTCATAAACACTTGCATATAGTACATTATATGGACATGTGTTTTCATTTCTGAAAGTGGATTACCTACCAGTATGGTAAGTGTATGCATAACTTTATAAGAAACTGTCAAACTCTTCAATCTGTTCAAAATGTTTTTCAAAGTGACTGGATCATTTTGCTTTCCCCACATCAAGGTTTCAGTTGGTCTGCTTTTTCTCCAGCACATAGTATTATTGGTCTTTTTTTCATTTGAGCCATTCTGATAAGTGTATGTTGATAACTCAGTGTTTAAATCTGAAGGTCTCCATATCAAGGTCATCTTAAGGTCTGATTTTATTTACATTTTACCTCTTTGGTTGACCAGTTTATCTCAATGGGTTGTTTGTCTTTTGCTTTCTGTATGACTCTTAATTTCAAATAATTTATGTAGGAAAACCTTAGAAACTTAAATAAGTAAAATGTAGGCCAGGAACATAGGTACATTTCTTCTGTCAGTGTGTTAGTGTGAAGAGCTTGATCAATCTATTCAGTAATTTCACTGGGTTTGGATTTTGTTCTTATTATAGTTACCTTTAGTAAACCAAACCTTTCAGATCCTTCAGTGATGGGCTGATTCTACCTTATGCTTAATAAGTATCCTGGAGTGTGCCTGCTCATTCTTTAGCTTTCAATAATCCCTGCATGGCTGCCTCACTGAGGGGTCTCTCTCCACACTCTTGCCCTTTCCTTAATTGTGACCTGTTAATAAGTGGGAGGCTCATGGTGGTAGACAAGGCATTCTCCATTCTCTTGTCTGGTCTTTGGTCTTATTTAGATTCTGTGGTTCTGGGCTTTGGAGATGGGTCTTTCCATGCATCTCTTCCCTTGTCAGCCAATATCTGCCATGTGTCTGTGGGAGGTCTTGGGCAGGAGATAATCTTTTGCTCCATGCCCCAAGGTAGCAAATATCTGTTGTTGTTGTTTTTTGTTGTTGTTGTTGTTGTTTTTGGTATCAATTCAGAATTCTGGTCCAAGCATCTTTATTGTACCCACTCTAGGCGCAAACAGCTTTGCTTGTACTCTTCCCTCAGTGTCACCGTACCTTTGTTTTGGACCATTGACAGTAATTTCTTACCCTTCTCCAAGCATTACTCTAGAGTTGCTTGTTGTAAGTAGCAAACTTGTGGTGGGACCAGGGGTGTTTCTCTCAGGGTCACAAGGCTTTGGCTTCTACCCCTCCCTCAATGGCTGCTTATCTCTGCAGCTCACCTTCCCTTTGGAGAAGGGAGGATTTCCTGCCCTTTTTTTTAGTGGCAAATGAATTTATTTTCTGTACCTCCCTCACAGGCAGTGGATCTTTGTCTTGCTTCTGGGAGTGGGGTGGTCTCCTTCCCCTTCCTCAGTGATTTAAGGGATTTCTTTGTATGACAGAAAAGTCTAGGGAATAGGCTGGGTTTTATGTCTGTGAAGCACACAGGGCTAGCTCTCAGTTCTCTTTCTATGCCTTCGATATTTCTCTTGTGAACTCAGTGAAAGAAATCCTTTGTGTCACGGTTTCCCAAGAATTCTAACGTATCACATTAATTCACACTTGGTTTTTAAAATTCTTTGCCATTTTAACTTTTTTAAAAGACTACGTTTATGTCAGTTGCCTCTTCCTCCTATGCTCTGGCAAAGGTAACAACAATTAATGTGACCCGTTTTTACTGGAAGAGGCCTGTCACTCTGGATTTCTTTTCATTGTGTTTCCTTGGGATCCCAGCTTTTATTTGGACTCAACAGAAGTTGTAATCGTGTAGATTATTGGTCTTTCTCTCATTGTTATGTGTTTCAATATTCTTTTGCGGGTTTGTGCATCCTAAGTGAGGCCTAATTCTTCATGTCTATAATTCATTAATACAAATGGGAATTTGAAGAATAAGATAAATATTTTTAAAAACTGCTTTTTCTTCCTTCACCTTAGCATTAGAATCAATTTTTAAAAGTAGCCGAGTTCTGCTTATGAATAAATGTCAATCCCCTGTGATGCTTTTAAACATCAGCAGTTTACACATAAAGACATTTCATTTGATACAAAAATATTTAAGTGTTTTTTACTTTCAATAAGCTCATTTTGTATTACATTTTAACTAAAAATAAATAAATGAAGTAGTGATGGGGGTTTTCACTTTGCAAAAAGAAAAATTGGTTAATGCATTACATTATCAGAAGAAAAATCTGTTACTATTAAAGAGATGGTACAGGATGATATGATTAAGGGTTATCTCAAAATCTGATTCTTATTTATTGCTAAGATTTCTAGTCATATACCTATATAAAACATTATTTAATTGCCAAAGATGCCAGATAGTAGGTGAAGTGTTCAGTAAAAATGTAACTGTCATTCTGAAAGAGTTTTCATTCAATTTGAATGCATCTGTCAGATTACAAAGGGGACAAAGGACTAAGTATAGGAATTAGCAAACAGTTCACCCTGACTTTGCCCTCTATATCCAAGAAAAAAACAATCACTCAAAAATATTTTTTAATAGAGTAAATTGATACCAGCACTGCGAAATTGAAGAGTATATCATCAGTGATCAGAGATGATGGGAATTTCTTAGCTAGAGTGCAGATTTTACCACATTGACTAGACCGTGAGAAACCATAACCTAAAATATCCTAGGTGTAAACTTCAAATATAAGAATTGAAAAGTAGAACCTTATGGTCCTCATAAAAACTGAAAGAAATGAAAAAAAAAAAAAAGGTCTTAAGATGATCTTTAGAGCAATTTAATAATTAAGCAAACTAAAAATAATAGGTCCAGATCAATCTACTCCCCCCGGCATTAATTATACCCCTCAAAAGCACACACAAAGAATGGATTGGGGTGTGTTTATTCATTTAACAGAAAATAATACTGGATAGCAGTTAAAGATGCATGAAGTAATGGCCCCAGGCCATACAACCAGCTGTGTGAAGAGATGGCCCTGACCACCAGGAGGGCTTCAGCACTCACATGATATCAGGCATCACAACCAGCCATGGCACGGGCCTGCCCCACCTACCAGTGCACTAGCAACACAAGGCAGGGCCTCACAGACAAACAGGGTTGGGCCAGCACCCCCATCAACATGCCCACAGTAGTCCGGACTGCCACAGCAGAAAGGTACATTCAGCTCACATAGGGGTCACCCCGGGAGCATATAGTCTGGTGACCAGAGGAAAGTGTGCTGTTAGACCCCATAAGATATATCCTATATAAGGCCACCTCTCCAAGATTGGAAGATATAATGAACCTACTTAATACATAGAAATAAGCACAGAGAATTAAGCAACATGAGGAAAAAGAGGAATATGTTCCAAGTGAAGGAACAAGACAAAACATAAGAAAAAAATTAAACAAAACAGAGATAAGCAATCTACCCAATAAATAATTCAAGGTAATGAGTATAAACATGCTCACCAAATTAAGAAGAATGGATGAACAGAGTGAGAATTTCAACAGTTAGAAAATATAATAAAGAAATAATCTAAGCTGAAGAATACAGTAACTGAATTAAAAAAAAAATCATTAGAAGGAATCAATTAGATGATACAGAAGAACAGATCAGCAATCTAGAAGACAGAATAGTGGAAATCACATGAGCCAAACAGAAAAAGAAAAAAAGAATAAAAAATGAAGATAGTTTAAGAAAACTGTAGGCAATATCAAGCATACCAAAATTCACATATAGGGGACCCAGAAGGAGAAGAGACAGGGAAAAGGGCAGAAAACGTATCTGAAGAAATAGTAGCTGAAAATTTCCCTAATCTGGCAAAGAAACCAGACATCCAGGTCAATGAAGCACAAAGAGTCCAAAACAGGATCAAACCATGGAGACTCACACCAAGATTCATTACAATTAAAATATCAAAAAATTAAAGATAAAGAGAGAGTCTTAAAAATAAGAGAAAAGCAAGTAGTTACATATAGGAAACTCCCATAAGACCATCAAATGACTTTTCTGTAGAAACTTTGAAGGCAAGAAGGGAATGGCACAATATATTTAAAGTACTGAAAGGAAAAAAAACCCTGCAACCGAGAATACCCAGCAAGGTTATCATTCAGAATTAAAGGAGAGAGAAAGAATTTTAGAGACAAGCAAAAGCTAAAAGAGTTTATCACCACTAAACCAGCCTTATGAGAAATGTTAAAGGGACTTCTCTAAGCAGAAAAGAAAAGGTCATATCTAGGAATAAGAAAATTATGAAAGAAAAAAATCTCACTGGTAAAGACAGGAAAGTTAGTGGATCTATAATTTATAAATTTAGTAAGAAGGTTAAAAGACAAAAGTAGTAAAATCATATATAACTACAATAAGTAGTTAAGTGATACACAAAATAAAAAGATGTAAAATATAATGTAAAAAACTTAAAATGTGGGTGGGGGAGTAAAAATGTAGGGTTGTTTGAATGTGTTTGAGCTTAAGAGATAATCAACCTACTATATATATATAATATATATATATAATAAGTATATATATATATGATGTTATATATGAACATCCCCACCTACCAAAAACCGGTAATAGATACACCAAAAATAAAGAGAAAGGAATCCAAACATAGCACTAAAGATGACCATCAAATCACAAGGGAAGAGAGCAAGAGAAGAAGAAAGGAGCAAAGAAAAACTACAAAACAACTAGAAAACAGTTTTTAAAATGTAAATAAGTACATACCTATCAATAATTACTTTAAATGTAAATGGGCTAAATGCTCCAATCAAAAGACAGAATGGCTACAAAAACAATACCCACATATGTGCTGCCTACAAGAAACTCACTTCAGATCTAAAGGCACACACAGACTGAAAGCTGAGGGATGGAAAAAAATAATCCACGCAAATGGAAACAAAAAAGAAAACCAGGGTAGCAATACATTTATAAGAAAAAATGACTTTAAAATGAAGACCGTAACAAGAGACAAAGAAGGCCATTACATAATGATAAAAGAATCAATCCAACAAGAAGATATAGCAATTATAAATATATATGCAAGCAACATCGGAACACCTAAATACATAAAGCAAATAATAAATATAAAGGGAGAAATTGACAGCAATATAATAATAGTAAGGGCCTTTAACACTTCACTTATTTCAATGGATACATCATCCCCACAGAAAATTAATAGGGAAACACTGGCCTTAATGACACATTAGCCAATAAAGTCAGTTAATACATATAGCATATTTCATTCAGAAACAGCAGAATACACATTCTTTTCAAGTGCACATGGAACATTATTTAGGGTAGACTATATGATAAGCCATAAAACAAGTCTCAATGAATTTAAGAAGACTGAAATCATATCACACTTCTTTTTCAACCACAAGGATATGAGACTAGAAATTAACTTCAAGAAAAAACTAAAAAAAATGCAAGCACATGGATTCTAAACAACATGCTACTGAACAACCAATGGGTCATTGAAGAAATCAAAGAGGAAATAACAAAATACCTGAAGACAAATTAAAATGGAAACTCAGTGACCCAAATCCATGGAAAGCAGCAAAGGCAATTCTAATTCTAAGAGGGAAATTTATAGCAATACAGGCTTACCTCAGGAAACAAGAAAAATCTCAAATGAAAAATCTAATTTACACCTAAATGAAGTAAGAAAAAAGAACAAACAAAACCCAAAGTTAGTAGAAAAAAGAAATAATAAGGATCAGAATTCAAATAAAGGAAATAAAGACGAAGAAAACAGTAGAAAAGATTGATGAAACTAAGAGGTGGTTCTTTGAAAAAAGAAACAACATTGTTAACCTTTAGCCACCTGGTTCATCAAGAAAAAAGAGAGGGCTCAAATAAAATCAGAAATGGAAGAAGAGAAGTTAACAACACCGTAGAAATACAAAGGATCACAAAGAATTTTATGAACAATTATACACCAAGAAGTTGGAAAACCTAGAAGATATAGATCAATTCCTAGAAACATACCTTCTTCTGAGGTTGAATCAGGAAGAAATAGAAAAATCTAAGCAGACCAATCAGTAGCAATGAAATTGAATCAGAAATTTAAAAAAAAATCCCCAACAAAAGAAGTCCAGGACCAGATGGCTTCACAGGTGAATTTTGCCAAACATTTAAAGAAGGCTTAACACCTATGCTTCTCAAACTATTCTAAAAAATTAAAGAGGAAGGAACATTTCCTAACTCATTCTATGAAGGCAGCATCAACCTGACACCAAAACTAGACAAAAACCCCACAATAAAAGAAAATTATGGGCCAATATCACTGATGAACATAGATGCAAAAATTCTTAACAAAATATTAGCAAACCGAATACAACAATGCACCAGGATCAAGTGAGATTTATCCCAGGGATGTAAGGATAGTTCAATGTCTGCAAATCCATCAATGTGATAACATGATATTAACAAAGAATAAAGAATTAAAGAATAAAAATCATATGATCATCTCAATAGATGCAGAAAAATCTTTTGACAAAATTCAACATCCTTTTACGATAAAAACTCAATGAAGTGGGTATAGAGGGACATACCTCAACGTAATAAAGGCCATGTATGACAATCCCACAGTCAACATCATACTCACTTTTGAAAAACTGAAAGCATTTCCTCCAAGATCAGGAACAAATAAGGACGCCTATTTTTGCCGCTTTTATTCAACATAGTATTGAAAGATATAGCTACATCAATCAGACACGAAAAAGAAATAAAACACAACTAAATCAGAAAGGAAGAAGTAAAACTGTCACTGTTTGCAGATGACATGATACCATGTATAGAAAACCCTAAAGATGCCACCTAAAAACTAATATAACTAATAAATGAATTCAGTAAAATTGCAGATTACAAAATCAATGTACAAAAATCTGTTGCATTTCTATACACTAAAAATAAACTATCTGAAAGAGAAGTTAAGAAAACAGTACCATTTACAATTGCATCAAAATGAATAGCATGCCTAGGAAGAAATCAAACTAAGGAGATAAAAGATCATCACTCTGAAAACTATAAGACGTTGATGAAAAAAATTGAAGATAAATGAAATGATATACTGTGCTCGTGGATTGGAAGAACTAATATTGTTAAAATGTCCATACTACCCAAGGCAATCTACACATTCAGTGCGATCCCTATCAAAATACCAACGCTGTTTTTCACAGGACTAGAACAAATAATTCTAAAATTTTTATGGAACCACAAAAGCCCTTCAATTAGACAAGCAATCTTGAGAAAGAAGGTCCAACTAAAAATATTTTGCATAGTGAAAGAAACCATCAACAAAATGAAAGGCAACCTAATGAATGGGAGAAGATATTTGCAAACAATATATTTGATAAGGGGTTAATATCCAAAATTATACAACTCAACATAAAAAAACCCTATTAAAAATTGGCAAAGGACCTCAATAGACCTATTTCCAAAAGAGACAAATGGCCAACAGACACATGAAAATGTTCTCAACATCACTAATCATCAGTTAAATGCAAATCAAGTTTGCAAGATACTATGGTACATCTATCAGAATGGCTATTATCAAAAAGATAACAGAGTGCTGGCAAGGATGTGGAGAAAAGGGTACCCTCATACACTGTTGGTTGAAATGTGAATTGGTATAGACACTATGGAAAACAATATGCGTCTTCCCCAAAATATTAAAAACAGAACTACTGTAGATCCAGCAATTTCACTTCTGGATATTTACCAGAAAAAAAAAAAAACAAACACTAATTCAGAAAGATGTATGCACTACAATGTTCATTGCAGCATTATTTACAATAGCTGAGATATGGAAGCAACCTAAGTGTCCATCAATATATGAATGGATAAAAATGAGGGGTGTATATACATATACACACACACACACACACACACACACACACACACATACATACATAATGGAATATTACTCACCCATAAAAAAATAATGAAATTTGGCCATGTGAGCAACATGGATTGACCTGGAGGGTATTATGCACACACAGTGGAATATTACACATCCATAAAGACAAAGGAAATTTTGCCATTTGTAAGAACTGGATGGATCTTCAGGGAATTACGCTGAGTGAAGTAAGTCAGAGAACTACAAATACTGTATGATCTCACTTATATATGGAATCTAAAACAAACAAAAAGCCAAATGCACAAACATAAAACAAAAAAACCAAAAAGACTCATACAGAGAATAAACATGTGGTAGCCCGAGGGGATTTGTTGGGGGGGGGGGAGGAAATATGTAAAGAGGATTAAAAGGTACAAACTTTCAGTTAGAAAATAAATAAGTCATGGTGATGTAATATACAGCATAAGGAATATGCTCAATAATATCGTAATAACTTTGAGGATAGATGGTTACTAGGCTGATCATGGTGATCGCTGTAATGTATGTAAATGTCAAATCATTATGTTGTATACTTGTAACTAATATAATACTGTATGCCAACTATATTTAAATTTAAAAGTGCATGAGATGAGCTATATATACTGGTACAAACAGAACTCCCAGACAAACTGATAAATAAACAAAGTGAGCAAAACAATACTTTTTGCAGGCAGGATAATCCGATTTATATAAGTATATTAAGTTTTTGGTGAGATTAATAAAGTGTTTTTAGTGATTACCTCTAGAGAGGGCCATGTGATTTATTATACTCCCATCTGACTGTCCTTTTAAAATATGTACAGCATGAAATTAATTAGTATCTTACTTAAGTAAGAATTTAAAAGAAAATAGCTATTACAAAGCAAAGTTAATGGAGTTTTGGGTAAGCATGTAAAGAAGAGTTTTAATGAAACTAGTGAAACTGTGATCACTTTTGGTCACATTAACATAAGTTGTTTTCTTCAAACAGGGATAGTTTCTTTAAAAAAATGGATAGCCATAAATTTTCATTTTACCTCTTAAATGGATGTTATTTTATTTTAGTTTGTTTTCTGCCTGTTAAATCCTTTCCCCAAATCTTCATAGCACTGAATTTCTTCCTTTTATGTTTTTCCTTTTATGTTTATGTTTTATGTTTTCACAAGGGCTTTTTTTCTAGAAGTAGTGCTTCTTCTTATTGTGGGCTAGCTGTGCTGCAATCTTTGTCTCTTACAACTTCACAAACATCTACCTACTCTCATTCATAACTTAATTAGCTTTTAAATAGCTTCAGTACCAATTTTTTGTAACCTACACAGACTTAATTATTTTGGCAAGTCCTATAGAGCATTTCACATTAAGACTACTTTGTATATTATAAAGTTAAAATGTAGCAAAAGGAAAACATTAATTTTGTTTCATAGTTAGCTCTTATAAAAAAATGAAGGTAAATTATTGGATCAAATATTTAAAATATTAAGTAGATAATTAAAATTATTGAAATCTCAAATAACTAAGTAATGTTCTTCAATTCTGTAATTTGATAAATTTTTAAATAATTTTTATTCCTTCATAAGATAGATAGATATATACATTTTGTATAAATATAATATTATACATATTTGGCATTTTACATAGCTCCTTCAAGTTAATAATAATTATTTTTATAAATTTCATGGCTTCAGTACTTAAAATGATATTTTAAACCAATTTAAATCTGATCCAATTGGCAAAATATTTATTTGTTACAATAGCATTTACTAAGCTCCTAGTATGTACCAAATATTTCATATAAAATATTCTGAACACTCAAGCTAACCTTTGAATGTAAGAAATACTTTTTTTTTTTTTTTTTGCAAAAGTTAGGGACCTAGGTTTTACAGGAGTTAAGGAATGTTGTCTTATAACTCAACTTGTTGCATGTTATGCTTGGGTTTTAACCTGTTTGTCTGATTGCAGAGCTCCCAAATGCCATCTTCTTTGTAACAAGTCATCATATTTCCCCTAGTTATGCTGTTCATAAATTAGCATAGGTTGGGGATAATTATAAAACAGTTAGTTATAGAAATTCGGAAATGTAAATGTCCTTAAAGATCATGGTAACATAAAACAGAGGTTAAATGGGCAGGTGCAGAAGTCAGAGTATCTAAATCGGAATTCTGCTCCGTAACTTACCAGCTGTATGAGCTTGGGCAGGTTATGTAAACTCTCCGAGGCTTTATCTACTATACCTGTAAAATGGGAATAATTGTTCTCAGTTGCTCTGAGGATTGGGACCCATGATGTTTGTAAGGCACTTAGTACATGGTATGTACTTAAGAAAGAAATAGCTGGCCGTGCGTGTGTGTTATTTTCTAATTTTACATAGGAAGCCGAATGGATTCAGAGAGGATATATCATTTGCCCAAGATCTAATGGATAGTTAACAACAGAATTGTAACTAATATTCCCAGCTCCCAATTTATATTTCTATAATCTTCCAGCTATTTCGTATGTTCTAAATACTAAATATTAAATATGAAATCATTTCTAAATTAAGTAAATTCTATTATGATTATGTTCTGGAAAACTGTGAAGTTCAGATTAATTTGAGTGTTTAAATATATGGGGAAGCAGCAGCTTTCCTAGGAGGTATTTCATCTTTCTGCCAGGAATCCTGGGGACTATAATCCAGATGAGATAGAACATGACTATTAAAATGCTGCACAAACTTTGGAAAAAATAATCTATGATCCAGAAAGATGTATTTATCAAATACCTAGTTTCAAACTGTAAGTACCTTAATTATAGAAAGACGAATCTATTTCTTATTAAACAACTCTTGAGACTGTTCTTGGAATATTAGATAATTTGCTATGACAATGATACTGAATTTTCTATCTATCGCATCTCAGAGATTTTTTTCCCCCTTATTCTTTGAATTAAGAGGTGCTGCCCTGTAGTAGCAGAATGTGAATTACTCTTTATTGAATATAATTTACCAATCCTTGCATTACTGACATTCCAAATTCCCTAGCACATTCAACTTTAGGATAACAAGAAAAAAAAAAAAACGATTTCTTATTGCCTTTTTCATTACATAGCACTTTTAAAGTAGTAATATTTTTTTATCATCCAGGGTATTTATTTAAAAAATAACTCTCCAAATTTTGCTTTTGATTCTCCTGAGAATAGTGGTGGCATATGTCAAACAGTGGGGTGTGGTGCATCTTTAGCCTGATTAAGTGATATGTCTCCATGTGAAAATCTGTGTATGTTCATACGTGTGATTTTCCTCTCTGATTCGGTTCTTTGTAGGTGGTATCTATAAAAAACAAAATGTTTTCTATAGTTCCAAATATTTGAATATTTTTAAGGGTCTAGTAGTTAAACTAAGGATTTAATGTTTCTTCTAGGTATTTGCCACTCTATGAAAATATGGGAATGATGATCATATTGAAACAATAAGAGAGTATTCTTCACTAGTATTCTGCAGTGAATAAGCTAACCACACATTCTTAATTCCCTGTTTTTTTTTTCCTTCCCCCGGATTTACAGTGCTTACATTCATTCATTCATTCATTCATTTTTTTCAATTTTACAAATATTTACCAAGCCTTTACTACTGATCTCTACTAGGGGTTTCAAGCGTGAATTATACTTTTATCCTTCCCTCCTGTTCCACAGAGACAAAAGGAAAAGTTGGCCTGTCCACACTTCAGGAAGCTTAACAAGGCAGTAGGTGGTGTCAGGAATGGCACTCAGATATACTACTAAGGGAATTTAAAGGATAGATGAATTTCACAGGGATAATAAGAGAAGATTTGTGTAGCAGATAGAAAATTCTTTTGGCATTAAAAAAGGTGAAGGATTTAGAAAATGGGAAAAATGCTAGAATAGAGAGGGAATAGGAGGTAAAACTGGCACAGAGATGGGAAAGTAAAATATGCATATGGGAGTAGGGAAATGAGCTAGCATTGCTAACATGTATTAAATTCTGTTTTTTTTTTAATGCCTTATATATTATTTCACTTTACCTTCACAACGACCGAATAAGGGGAAGTCTTATAAAAATTCTTAGAAAGATTACAATGAAAGGCTGCAGGAGAGTGAAGACGCCAATTTCTCTCTGACACAAAAGTCCATGTTTTCTCCAGAATAGCACATCAATTTGCTAAAAGTAGTATCGTCCACTGCAGATGCTTGGATCATAGGGCTTATAAAAGAGGTTAGTGGAAAATAATTTCAGAAGGCCTTGTATGTCATTCGGAGGAAAGCTGGAATTATTGATGAGGTGATGTTGAGTCATTCGCTTATATACTCATTCAAGCAACTAATATTCATTGAGATCATGTTATATATAGGCAATGTTCTAAGCCCTGGAGATAGACCAGTGAACAAAACAGATAATATCTTGCAAAAATACATTGGGAAATATCCTGAAAGCACAGGTTTCATAGATGACTAAAAGAGGGGGAAAAAAACCCCTAAATTCTTCAAGATATGTTATTGTTAACAGAAGTCACATTTACTTCCCAGATTTACCGTAGCAAACTAGCATATAGTATCTCTATATCCCAGACCAGGCTTATTCTAGACTCACACCTATGCTAGGAAACTGTATTATGTGTCCTCATACCTTTTGCATCCCCCTCCCCCAAAAAGAAAAACAAAAAGTAAAAGAAATGATGACCACTCAGACCTTCCTTAAATGAAATACATCAACTCTCTTTTCTCTGTATTCTCTACTCACTATTCCTATGCAACTGGAAAGAATCACAGTTCTCATCAGAATATGCATTTTGGCTCTGAGTTTTTCAGATCTAAAACAACAAATTAACTATCATCCAGTGTAATATGAAATGTTTAGACAACTTGAATGAATACATGGTAATGATACTAGTATATTTCATGGGTGGTAGTGGTCTGATAACTATATGAAATATTTTAATACACAGCTGTTTTCTTCTTTGGTTAGTACACATCTGCCTCCACAGGATAGCAGTACTTTCCTAACTCCAAAATTAGCACTTTTACCTCTGCTACTAAAACAAGTTTTTATAAACCTTAATTGTACATCAAAGGTGTATGTGCACATTTTGAGTCAGAGGGTTACCTTGATATTTTAGCTGTTAGGGTATTTGTAACTTGTCTCAAACAGAGAAATTTCAAATAGTAAAATTTAGCTCACTATTATTTCAGGTAAAAATAAAAAAGTATCCTTTTTTGATATTAAAAAATATATCTAGGGATATACAAGAAACATATCAGTCTGAGACAAATATTTCTAAGACATTTGTCACAATGTTTAACCATGAAATGTTTACCATTTCTCCTTTTAAAGTATTTTTTATATATGGAATTACAATGAAATGTGGTCCGCTCTGAGACTGCGTATTTTTTAAGAGTAGTTTGTATTGCTGCTCTACTAGCTACAGATACCTAATTTAATATTCTTTGGTAATTTTGCCAAAAAATAATGTTGCAAAGAACTTTTCATTTGATGGCAAGAAAATTGATATTTAGAGAAATCAAAATGGACTAAAAAAATGTTTGAGAAATATCACTTCGTTCACTTACAAGGTAAAACTCCAACTTCATAGAGCAGGGGTAATTTTGTTTTCCATAGGATATTTGGTAACATCTGGAATCATTTTTGGTTGTCACAACTGGGGAAGGAGGTGGTCCTGACATTTACTATAGAGACTGGGGCTGCTAAACATAGTGCCGTGTGCAGGACAGTTTCCCACAGCAAAGAATTATCAAGTCCCAAATGTCAGTAGTGCCAGTGTTGAGCAACCTTGTTATCGAGGATGGCAGGGAGGAAGCCTGCCACCACTGCATAGGGGCCGACAGTAGAAAATGAGACTTCAGATTGTTTATTACTCACAGCACAGCAAACAGCATTAGCGTCAGCATAGTTGCTCTGGTTCCCTGTCCCCAAGTCTCACAGGGCGATGTCATGGGTCCGTATAAATGCTAAGCACGGAGTGGGTTATGCCACAGATGAGGAACCCACGGCGTGGGCATCAGCACCTTTTGAGCAAACAGCCAACAATATCGCAAATAGAAAGTTTTCAAGTCCCCCTATCTTGTTACACAGTAGTCGCCCTGTGGTCACCTTGATTTAGTTGCCTGTGAGGCCAGCTATAGAAACTATTCAGTATCAGAAGACAGACAAGCCTTACAGTTCGGTACCCTCAGCAGTGAAGTTCAGGGAGACTCCAGGTCCACTGGGTACTGCCTCTCCCAATACCCGTAAATAAGACCCTGCAAATAAACACACGTCATAATAAAGGCTCACTTATCTCTACTGTGCATGAAGATTTTAGGTATAATCACCTCAAAAATGTTCCATATAAGTACTTTTAAATTCATAGGGGAAGATATGGTTCATTTAAGTTGTTTTTCTTCTATATAACCCATAATATCCCTGACACCTTTTCTGATATTCTCTTTGTCATCCCCTGAACACTCTGGGTGTGGCCCCACCTCTGGGCATTTGCATGTGATGTTCCTTGTGTCTGGAACACTATTCCATCAGATGTCCCCTTGCCTCTCTCCTTTACCTCTTAGAGGTCTTTGCTTACAGGCCACCTCCTTAGACCTTGCTGGTCACCTCATCTAAAATTGTGCATCTATGCAAATTTCCCACCCAAATCCTTACTGCCGTTAGCTGGTTACTTTTTCTCCTTTGTACTTATCCTAGGTATATTTTGTTTGTTTGTTTTTTGTCTTGCTATAAGAATGTAAGCTTCAAGGTGTCAGAGGTTTTTGTTTGTTTGTTCATTGGTAGAGCCTTAGGGCTTAGAACGGTGCCTGGCATATAGTAGCTATGCAATGAATATTCATTGAATGGATGAATGGGGCCTTTTATTTGGCTGTCATTACTTTAAAAATAGTAATTAAACTGATTAAACGAAACCAAAAATGATTAAAGGTTGATTCTTTTTTATTCTAAAATAAGGAGCAATAAGTTCAATCATTATTATTATTTTTTGATTATCTTAAGTTACTTTGGTATTTATTGAAATTGTTCTGATAATGAGCTTCCCTGATGACTTTTCAGGAATCTTAAAAAATTTTACATATTCCCATAATTCATTTGAACTTATGTAACATTTTTAATTAAAAATATATGATATTTAGTTAATACCTGCAAAATATCCCTGTCTTAAACTTTGCCAGGCTTTCTGACTTTACATCTCATTTTTGTGCACAGCTTCATACCATGTTTTTCTTGCACTGTTGCATAACTACCTTGAATGATTTTATACTATATACGTATTTAGATAAATTATTCTGCACTAATTTTCTTTATGAATTTGCTGTGGAATTGCAAGGATTCACTTAGCATACTGCCCCAAAATTGTTAGAAAATATAGTATTAATATCACTTTTTAACTATCTCCCTTTTTCCTACAGATTATGCCACAGTTAACCTTTGACATCTTCTTTATATTACAAATAATGCATTTCCAAAACCAGTCATTCATTAATTTGATTGCATTTATAAAATTTAATTTTGAACTACTTTTATTTAGTTTGGTGGAAAAATTGCAAAATAGTACAGAGAGGTTTTGATACCCCTCACACAGTTTTTCCTAATAGTAACATCTTACAGAACAATACCACAATTATCAAAACCAGAAAATTAATGTTGATACAGTTACCACTAAAGAACTTAATCAAATTTCACCAGTTTTTCCATTATGAATTTAGTAGTTATATTTTCTCAGTCTCATGTATTCTGTAACAGCATCTCAGTTTTTCCTTATATTTTATTTTAATATTTGACTTCCCTCATATACACATTTGTTGAATCGCTACATTGTCAGCCATCTAATCTATTTTGGTAAGAAATTAAAGCTACAGTTTATTGAGAATAATAATTTTGATTGGAAGGTTGTTAAAGAATCCTTCACTTCAGTAATCTTGCTCGTCTCCACTCCCCCTCTTTTACATCCTACTTTTTCCTTCTAATAAATCATCGCTTATGTTAACTTTCTTTGACTTTTGCTTCTGTTTATAATTTTTCTTTGTACAATGCTAGAGATCCAACTTTAAAGTAGATAGGCACATTGGAACATGAGTCATATTTCCAGACTTACTGTATTGACTACTAACTAAAAATGGGTCCTTGTGAATCACTTTACTTCCCAGGGCTTTTTTCATGATTTGTAGAATCTAGACGTTGGACTTTATGATTCCTTAGCTTCCTTTTATCTCTAAAATACTGACCTTAGAACTGGGTCCCTGCCTAGTTTTATTATTACATTTTCCCCTGATTCGCTGCTTCAGTTTTGTAAGACTACCTGTGGATCAAAGAAGGGTGTGACTGTACGCATTTTCTTAGATACTTATATAAAGTTTTTGTGAGATAAATTACTATTAAGGACTTGACTTCCTGTATCACATTTACGTGTTATCCACACATGAATTTTGCCTATCATTTTCCCTCTGGGTACTAATGAGGGTCTGAAACAAGTATACTTTTGATAATTTAGTATGTTAAGCTAAGCTCCAGGAGGATGGTCAGATGAGTTGACACATTTGTTCTTTGTCATGGTAATTATAAATGTGATGAAGATGTATAGCCTCTGACTTTTAAACTCAACTTGAAATTTAATTATCACTATCTTTCACTAAACATGATGCCTAAGCAAAGCGTGTGCTACCTTGTTTTCTTTTCAAAGTTCAGTAAAAATTATCAATTGAAGTGATACACCTATTTGAATGTTTAAATAAGTGCAAAAATATGAAACATATTAGAAAATATAGCTTAAAAAAGTCATTTTTATGAAATTAAATTGCTCAAGTGACTTCTAATAGAGTTGCCTTTTCATCTAATGTGAAAGAGATGGAGTAATTTAGTGCTAGTGCAATAAGTTTCAAAGTATTCTTTTTTTGTTATAAGTTTATTTGTTTTTGGCTGCGTTGGGTCTTTGTTGCTGTGTGCAGGCTTTCTCTAGTTGCAGCGAGCAGGGGCTACTCTTCGTTGCGGTGCGTGGGCTTCTCATTGTGGTGGCTTCTCTTGTTGCGGAGCACGGGCTCTAGGCATGTGGGCTTCAGTAGTTGTGGCTCATGGGCTCTAGAGCGCAGGCTCAGTAGCTGTGGCGCATGGGCTTAGTTGCTCCACGGCATGTGGGATCTTCCTGGGCCAGGGCTTGAACCCATTTCCCCTGCATTGGCAGGTGGATTCTTAACCACTGTACCACCAGGGAAGTCCACTTTCAAAGTATTTTATTTTTATAAATTATAACCTACTTCATAGGACTGAAAGGAATATTCAAGAATATCTGTGATACTTTGCGTTCAGAAGTTGAAGTGATTTTTGCTCAGTTCTCTCGTTAAGTAGGCCAGATTGGGTAGTAAAAGGGCATGAATGGAAATTCCTTTCTCTCTCTCCATTCACAATGAAGACTCATATTTTGCATTCTTTATGAGATGGTTAGTCAGGTATGGCCACAACATGAGACAGTGGAGAGGGTTCAGAAAAAACAAAGTTTGTTATAATTACAGGTCCCAGAAACAGAAGGCACACCACACCACAGAGGACCACATAGGAGACACACCAGGGTGGTCACCGAGTGGTCACAGCGCAAAAGACAGAAATGAAGGGAAACCAGTAGGCCACAGGCTTTACTGGAGTTTCTGTGGGAAAGGCAGGGCAGGGAAAGATAAACAGTTTAGGATTGTCTAGTTTGAATAATTCCATTGGGCTTTAAACGGTAAGTCTGGTCGTTATTGGCATGGTGCCTGGCCTTGGGATGATTAGGCAGAGGAATATTGCCTCCTGTAGAGACCAGGTAGAGGAGGTATGGCTCTGGGGTGGTTAGGTTGCACATCAAAGGCAAGTTCTTGGCTGTGCCCTTTGCTATCTTTAGTAATTGGCTATCTCCAGGAGAGGTAGTCTCCCCCCAGCTAGAAAGGTTTTTCAAAGATGTCAAAACATCATAATATGCAGAAAATAAAAACATTAAAAATATTTACAATACAACTGGGATATTATCTGGAAATTTGTCGTGGAATATTGTAAAATGAGCTATATATTCATTCCATAACTGTGGGGGCTTTCTTAAATTGGAAGCTACTCTGGCTTGCATGATATATAGGTTGCAATATTTCATCTGGAAACAATGAATGTGAAGAGTGCCCTTCTGCCCAGAATATTCAGCAGAATCATTTCTGGATTGCAGGCATGGCAGTGGTGTTTTAGTCAGGGTTCTCTGGAGAAACAGAACCAATAGGATGTGTACATAAAGAAAGAGAAACAGAGCTATATATTTAAATAATTACCTCACATGATTGTGGAGAATAGCAAGTCCAAAATCTATGGGGTAGACTGACAGGCTGTTGACCCAGGGAAAAGCTGACGATATTGCAGCTCGAATCCAAAGACAGTGTAGAAGCCAAATTCCCTCTTCCTTAGGAGATCTCAGTCTACTTTCTCTTAAAGCTTTCAACTCATTGGATGAGATCAACCCACGTTATGGAGAGTAGTCTACTCTACTCCAATTGTACTGATTTAAATGTTAATATCATCTAATAATACCTTCACAGCAATATCTGGACTGCTGTTTAACTGAATATCTGTGTACCACAGCCTAGCCAAATTGACTCATAAAATTAGTTCATCACACATGGCTAGCTGAACAGTATGCTTTAAGGTGTGATAGTGTAAACAGAGAATTCCCATAAGGGCAATAGCCTGGAACCCAGAAATGATTTTTATTTATGGTCATATTCATATACTTCTTACTGTATCTGCATTATTAAAGACATAAATTATGACTTTTTAGGAATTTTTTTCTTGGGAGACACTTCTCCGTGGATCCCTCACATTTCTGCATGTCTTAGAGTGAGGCACTATTTGCCTTTTGTTCTGAGGTATCCTAACAAGGATGTTTGCATAGAAGAGATACTTGGAAGAAGAGGTAGAGTATCCATCAGGTGCAGATAAGCAGGCCTGCTTATTGCCTATTAGAAAATGTTTGGGTTTTCTAAATTTGGAATTCTTCTCCTGCAATGCAATCAACTGTGTGTGAAGGCGTCCATATGGGCCCATCCCAGCTGTCCCCAGGGGACTTCGGACTAAAGGGACACCAGTCTGCTGATGGCCATGCTGCTTGCTGTGCCATAAGTAATAAAGACTTCTCTATCTGTCCTACAAGTTTTGTGTCATCCGCCATTATCCATGAAACAGTACCAGGCTGACTTGTTAGCTTGAAAGTAGGGTAGAATCTCAGCTCTTAACAGTTCTTGAAATGTTTCATTTTACTCATCACTTTAGATTACTGTATTGGTAACTATGATGCATACTGTGGCACTCTCTTTTTTCTTACATATGTTCATCACTGCATCAAAGATGACATATCCGAATGTCCTAGAGAGACCACCGGTATCACCCTCTCCCCAAACTGAAACTGAGAACACGCTTTTGATAATAGAAGGAAACCACTATGTTTTAATATATTCTGTTCATCTGAAAAACAAGACCCTTATATACACTTTACATATCCCTTTGACGAAAACAGCAAAGTATTTTGTTCTCATTGAGAGTAACTTGTGTATTCACCCTCCCCGACCTAATAATGAACTGAGGAAGGACTTGGAATGAAAATGAGGATGAGACCATCAGCCTCAGCTAGCCACTGGGGACAGATGATGTAGAAAACTTTAGTCTGGCCAAGTACTCCTGTAACCTTATGAGGTAGAAAATTCAGCAGGCAACTTTACTGCCACACTATTAATTAAATGAACTTCATTCACACATGTCAGATACATCGCCTCAGGCCTTATTGAGATGCACAAAGAGAATTTGAATTAATTGAACTGTAGGAATATGAGGCAGGAGAGTTGTCCAAGCACTGACTCTGAGGCAGGGTAAGGTATCCCTGGCCCTGGACGTATCTACATGCATAGGGCACTTCCAGTTATTTAAGGCATGTGGTCATACTCTGAACTCATGCAAACACTTTTGGAATACTTCATTCCGACTCAGAAAAATAATGTTCGTACTAAGGACAGAAGAACTTGGAAACATTGGAAAAATAGAGGCACTGTGTTTTTATAATGGCAATTATGGGGTGTAATTTCCAGTTAATTCCTTATGATTCCTTAATCAAATTCTGTTGCAAAGCATCAAGACATGCATTAATCTGGAGATCTGGTTTATGCACCTTAAGGAAACTAAGGCCACTGCTCACATCCTTGGCCATTTAATTTTTTTTTTTAATCTTGGACCCATTTTTAAAAGTTGAAGATCTTATTTTAAATATAAAAACTTTAATCCTCTTCTGTTTCATAAAGGTATAGTATCTAAAAATCAGATCTGTAATGATGTTTTCATTTTAGAAATATGTTTTCCAACCTCTGTTTCAAATGCTTGTTTTATCTAATCCTAGATATTAAATTACTTTAAATAGCTTTCTGTTTTATTTATTTTAAATCCACATAATTATTCTTTTTAATTTATACAAATTTTATTATCTCTTATTCATCCACATTTCATTAATGGTAGGTATCAACTGTAGGAAATAACAATGCTACCATCAAGAATTTTTCACTTCAGTGAAAAAAATCTAGCTTTGATGAGATGTTTTTCTAGAGCACTATTTATATATTCTGTCCATTTATAAAAGTTATTCTTGATGTACTAGAACAATGTTTACAAAGAAAAAGTAATGGAAATTTTAATTATTTGAGTCAAAATAATATGTTAACCTTAAGTATTCACAGAATAAATGAAAAAGTCTGTTTTTAATCTGAATTATATGGATAAATGTGTCATTTCGTCACTTAAAAAGCAACATATAGACATAATCTTAATCTAAAAAGATTACAGGAAACCATTATTTACCAGAATTTTTCTCTTTTTTTTTTTGAAAAAGTACAAGCACGTTGAGTTCTTGCCTCTCAATTAATGAAAATGGGTATCTAGTGAAACGTAAGGGAGATTTTGACCAGATTTAAAAAAAAAAGTCATACTCTTTGTTTGCTTTCGTTATGTAAAAATAATAATGATGATGATGTAATGAATATTGATTTTAGAATGTAGAATACTTCAACTCTACCCAAAGGTATCAAAGCAATCTACTCTAGCAAGTTTCTCTTTAACAAACAACTTTCTTGCATTTGATCAGTCATGTGTTTCCTTGAGCTAGTGATTAGTATCTCTGTAGTTACCTATGTTTGTTTGGAAGTTCAGTGCCATAAACCTTCATATGTTATTGATCACCTAGTTGAAGGATTTTGGTCATAGAGATCCTGATAGTCAATCTCAGGGAGGCCCCATCCAAAACCTGTTGAGTGAAAAATTAAGTGTACGTAAAACCAATGCTCTATATGTCTTAGTGTTTCATCTAAGTCATAAGTTAAAGGAAGATGTCAAATTATATAGAGCCAGAGTATTTTCCTTACCAATGTATATTTGTTGGGAAAGGGATTCATTGATTCTTCAGGCTTTGTCCTACAAGTATAAGAGAGGAAGTTTCTCCATGTCTGGTTAAAGATAGCCTAAAAAAATTCCCAAGATGCACATAAGACTCATTTTTGAGTTTTTGTTTTTGTTTTTTTTTAAATTTCCATCCATCCACATCCTTTCCAGAACAGAAAAACAAAACAAAGCACACACACACACACACACACACACACACACACACAAATAATGTTATAAAACATTCTAGGCTAATTGATTCATTGCTGTCTCAATAGATAGGTAGCTAAAGAGAAGATTATAATAATACTATTAGTAATAATACCCATAGCAACATTTATGTAGTATTTATTATGTGCCAAACATTATTTTCAAGAGTTTTATATATTCATTTAATCCTCAAAACAATCCTATGAGTTAAACAGTATCATTACACCAATCTTAAAGATCAGGTGTAACTCGCTCAGAGTTATAGAGCCTAGGAAGTGTGGTTCTAGAACTTGTGATCCTAATCACTACTTCATGCTATTCAAACATTTCATTTTTCAAAGACAAAACAAATGAACCAATTAGAGACAGGATCCTCCCAAGTTCTGCTTTTTAGAATTCCATTCCATCCCACTCTATTTATTCACAACTGACTCTGCATATCCTATTTCTAATTAAATTTGGCCACCAGTTAAAATGTAAGGAAATATTACTGAAAAATTACTTTAAAAGATAAAAATGTAAGGTCTATTCCTATCAAAAGAGCCAGGATTTATATATGTATGTATGTATGTATGTATGTATGTATGTATGTATGTATGTATATTATTTTTAATCCTGATGAATTTATAAAAATTAACATGTTGAGAATTTACAATATTACAGGCAGTATGCTAAGTATTTTACATGCAGTAGCTAATTTACCTCTTGTTTAATCATCCTACAGAGTAGCTGCTATTATTATCATCACTTTTTAAATGGAGAAATTAAGGATCAGAGTGACTGAGTTACTTACCCAAGTGTCAGAAACAAAATTTCAATCAAATAATACTACAGCTGCTTCATATGAAAAAGAAAAAACTATTAAGTCAAATGTCAAAAGGGAATGTTTTAGAAATGAGAAGGTTATTGAGGAAGAAAGTTTCCATGCTGGGTTAGATTTCAGGTGTAATATAACTTTTGAAAACCCACAACAAGACAAAAACCAGCCACAGACTATGATAAATAGAAAAGAGTAAATAGCTACTCTCTTTCCATTATGCCAGAGCAGGAAAGTGCTCAGTAAAATTAAGTGTCAATAAAGTAAAGACAAAAATGAAACTCTTTTCTAAGCATAGGCACAATTAACCTGTGAAAATTACTCATATTGGTTGGTAATGAAGCAGATAGCTTAGTGAAATTGAGAACATATCTGATTCACTATAATCAGATTTTCAGTTAGATCAAATCACACACTGTATTAGTCATCCTGAGTTAGGGCACATGCTGATTAGCAGAAAGGGTCACAAAAGAAAATTTTATTTTTTCCAAGGCCAGAGGGCCATGGTTAAAGAATATGATAATAGTCAATGTTTATGACATCTGCGTATGAGGGAAAATGTCATGTAGATTTCCCAGTAGCATGTGAATGTTCATCTCTGTGTCTGATGTACTACTATCTGTTGTTGTGTCTAGTAAGTGCCAGTTCTCTACCTCACACCCAGGAGGAAAAGAGACAGAGGCTTTCCTGGTTTTGAAAGAAGTTCACAGTAATTTCTCGTGCAATAGAGGGATAGAATTATACTTAGGATGTTGTGTACAGTTTGGAGGATGGTTTACAAGATGGCAAAAAGTGAGGAAAAGACTCACCATAGGAACAGTGCAGTTATAAAAATCTCTACGTTGGGGATCCTCTGACTTGGATTTTATCCCTATTCTACCACTGCTTATGTGGTAATAAACTATAAGCCTTCATTCTTAAGTGTTAGAGTTTCCCCTTCTGTAAAGATTTGAATTAGGGGAGCGCATATGATTATATATTTACAGTATTCCTTTGAATTATAACTGCCTGTATCTTAGAGGAGCCTGTAATAGCGTCCTTTTTAAAGTAAGTCTAGAATATACAGAAATATTTTAGTGTTTCTTTGAGATTCACTGTTCATGCAGTTCCATGATAAAAGCCTAGTCTGGGCTTTCAAAGGTGTGCTTCTGCTGGACCTGTTCAACTCTTGGCAAAAGGGCCTTCATATTATTTTGGTTATTCAGATTACATATTACATGTTTGAACATGCTTACTTTTAGAACGTATTACTAGATCATGTTACTTGATTTTTCTTCTGAACAGTCTATGAAACTGTATTTTTACTCTGAGAACTTATCTTTCACCATTTCTTTTTCTCATCACTTATATTTTCCTGTTTTTCTGCAGATCACTGTTTCAAATAAAATATCTCAAGAGAGGGCCTGGCATTCAAAACAAAATTGAAAAATATTCTATGGGATGATATTTGCAAAAATCACACTATAAAGGATTTATAGATCAGAATGTATTCCTTTTAAAATCATACTTTTTATTAAGTAGAAGGTAAGTAGTGGACACTAATGTAAAATTTCTTTCTTTCTTGTTTTTGGTTTTTGCAGATCTGGATAATGTGGAGGGCATTGCTGTGGACTGGATTGGAAATAACCTTTACTGGACAAATGATGGCCATAGGAAGACCATTAACGTGGCTAGGCTGGAAAAGGCTTCTCAGAGTCGGAAGACTCTCCTAGAGGGAGAAATGTCCCATCCCAGAGGGATTGTGGTGGATCCTGTTAATGGGTATGCAATATTTGATCAGCTTTATATAAGGAAAATTATATTAGATAAATTTGGTTTTTACATATTTAGTATTAGTAAGTTTTATTTAAATCCACATGTGCATTCACACATGAATGGCCTCACTGGGAAAAGTTATTCATTTAATGATTATCTCTCCTAGAGAATGTGCTAAATAAGCATGTCAAGATACATTGAACTGAAATAAACAGATTATTTGTATAGAGAATATATTTACTTGGTTTATTCAGACAAGCACCATAATTCTCCATTTTAGACAGCCTGACACCAAGATAAATAATCAATTCAACCAGCAAATCAATCAATTTAATTTTTTAAATTAAAGACTATTGAAGTTTAAAGTGTTCAAAACATAGCAAGTTTCCTCTTTTTGTACATTTACTGTGGGCCAGGCATTTTGTTAAATAGATTACCATGACCTATGTTGTGATTCTGCACAATAATACTTTGAATTAGTTGCTGTTCTCATTCTTGTTTTACAAAGAAGAAATTTGTAATGGACCTGCAAAAGACCATTTGATTATTAAGAACCTGGATAGATATTTAAATCCAAGCAACCTGTCTCCAAGACTTTACTCAGAGCCACTATACTCCACTACTTTTTTTTTTTTTTTTTTTTAACATCTTCTTGGAGTATAATTGCTTTACAGTGGGTGTGTTAGTTTCTGCTTTATAACAAAGTGAATCAGTTATACATATACATATGTCCCCATATCTCTTCCCTCTTGCATCTCCCTCCCTCCCACCCTCCCTATCCCATCCCTCTAGGTGGTCACAAAGCACCGAGCTGATCTCCCTGTGCTATGCGGCTGCTTCCCACTAGCTATCTATTTTATGTTTGGTAGTGTATATATGTCCATGCCACTCTCCACTACTTTTTACTAGTCTAGGTTGGTAACTGTATTTTTGGACATAACCATAGTTTCCATATAGTGACATCATTTTGTAGTATGTGCTACTTGTTTCAGGATGGATTATTTTGTGCAATTTTTGAGAATATGTTTTCCTTTGATTGTTATTCATAGCTATTACCTGAACACAAGCAATAATGTGCATATAGAAATATTAAAGAAATGTGAAAATTCCTAATAGAATCTCAGAATTAAATGAGTGGATTGCATATTCTACATGTACAGTTGTTGTATGTGGTTTTTATCCCCTCCGGGGCTTATATTTCACTGTTTCAAAATGGCACCACAAAATTAATATTTTTTTTTTAAATTAATATTTTTATACCTTACTATTGCATAGAAAAAAAATACTTAATTGAATAAGAAGCACATGACTCCCTTATAAACTGAGATCACCAGATTGCCGTTCCTAAAATTGTTTGTATTGAGAATAGCTCCAAATACAATCAGGGTGCTTCTTTCCAGGCTGACCTAATCAGTGGATGAACTCATTGCATGTTTTTTGTAAGGCATAATTATAAAGTAATTTTAGTGATTTTTTTATGTGTGGATTCTTTAAATTTCTATTTTATTCCTGGACTTTTAAACCAAGTCTTCTATTTGACCTTTAAACCGAGGCAATCTTAATTTTTAGAGAAAATATTTATTCCACGCTGTCTAAATCTCCGTGAAGCAAGATGTTTCAAATATATCTTAAAACAACATCTTACTTCTCAGTATTCTGTTAGAGGAAAATATTTTCCGATAGAGTCAAAGGGTCTTTGAGGTGCTTGGGGAGATGACATAAATGTGCAGGTCATAGAATTAGATGATTTGGAAGAAAATTTAGGGGCCACTAGACCCATCTCTCTCTTCAAATTCAGGAATCCACTTCAACACTTCCCTAAGAGGCAGGCATCCAATTTAGATTTGAAACCCACAGCATCTACATAGTTCAAAGTATCTGGGGACAAATCTGATTGATATGACATTTTTTCTTTTCATTAAGGCATCCCTATAGTACTTATCTCCCAACTAATCCTATATTTGCCTCTGATGTTGCAAAGAATGACTCTTCTACTTCTTCCATCAGATTTTTAAATATTATAGAATACTGCTATTATGCACCAACCTGAAAAAAAAAAACGCATGTGTGTACATATATATGTGGATATGTGTGTGTAGGTATACGTATATACACGTGTATATATGTATATATGCACATATTTTCCCCTAACAATACACAATGTCCAGAGCTCTGATTACGTATACAGTGGTTAACAAAGCAGGCATGGCCTTTACCCTCATGAAGCATCTTGTGTCATCTGAAAAGTAGGGAATGGGCAGATGCATCAATAAATAAGTACCAGATGAACAACGAATGTAATTTCTAGAGACCAAAGTGATGGAGTCAGACAAACAGGTTGATGTGAAGGCGACTGACAGAAACCTGTTTTAATAGGTTTGCTGAAAGGCCTCTTTAAGGAGGCATCATTTAAGCTGAGACTTAATTGTAAAGGAGGAACCAGCCATGGAGAGTGAGGAAAAGAGTTCAGATAAAGAAAATGGAACAACTGAAATCTTAAGTTGGGCAAAAGCTTTTCTGTCAGAGGAACTGAAATGAAGACGGGCTGGGTTATAGATGGCAAATGGGAAAGTGACTGAGGATGCAATTGGGAAAGAAAGCAGGGCCTCGCCCACTACCATGAGAGATTTGTACTTTGTCTTCAGTTTAAATGTAAAATAGAGAATTGATATAGTCAGATTTATGTTAAAAAACAACAACAACTAATCTTACTATTCTGTGGAGAATGGATTGGAAGGGAGTGGAAGTAGAAATGGAACCATGTGAATTTAATTGTCCAAATAATCATTTGACCCTAATATAAGTTTTTTAAAAGTGAAGAAGAAAGTTTAGTTTGGAAAACTCCATTTAAAATAGCATAATATAACTTTAATCAAAACATTTTTTGTAAAAACCTGGTTCATTGACATTTTTCTACCATAATACCTTTTTGCAGCTGTACACAGGAAAGCATCACAGATTTTCTCTGCCATAATAGCCTATTAACAAAAAGTACTCTTCAGAGCTATGGTTTTATCAAAAGCGTCATAACCAATTATAGAAATCAGGAAAGGGTAATTTTTCATTTATTTATTTATTAAAATATATTATTGAGTGACTACCATATAGATCAATAGAAATCAGTAAGACAGTGATTGTCTTCAAGGAGTTTATAATCTGGTGTGCTTGGTGTACACACACACACACACACACACACACACACACCCCACACACACTTTACCTATAAAATAAAATAGAATGAAATACATGCTCTTTGGGCATTCACTGAGGTTTTTAATTCAGAATTGAACTTTAGAGGATGGATAGAATTTCCAAATGAATAGGGTCCCAGGGACTTGGGGTGTGCAGTCATAAGGTTAGTCAATGTACTCTGAAGGGACAGTATGAATAATTGTTAGAGGCGAGGAAGCTAATGGCAGTTTTGAGGTGGGATGAGTTCATTAAGGCTAGAGCAGGGGACATTCGAAGGAACATAGCAGGAGGTGAGACTAGAAATATGCAGAAATCTTCAATGCTGTAAATAAAAGTTTTGACTTATTTTGCTGACATCAGAGTAATTGAAGGTTTTGAGGATAAAAATCACATTTTTTAATTCATGATTTAGGAAGACAAGTGAAAGCCATATGATAGCTCTATGAAAGACAATCCGTTGGGAGTTCCCTTTGAAAAGTGATGAAAGACAGACTGTAGCATTTGTAATAGCAACAGAAAAGTGGGACCTGAGAAAACAGACAGGAAAGAATAGGATTGGCAGGCCTCAAAAATTGTTGAAATGGGGATAAACCTGGAGGAGGAACCAATTATGGTGGACTGTTCCTCAAGGTGATAGCTACAGACGAACTCCCTCCTTTGCAATCATTTCAAATCTCATAATTTACATCAATAACTTAGAAAGCGACAGCTCCAGTTCTGATTTCTCAAAACATTATCTCCGAGAAAAGATGAGTCCAAAGCTAAGTGCATATTTCCCTCCAAACAGGATTTTCTATATCCCTCTCTCAATTAAGAGTACCACATCCTCTAGTTAACGGCTAGATATTGTGTCATCGATTCAATCAAGTTTTTTAAAAGTTATTTCACTTCCATGGCAGAAAATCTTAAGGACTTAAAAATTTCTGGGATTGACCCACCAGATAATACAATTTATATTGGGGGCATGATTAATATCAACAAAGCCAAGCTTAGTGCTACAGAGTACAAACATGAACGATAAATATTCCCTGCCCTCAATTACTTGAATTTTTAATTGGAATTATCAGACATGCAACGCCATCAAATTCAATACATGGCCTAAATGCAATAAATTCTATAAAATAACTAACAACTATCACTAGGAAACAAAAGAATGAGCTAATTTTGACAGAAAAGCTAGGGGCAGACTTCACTGAGAAATTGTATTTGAACAGGGCTTGAAAAATAGAGGTACAATTTTTCTTGTCATAGTAGAAGACCAGCTTAACCTAATTTTTATTTGGTGAATACCCCAAGTCCCACCTACAAAAATATTTATGTTTTCTCCTGCTTATTTCATAGGTTGCGTTTCCTATTTTGTATGTTTATGAATCATCATATTTGATAATAATTATAAGGCTTTCACAATATATCAATAACTTTTAATCAGCTGAGTTGATGATCACATATCTGGTCTCCATCAGATTGGCATCACTTATTTAAAATTTGTTTTTCTTATATTTTGTTTGACTAAAAATAGTCTCAGGTAGTGGATTGGATCACAAACAATTCTGTCTTCAAATAACAACACAATATAAAATATGTTTAGAATATCCAGAATTATCCCCTGTGTGTGTGTGTTTGCATGGACATATATATGTGATTCAGGTTAGAGAGTCACAGAAAAAAAGTGTTGCTATTATCAAGAGGAAAAGCTAGAGGGAAAGATAATTGCAATTTAACAAGTTATAACTTAGCAACAACAATACAACTGCATTGATTAACTGTGTTTAAGCTTTCAGAAATGGTATCAAGAGAGATGAAAAAGTTGTTATTTCTCTTTTACATAGCTGATTTATATAGTTGAAGTAGTTTTGCCTAACTAGCACAGGATTAGAGCAAATGGAATGAATCTTCTGTTTATTCTTAATTTGTCCCAGTAATAAACCCACTTGAAGAACAGGCATGATACAAGATAAGCATAGTACCATGTTTATTTCTAGCATTAGAATGTATTTGGACTTATTAAAATTCACCAATCTAAATATACTTCCTCAAGTCAAAAAAGGCATATCAACATAATTGTAAACTGTTCAGAGAATTTAAAAAGAGCTTAATTGGCATAAAAGAATGGCTGGTGTGTCACCTCCTCAGCTGTCCCAAATCTGCCTGTTTAGATCACAGTAGGATTTTTAGTCATGGATACAGATTTGTCCCAAATTACCTCAGAAATTCTTTAGGGTTCATAACAGATGGGAGGCAGAGGATCTAATAAGGGTACTTCCAGGGTTAGCAGCTTAGAACACTTTGAAGCTTTGTAAAGTCATATATGAGGTGACTGAATTAAAGCCTACACTTTAATTAGTAACTCAGGAACTTTCACATGACCCTAAGACAACACATGTGGAGGGTTTTAACCTTATTCATGAGGCAGTTGGAACATTAGCTCAAGGCCCCTTCTTCCACTGTTATAGCTTACACAAAAGGTTTGTTTTTAAAGGCAGATGCTTTTGTTTGAGACGGAAATTAAAGCTCAAAATCTCAAGGTCAGTCAGCCTACTGTTATTAAACTTACGTGCAGCTCAATCATCTTCTGTGGGTTTTAGGGTAATAATAAGCAGCAATAAAGCATAGATAATTTGCATCAGGAAGACAAATTAGACCTGGCCAAACAAACCCGGTATGACTGTGCCCTTTAGAACAGAGACAATCCAACTGCCTGCCTTAAAAAAAAAAAAAAAAAATTTATATGAGATTAAATAAAGTCTGGAGTAGATCATTAACTGTGCTCTCATTCTCATGCCAGTTAATCTGCTTTTTAAACACATAATTGATTATATGTTTTATCAAATGGACATTTAAAAATTGTTAGTAATGCCTCAAGAATCATTTCCCAAACTTTTGGTACCAACACCAAAGAGAATCAGTATTTGGCACTTGCTGTTAGGTTAATTAATAAAAGAGGCCAGTAAGTGCCATAGTGGTGGTCGTGGGTTTTCTGAAATGTGTCTAACTGGCTCCACTGAACAAATATTACCTTCCCTGAGTGCTTCGCAGCTGCCTCCTCTGGGCAGGTCAGCATTTAGGTAGGAGAACAAATCAGAATGTAACTACATTTTATGGAGGCGCCAAATCTCAGGAAGTGTCTGTCTATATGGTGGCTGGTTGAAATGACACGCGTGTGCTCTTGTTTTTAATGTCTTAGTTGGATGTATTGGACAGACTGGGAGGAAGATGAAATAGATGACAGCGTGGGAAGGATTGAGAAGGCCTGGATGGATGGCTTCAATCGGCAGATTTTTGTGACTTCAAAGATGCTGTGGCCAAACGGCTTAACTCTGGACTTTCACACCCACACATTATACTGGTGTGATGCCTATTATGATCATATTGAAAAAGTGTTTTTGAATGGAACTCACAGGAAGGTAAAAGACAAATGCTGCTGTTTTAACCCACAGGCTTCTGTCACAGAGCCTTGTTGTGTTGTGTTAAAAATACTTTCAAGTTTATTTTTACCCCTCTGCCAGTAGTCTCTGTGGGGTGGCTGAAGGAGGCTGAGCATTAAGTAGTGCAGCTGGCACTTGCCTCCGGGAGACCAGGCCCAGCTCACTGTGGCATGCCAGGGTTTGTGGGATTTTTCAGAGACGCTCTCAGCATATCAGAGCTGTTTGAAAATGCAGTTTTTCTACATTACTGATGTTTGCTAGGACCAAGCACCCCAACTCGGTTCAAATATCTTCAATATTTGCACCTGAAATGTAACCTATGTATTATGACAAAGTAATTAGAATTCATTTATTCAAATAAAGAACTTCATGACATTGGAACTAAAACACAAGAGTGGACTGAACTTCACGCTTATGGGTGTGAATAAATATTAACATCTTCTTGCCTCTTTTGGTAGAATCGTCGCAAAATGATTTTGCATTTCTTCAGTGAGATTGAGAATGAAGTTGACTGTGTTGGCAAAATATCACCTCTGTATTCTGTCTTATAATCACCTAAGCACATATAACATTATGAACTGGCTTCGACTATTTAGAAAAATGGAATATGAGAAAGTACCAAAACGCTTCCTTTGACAATACACTTTCTTCTTTTTTGGAAAGGAAGATTGCACAATTGGCCAAGCCCATTTATTAAGTATTCTCTTTGAGAAATATAATGTACTAATCAGTTAAGACCATTTCAGTTGTTGGTTAACTCTAACAGTGAGTGCTTTAAATGTCTTTCCCCAAATAAGTAAAATTGATTTACATTTAACCTAATGTCGCATACTTAAGGGGTGTTACAAAATATTTATGATCCCTCTGAAGATGTTGATATGTACACAATATACATAGCACTTTATTAGCCAGCATATTTTAGCCTACATGGAAGTGAGCAAAGAAAAATAAGAAACTCTCTCAATTATTCAACATATGAAAATTTGGTATGAAGAGTTCAGATAAAAGGAGCAAAATTTCAGTTTCTAACCCTATATTATTTGGATAACTTGCTCAATCCTCTCATATTAGATGAATTGAGTCCAAAAGGCTATTTCATATTGTATACAGTATCATTTTACAAATTGTGAAAGACGAAAAAGTATTATTATTATGGGAGGTATGATTCCTATTCTCTTCTACAACCCTACATGCAAAACAGAACTTATCACAGGATTGCTCCACTGTGTAGTTTAAACAACCACAAAATACACGGGAATGTAAAGAATATATCAAGAGAAGCAGAATTAAAATTAGCCAGGAGTCTTGTATATCTGTTTACTACCAATAAGTGTTTCTATGTTCAAAATTAAAATTTTACCTTCCTCCCTGTCATTGCCTAGATTTCTTCAATTTGCATTAATCCAACTGAATAGAGGGGTTCCTTCCACTCCCAGTGTTGTTAGACCATGTTGTATCCCTTGGCTATTGGATGAGCAATACTGCAATATACATAATGCCACTAATTACTCAGATCAATTTCTGTGCCAGAATATGATACCGGAGTATCATAAAGAAAAGAGATAGGGAAGAGTATCAGGCAAGGTCATTTTAATGTTTGCATTTCTTGACCATACGTATAATGCCATGTATGAGAGAATTGAAATGGATGAAATGTAAATGGTCTCCTTCAAATAACATGTCCTAAAAACAGAAAAATATGCTCACATTGTGAAATCCATTTTTTCAAATACACTGAAAGAAACTAAGTTATTAGTTAGATCATTATCTGTTCTACTTATTTGAATATCAGCTTCTCTGAATATTTGGTTATGTTTCTAAAGGTCAGGTCTGATTTTTCACAGTGTGTTTATATTTTACAGATTGTTTACAGTGGGAAAGAGTTGAACCATCCTTTTGGACTGTCACATCATGGGAATTATGTGTTCTGGACTGATTATATGAATGGTTCCATTTTTCAACTAGATTTGATAACGAATGAAGTGACATTACTGAGGCGTGAAAGACCACCCCTGTTTGGGCTTCAGATTTATGATCCTCAAAAGCAACAAGGTATTAAAAACCAGATAAAATTGCTTCTGAGTTTCACATATAATAATACTTCAAGAAGTTGCATAAAGACTTTATTTTGACAGTGTTGCTGAAGTTTTATGATAAAAGGTGTCTAGTCACTCCAGAGTCACTCAAATCTTAGACTTTGTTACCATAAAAATTTATTATTTATTGTTCAAAATATCCTGAGTGAGTAACTTTGGGAATTCTATTTAAGTGAAGTTCAAGGTTTTCTCCAAATACTTCCTTTTTCATGTCATCTTCACTGGAAAAGGCTGTTATTTAAAGTAAAAAATCCTCAGTGTTTTCAAAGAGTCAGTATTGCGAGCAGTGGAAAAACTTTCAGTGTGAAAGGAACATTATGGGAAAATGTTAAAAAATACATTATACAAGGAAAATAGTATTTTTTAAAGTATCTTAGTATATTTATCTGATTAATTTCATATACATTTAAGGAACATTTAATTATTTTAGATGTTATGAAAGTGAAATAATCTACCATGATATTCGTGTCTTATTAAAATCAGATAATATTCTTGTATCTTTTTATCTACATGAGTTATTAATATTTATTAGGCCATCCACAAACAGCATGACTCAGAACTTAGGTAACAAACAAAAAAAAAGTTTAGTGAATTATGTGGTAGATTTTTGGTTATGAATCTAAATAGTCACTGTTCCTTTTTTTAATACGGATATCCTTGCGAAAATTTAATGAACATTAAATTTTTTCAGCGTGTATGTTGTCAGTAGGAAGTTACCTAAGAACAAGAGTTTTTCTGAAGATATTTCGGCTTAATCAGAGATTTTAAAAGCAAAGTATCTTATTCAAGGGCTTCACTTTTTTCTACTGTATTGAAATTGCCTCACTGGGATAGAACTGCAATTTTATAAAATAATGGAAGTACATAAACTAAGAAGTTCCAATAGCTAATAAAAGATAAAATTGTCTTTAAAAAGAATAAAAATTAATTATTTGAGATAGTATAAGTTATAGTTGTGGACAAGAAATGAAGAATAGAGGCAGTTGCCTGGATAGATCAAATGGTGATATTTTCTATTCACGTCAGCTGCCCCACCACAATCGTAGTTTCTCTAAGATGAACTGGAGACAACATTATGAAGAGCAACAACCTTCCTCACCTGCTGCAGGCTCTTGTTTGCAGGACTGCTGTTCCCTCTAATTTTACGGTCACTAGTTTTCTGGATTTCATTATACTAATTTTCTGGATTTCATTATACTGTATATCAGCATACAATCACATTTCCTGTTTCCATTTTCTTTAAAAATTGTTCATCTTGAATGTCGTCGCTGAACTCCCCTCTGCCAAATTGCAGGACATTTTCACAGTCTTCATGTTCTTTAAAATTCTAGTTGCTTTAAAGAGTTCATTGATAAAATGCAACACATGGGATGAGAAATGCCTTGACTTACTGTAAAATGGACTTGCCCTTGGATACAAGTCCTAACATTTTCTTCATCTGAAAATCAGGACCCGCCATGAAAGATTTAACAAAGATAAGAGATGTTTTCTTTATAAAATTCTTGTAAGGATTATGTACATATTTGTTATATAAGAGCAAGACTTAGAACAGTGCCTGGCACACATTTTATATTAATCAATTTACCCCTACCATTTCTTCATCAAGAGTCATATATTTTTGAGTTTCCTTCCATATAAACATTTTAAATAAATATCCAAAGGAGTAGTGTGTCAAAAACATAGCAACAAAGGGCATGCCTCTGATAGGAATATGAGGAACGTATTCCTATATTCATGAAGAATATATCTGGGGTCTCAGACAGTGCCATTGACATAATTGTTCAGTGCTATCCCTTGGATGGATGAGGTTCTTTTAAAAATGCCTATTGATTTCTATTATACATATGAGAAATCCAAGAGTAAGGCAGATGTAGCCATTCTCCTCAGAAGGCAAAGAGCCAGGGATAAACTGGGATTCCAATTCAAGTTTGTCTGACCACAAAGTAGCTTTATATGATTAATTTATGTAGCTGTTTTTATTTATGAAAATTATATAACTATTATACATTTAGATAGGAGAAAGGAACATGTGTTTTTTCGTCATTGTAGTTTTATCATTAAAAATTTTGCATTCAGTTAAACATTTTTTTAATAGAAAGAGTCCCTTGACTACCTTTATAGAACCCAGGATTCAAAGATCTTAGATTACAAAGCAGTGGTATAACAGATACACCTTTAAATAGATATATCTTTAAATAATCTACCTTGAAATGCAAAGTATGTAGACAGAGTTTATATGTATTCTTACTCGCATACAAACAAGGAAATCCACTTTATCTTGTTACAACAGATATATCTATTCTCACATTTGTACCTTGTTTCTACACCCACAAATGACTGTTTCTGTCATTCAACTTGTTAACTAGAAGTTTCATTCATTCAGTTATTAATCAATTCAGCTAATGTTTATCAAACACACAGTCTGTGGCAGCCACTCTAAGGGGCAGAATAATCCTACTTCTCCAAAATATAAAATTGGGGAAAAAAAGACAACGTTTTTGGCCCTGACAGACGCTATCTTTACCTTAATTTTAAAAACTACTCCTCCTTTGTTTTCCTTGCATATTTCATTTGTAAAAAAGTGTCTGCTGCCAAAGTGACGTAATCTAGAATTTTATTTTGTTGTTTTTAGTTTGTTATTTTTCTGTCCCTTATTGAGCTAATTTTACTTTGTCATGCACAAACAAGTTAGAGTATAAGAGCATAAATTTTAAAGAAAAATTCTTGTTTCTATTTATTTAGAAATAATATGATCATTAGTATTATTACCTAGAAATAAATAATAATTCTTGTTCTAAATCCTTATTTTTTTAAGGATTATTTCTTTTTTCTAAATATTAGAGAAGTCATTTAAATCCTTAGGTCTTTAGCAGTTTCACCCACAAATGAGACGAAACCTACCTTTATAATTTTATTATAAAAATTGAATTAAAATTAATGTGTATGTAACCCTGGGATTGATGCATTATGGATTTTCAATAATGAAAGCCATCAATATGTTAATGAACTCTTTTATTGATATTTATGTGTAAATATTTTAATGCTGTTCATAGTCAGTCATATTTTTTTCACTATACAGTTTAATCCTGTACATAAAGTGCATAATATAGACAGAACACCTAAGCATCCTATGAAGTATTACATCTTTATTCCATGGTCATGGACTAAACACGGCTAAATCTGGAAGCTGCTTAAAAATATTCTGCATTCCCTATTGGAAAAAGCCTGAACTAAACTTAATTATTTTCTGAGTTCAGAAATTGATGGTATAGCTTCAATTGTTAGCTTCCTTAGCTCTCAAGTGTATTTTTTTGTCTTTTAGTTTTTCTATACATAGCAAATTGAATTTACTTCTCAGAATAATGAAAAAAACTATTATATAATTTAGATCATTTCTTCTGATCTGTGGCCACACAATGATAATCTATGGGAGTGAGTTAAATATTTATTGCGTATAGCGATATTTTGAGCTTTTTAACTCATTTATTAATACTCTCTGCTTAACAAATCTAATCCCTGAGACCCAAAGTATAATAACCTGGTCTGTCGCTTTAGTCACATTTTTGGCACTTGCACTTTAACTGCCAATACAGTTTTAACCATTGTATTATTTTATTATCTGTGGCCCAGTAATTAAAAGCTCTTCATTTTTAATGTTTGAGTAAGATATTCTGCTATAATCAAAATGTTATTTATTGATACCTTGGAAAATACAACATAGTATAAAATGATCCTGGCATTTGCACTGCCAGATGGAGTGCTGGTCTATACATATATAGCGCAGAAAATATACTTTCTTCCTTGCCTTTCCAACTTGTAGGAGTAAATGGCATCCAAATGGTGACTACCTGAATTTTAGTTACTTTTACCTACACCTTTATAAAACAGATTCTCCAGCCTCTTTAAAAATTTACCTCAGTTTTATCTGAGTGTCCAAGAGTGTCTCACATATGTTCATGAATAATACCTTTATGAATTTTCCCTCAGGCCTACTTTACTGATAGCAACTGCATGCCTCATCAGTGCCTCTGCGGTTTAGGTCCACTGGGACAACACTTTACCCTTGTGTCCTGTACACTCTCCTGGTACCAGCAAGGCTGCTCATTTTTCAGGCTTCACAGATAGCCTGCATTCCTTGTATTCCCCAATGCACTCACATGCCAATGTACTCCTTGCAGAAGAGGAGGGAAAATCCCACCCGTTTCCCCAGTGTTTGCTTTCTGTTTACTTGGGATCCAAAGGCACATTCCACGTGCCGGTGGACTACTTTCTAAAGAGCTCAAACTTGCATACCCTGGGCCCATTCTAGGAAATTGTCCTGGACAGACACCATTCTGTCCACTTTATCCTTTTCTCTCCTGTTACCTCTCTGCACACAAACCCCTATCTCTTCTAACCAACATGTAAATTCCTCTTATCTACCAATGCATCATATATTTTCAAACATTTTAAAATCTCATTTAGGATTCAGCAGGAATCTTTATTACATTAATAAATAGGTACTATTTGTGGTATATATGTGTGTGTGTGTGTGTGTGTGTACATTTTTACGCCTATGTACATCTCCTGGAAAGAACATGGGCCTGAACCAGCTAACCTTGTATGGAATCAGAGTTCTCTGTCATATTTTCTTCCCTCCTCTTTCAGGTGACAACATGTGCCGAGTAAATAACGGAGGCTGTAGTACATTGTGCTTGGCCATTCCAGGAGGCCGAGTATGTGCTTGTGCTGATAATCAACTTTTAGATGAAAATTGGACCACTTGCACATGTAAGTGTCTTTTCATGTTACACTCATTGTTTATAGGTGTCTTTCTGAGGTACAGAAGCAGATGAAACCAAAGGAATTAAAATCAAACTTGAAAAGAGAAATTCAGGTAATGACTTAGGTATAATTCTTTTTAGACTATAAATAATCAATGGAATTAATATCTAATACACAGATGAATAATGATAATGATGAAGTTTCGCTGAGTATCTTGTCACTGCTGCATCTAGTTTAGTGAAAATTATAAATAAGTATATGCCACAGAAGAAAATATTTCTTGAAATTAAGGAACCTCACCATCAGTAGTTGTAAGGAGAAATGCATAGTTCTTGGTTACATCGATATTTATTACTTTAAATAGCATAGTAAGCTCAGTTATCTATACTTGGTGGTGAAGAGCAAGAAAGGAGGCAAAAAGAGACTTCCGGGGAATTTCTACACTTTATCAAAATAGGGAATTAACTGAATTGCTTGACCTGGATTAAAAGCACTTTATTAACTTTCGCTGACCTTCCTCAATTTACTGCATCTTGCTTTTCCAATGTGACCCTTCTGAAACTTGTCCTGTCTACACACATCATGTCCCTTAAGCACAATGACAGCAACGATGCCATGCATATATTGAGTGCAATATAAATGTTTCTGGAATGACGTAATCTTGAATTGTGTGTTACTCATGATTCTCCAGAGAAACAGAATCAATAAGATGTACACATATAGAGACGGAGAAGAAGATTTTTTTTTTTTGGCTCTTGCCATTATGGAGGCTGACAGTCTCAAGATCTGCAGTCAGCAAGCTGGAATCTCAGGAGTGCCATTGGTGTAGTTCCAACCTGAATGCTGGTAGGCCTGAGACCCAGGAAGAGCCAATGTTTCAGTTTGAGTCCAAAGTCAGGAAAACAAAAACAAAAACAAAAACAAAAACATCACAGTTCAAGCAATCAGGCAGGAAGAATTCCTGTTACTTGCAGGGAAGTAGGCCTGTTTTTCTATTCAGGCCTTCAGCTGATTGGATGAGGGCCTCTCACATTAGGGAGAGCAGTCTGCTTTAATTTGGTCTACTGATTCAAATGTTAATCTCATCAATAACACTCTCACAGACACAACAGAGTAATGTTTGACACAAATCCGGGCACTCTGTCGCCTAGTCAAGTTGACACATAAAATTACCATCAGAAATTGTTGAATAAATATTTCATGTATTTTTCCATTAGTTATAATGATGTCTCTGGGAGGCAGAAGAAGAAATAAGTGTAACAAAGAAGACTTCAACTTATCTGTGATGTCTTATTTCTTTTAGAGAAGAAAAGATGTGGATAAAAACATTGTAAAATGTGGATTTCTAAAGCTGATTTAATAAATAGTAACATTTGAGAAATATAAAAACATTAATGAAAAATCTATTTATAATGCAATTATTCAACAATAAGCTTCTAGGACATTTTCATGGGGATCCTTATAATTATATATCATAGAAGTTATTATTTTTTCTACTACTAATAATAATCATAGTTAACATTTATTGAATTCTTATACTGGATGTGGCATTTAAAAAAAAAAAATGTTCATGATTCTCATTAGTCCTTACAATAATCATATAAGGAAGATGCTATTACTATCTCATTTTATGATTTAAAATTTAGACTGAGAGGTTAATAACTTTTAGAAGTTCATGTAATTAGTATGTAGAACATTTGGAATTTAGATCCTAAATTATTTCATTTTGGTGATTGAACTCTTAATTATGCTGTACTTTACAAATTTTGGATCATACTAATATAAATTATTTTGTCCCTTATTTTACTTAATATGAGCATAAGCATTTTACCATGTAACTAAATGTTTTTTGTAAATATGATTTTTAATGACTGCTTTTTAAGCTATTTGTCATCTTTTCCTATTTGATGTATGGTATTATTTCTGATACATTATTATATATTATTTGTGTGTTACTATACTGTTTGTGGTTCCTTCTGTATTTTACCATATTGTCCATTGTTTGTTTGTTATATCTTCTTCTCATCTTCTTTAAGCCTTTGGAATAATATCACCAATTCAGTTCTATTTCTATTATTTTGAGTTTCAACTGTTTGAGATGAGGACTTTGGCTTCCTTCATTCTATTCTCTTCATCTTCCTTAATTTCAGTCCTTATTATAATTTAGGATTTCTGACAAGGAATATTATTTTGAATTATCAAACAGTAAGTCTCTTTAAAGATGTTTCAACATTTATAGATTTTTGGTCAACTTTACAATATTTTCTTTTAGACCTGGATCAGTGCTTCACTAGTTGTATTGGTTAGTACTCACACTTTTAGTTCTTCATTGTTTATTTATTAATTTTCACTGATGTCTAGGATAGATGGAGCATAATTTGAAATAACTTCTTCAAGATGACTACAAAGAATGTAGTCTGTATTCCAAATATGTCTCCTTTGCCTTTATATGTGAATAGCAATTCTTCTGGATATTAATTGTTGACCAAACAAATTTTTCTTCAAAATTCGAGAAATATTCTTTAATTAGATTTTGAGATAATATACTTCAGAGCACAAATATGAATTTTATCCATGGGCAAGGGGTTTTTTTTCCCATTATTAGTTGTATTTTTTAAATTGCCTATATATTTTCCTATTTTCCCGTAGAAAATAATTCTCTGAGGTGTACTTTCTTTGATTCATCAGATGGTATCCCTTCCTTTGTTCTGTGGTATTATTTAGTAATTTCCATTCGGTAGTTGTTTGCATCAGAAGAGAGGAGATCTACCAAGACCCATAGTTTGGGAATAGACAGGGATTAAGCATTGCTTTGAACAGCATAAAATCTGTCCAGTTGCCCGGTAGATTAAATCTTATCTTAGTTATCAGGATAAATGGTATGATTTATGTTTACATTTCATAGTTTAATTTCTCCCACAGATTCTTCGAAGATTATTTTTCTGGTACAAAATGAGATCCTTTGCTATTCCAGCTGAATGATTTTGACATTTGAACAGATGAAATGCGCACATACAGACGCACATACTCACACAGATAGTAACCTTTGTGGACCTCCACCAGGTCTCATCCTGCCTTTGCTCTACCACCAGAATTCCTCTCAAGGATGGAAAGTAGCACTGCAGTATCTCCTTTTTATGGTAGGCACAGACCTTACAGTCAGTACTGGAGGAGCAAAGGGCCTTTTTTCCTACCTAAAAATAGACAAGCTTATTCAGTTTCTAGTGGCATAACCTAGAGAGGCTTCTGATTGAATATTTAAATCTAGTCTTCTTGGTCTTGCAAAAAACGTCAAAATTCACTTAAGATAGTGTCCATACAATGATCAAGAGGCTGAATTCTCAAGGATCTTGTGAGTTTTCATTCTTTATCTTTGTTTTCATCATGGGAATTTGGAGGGAGAGCTTATACATCAGGTACTAATATCTAGATGGTTTTTACTCTTTAAATTTTCTAATTAGTTCTCTAATTTTAGTTGTGTGAGTTATAATTACCTGTATTGCTTGCCTCCAAATTATATTTCCTATTGCCTTCATTCTTATTCCCCATTAAAAATTTACAGATTCCTTATGAGTTGGCATATCTATACGCATATTGAGATTGATTATACAAAAGATTTATCACTGGATATCTCTGTGTAAATAAAAATTAGGTGACTTTTGGCTTGTAAAGAAATACTGTACACAATATTGGTCATGTAGCTGATGTTAGGAGATTTGTTATGATAGTTCACATGTGATTATATATCTGGTGAAAATTAAAGGAAAGTTTTCTGAGACTATTGGTGTCTTTTTAATACCTATAATTCATTGATGAGTTAATCCCAATGCAAAAAACGGGGATTAAAAAAGAAGATTGTTTTACCTATAGTTGTTACACCAAACAATGTTAAATCAACAAAAACAGGTGAGTTTTCATTTGAGAATTTGTAATTGCATTTAGTTGTCAAATTTTTTACTAGATTTTTAGTATGGCATGCAATTTATCTAGGTTCCTTTCAAATATAATGGGAAAAATCAAGAGAAATACTATAGTAACTCATTTATTGAAAAAAAGTCAAAATGTGTTCATATAAATTATTCCAGTTTCTATTCATTAGTAAAGGTTTTTATAAGGAAATTTTAGCCTTAGTTTGCAGATGAGGAAATTAAAGTGCAAAAGGACTACAAATAGAGTTTGTGGTTTCAGAGTATAGTGCAAAACAGATATCAGTGTGTCACTAACCCCTCATTAATGCTGATTGCTCTGGGCTTCTGACTTAGTTCAGGCTAGATTATAGTTTTGTGAACTGGTCTCAACTGGATTAACTCTTTAATCTGGATTAAATCTAAATATGTAAGCAAAACAAAAATACATGTGGCAACCACTGAGATACCATCATCCTGGTTTCAGTCATCCTCAGTGAATTGGCATCAAATGAACAAAAACCCATTGGCAGATGGTCAGGCCAGAATTAAACACCAACGGTTGTTTCTCAATGAACTTGTAGCAGAAGGTGAGGCCAGAAGAGGCATTCACCCAGCAGAAAAATATTGGCATGTTACATGATTGACTGAGGATGAATTCTAATGCCATGCCTGGAAGGAATCAAGAATGAGAGTAGGCTGGACTCTTTGTCCTTGTGAATTTCGTGTGTCACGGTCAAGTCTTCTCACAATTAGAAATGAGGCCTGGTGTAGCGTAGTAACTGGAAACTTATTGCCCTGGAGAAGCATATGGAAAGCCAGTTGATCAATTATCAAGTGAGGTTTTTTTTTAATTTATCTTGATGCCTTTGTGGGGAAAAATCACAGCATAGAAAATTAATAAATGAGGACAAGAGTAACCCTGAGCAAGGAAGTTAAGCTCCTAAAAAAATTAAAAAATGATAGTCACTATTTTTTTTTAAATAGCAGCATAATTTTGTCTAGAGTAACGAGACTGTAACATAGTAATTCTTTAAATGCCTCTTTAGTGGCCTGGACCGAAAAAGAAAAAGAACAGAGCTTTCCAATATGCCTTAGTCCCAAGAAAGCAACTTAAACATTGCCCCAAATATTGGTCATCCAAGGGTAGCATTGCACAGTTATATGTCAGTGGTACTCTGTGACCTCCTTCACCTTCTGGAACACCAGATACATTACTCGTCAAAAACAGTGCTCCACCATGGCTGAGCCATTTATCTGTTCAGCTGTGACAAGCCTTATGTTCTAGGATATATGCAGTCTAATGTGTAGTAAAAAAAGTTTAGAAGCCCCATCCAGATGAATATTTATGGCCTTCTTTGCATAGGAAGATTATGTACCACTTAGGTTAGCTGCTCAGAAGACCACTCTATCTAATGAAACGTCATCCTGCTATGATCTAAAGGAGAAAATTCCAAAACCATAGCAGCATTTTTCACGCTGCCTTCCAGTATAGGCGATCTTATACAGAGTCATCCAGCAAACTGCAACTTCAAGTTTTCTTTTAGGTTTTTCTCTTAAGTTAAGATAGTTAAGAAATTCTGTACTCCCAAAATGCAAGATACAGTTTGTTAAGCAAATAAACATATCCTAATATGAAACATATAAGGACAATAGGGAAACTTTATTTTATTTTTGTCCTGGGACTAATGCTGTTATGATATAGTCAAGAGCAAATTATCAATTGAGAGAGGAGACAAGAATCAGTTTAGAATAGATTGCCATACTGAGGTTGAAAAGAAGAAAAGCAAAATTGGAAATATAGACACTTGTTCATGGGCACCACAGCTTATTAAAGCAAGGCCAGGGACATATGTCTTAAATCCAGTCGCTGAGCTGAGATCCAAATAGATGATTCAAAACTAAAATGAAATAAAAATGTTTATTGGTAAGGTTTCTGCATTTACTTCATTGAATCTTGACATTAGCTCTAGCAATCACTCTAGCAGTTTTTACCAAAGAAAATAATTAATTCTAGAAGGCATATTTCCCTTTGCAGTGTATTGACAAGGCACGCAGAGACCTTCTAAATCCACTGCTCTAACAGCAGGTATCATAGGATGTGTGAGAACCGGCAGTTCCTTGCCAGGCATGCCATGATTCATGTCATTTTATTTCTGATCCTGGTTAACTTAAAGGATTGTTTATTACTTTGTCAGTTTTCTTCCTGGTGAGATAATGTTGAAATATTTTTACTAGAAGTGACCCTGGCTGTAGAATTACAGGTTTTGAATTCAGTTTTCAAGTTCCCAGTGCAAAGTACAACTCTGAAGCAAAGCTTATAAGAATAGCATTTGTTAATATAGGGAAAGCACTTTCTGGCTGTGCCTACATACCCAAGTGCAATACGGGCTCTGTCACATTAAGCAAGTGACACTGGAAGCAAGTGACATACATGGAGCTTTTCCTATATGTTTGCTTTCTTGGCTGGTGGGGGGGACTTTAGCACTCTTTCTTTCTTTCTAGCTACATGTCCGTCTTTTTTTCCCTTAAATTAAGCTAACTTCATTCATGTACTTGGGTGAAAGGAGAAGAGCGTTAGCTGCTGAGCCAGTTGAAGTAATAGTGTTTTCCTGAAGTATTTATTCAGTCTCCAGAGGTAGAATCTCTCATTACAATAATGGCTGTAATGTAGAATTATCAGTCTCTGTTAATTCCGGTAAGTTGGGCAACAAATAATTTTGAACATCTCCTGCACATCTAGTTCTGTTCTAGGCAATGTGGCATTATCCTTCCTACATTCAAAGACCTCAGAAAAACAACCAGATGTGTGAAAGTTAATTAGAAAATAACCCCTTTATAGAAGCGTGTACAAGGTGTGCGGAATACTGATCTTACTTTCTTATGAATGCCATTCCCTCGTTTAATGATGCCAGCCATACTTGCGTCATCATCTTGTTGATTCTTGCACAAGTTGGTAGATTGCGTGGCCATCGGCTAGGGTCTTATGACAGATGATGTTGCTACCCAGTTCCACAGTTAGGTCAACGCTGAGAAAAAGACCGTGCTTTGGGATGTCGAAACTACCATCTTATCCAGATTATCACCTATCACATTAAACTTTATCGTGATAACGGACATTGCTGGCTCAAAAATAACCTGTCTTTTATCATTAGGTATCCTGAGCAAACCTAGGCGGTGTTGATATCATGGTTTCTCTGTGATATAACGACTGATTCCATCTGGGAGACTTGGGTTAGGGCTGGCTTACATTAATGAGGCCGAACGCCCTGGGAGACTTTGAAAATCAGAATCCAGTATCTTAAAAAAATTCTTTACGATTATGAAAGGTCTGAAATTTTCCCCTAGTTGCAATCTAGCGTGTCAGCCCACCAGCGTTTCATAGCTTTAGACAGAAGACGTGCAATCCTTTGATCAGACACGAAGGATTTTATTCCTCATGGCAAAGCAGGTTGCTTAAGTTTCATGTGCACTTTGGTTCTTCTTGCCCTACCCCACCTCCACATCATGTGAGGACCAACCTTTGCCCTGAAGAGAGACATTATCTTTACTATCCTGGTCAAGGGACAAACTTGCTCTCTGCTCTGAAAGGAAGCTCTATTTCGATCTTCCAAGGCTATTAGCTGCATAAACATCCTTGAAAAGAAGTCCAGAATAAAAGCTGACACAAGACATGTAGAAACACCATGGAGAGATGCCTCTCCAACAAATCACAGCGGTTAGAATAGTTGTAGACAAACTTTAAAACGTCAAAAATATTTGCATATGTTTAATACATTTAATACATGTTTTATACAGATATAAGCACTGCCTAACTGCTGTTACAAGTGATATTGATATGTTTGAATGACATTGATATAAATCATTATCAGATGCAGTAGATATAAAAAAGTTATCTCAGGAGGTAAGCCCTACTGGTTCTCAAGCAATTATTCATAACCTATGCTGAAAAACGTGAACGAAACCTTAGACATCACTGTCATCTGTTTTTGAAAATTTCCACATTTATATGAGCAAATATTTAAAAGTAACTGACCACCCACATACATTTGAAACAATGCTTAAAGCAAGTTTGGAAATTCTTCCTATTTGCGTTTATTCCGTAATGATCGACATATCACTTGAAAAACATTTGAAACCTAAGTAGACTTAGAGACCTTCTCTCTAAATTGATTACGCTAAAGAATATTTACTTTAGAAATATCAGTTTTCTAGGGTAGTTTGTCTTTCCGTAGACAATCTTTTTAAATATAGATATAATTATTCAGAAGAAACTATAATTTCACTCTTGTATATGGATATTTTTGATCATTCCTTACAACTGTGGGTTGAGTTATTTGATCAAATGACCCCGTGAAAGCTGAGCCTTTTAAATTGGTAGGATTGTTATCAGAAGAGAATCAATGGTTTCTTGGGTTTTTCGATCCTCAAGCTATGAAACAACAGAACTGACTTACCACTTCTTTGGAGTAAACTACAGAGAGACTGCAGAAAATCTTAAAGCTGAACTTAAGTGGCGAGGAAGCTGGTGACATCCCAAATCAGGTTTTTTGTCTGATGGAAATTTTTTTTAAAAACACTGAGAGACTATTGACTGTTAGGCTTAATGAGTATACAGTAGAAATTAATCAAACTACTAGTTCCAGTTCTAAGGTGGGCTTATATAGAGTCAAAAGAAGAAACTATACCACTCTCAAAGATCTTAAGGTCTAATTGAACAAACAAAACTCAAAGTATGGGAAATTTGCATGTTATCAATGGTCAGTTCTAGAGATTTGAGAGAAAAGCTTGATCCTAGAGATGGTCAGACACATCCCAGATTACACCTCCACCTTTTTTTTTTAATGTGTGTTTTTTTTTTTAGTTAATTAATTTTATTTTATTTATTTATTTTTTGGCTATGTTGGGTCTTCATTGCTGTGTGCAGGCTTTCTCTAGTTGCGGCGAGCGGGGGCTACTCTTCCTTGCGGTGCGCAGGCTTCTCATTGCGGTGGCTTCTCTTGTTGTGGACCCCTGGCTCTAGGCATGCGGGCTTCAGTAGTTGTGGTGCACGGGCTTAGCTGCTCTGCAGCATGAGGGATCTTCCCGGACCAGGGCTCGAACTGGTGTCCCCTGCATTGGCAGGCGGATTCTTAGCCACTGTGCCACCAGGGAAGTCCCTACACCTCCACTTTGTCTTGAGTCCCATACTCATTCCCAGTTGCTGCTATAAAAAGGCACCCTGGGGTTCAATAGGAGACCCAATGATCTCCCATTTTTGTTTTTATTTATTGGCAATTTCCTATTTGAGGTTTGTTCTCTTTCTTTCTCTCTCTCTGAATATGTATATATATGAATATGTATATACAGGAATATGTATATACAGGAATATGTATATATATATATATATATATATAAAATATGTATATTTACAAAATTTGTTACTTTCAAGTGACCTTACAGAAAGGCAGCATTAGAGAAATTGCTGCTTCAGCATTTTGCTATTGAAAAAGATTAAACAGGGAGGAAAAATTACTGTCAGTCCCTGTATATAGTGTCCGCTTGTCTGAGAGGGGACAGAAGACACCTAGGATTACCTTTGATCTAACTGAATATTTCATTCACCACACTGATTATTTTTCACCCTTAAGGCCTTAAATAAGAATCTGGATTATATGGGATGCCTTTCCTTGCCCAGCCCCACGCATAACTCTCTGAAGCAGATTCTCTGCTGCTATGGTTCAGCGCCCTCTTCCATTCTTTGCAGCAGGGAAAATGTAAGGGTTAAGGGAGCGAAACACAGAGTGTTCTGGAACAGCCACATATGTTTTCTCGTTATTCCTTATTATTGGCGTGCATATAGGTTTTGTGACAGTTCACCAGTCCAAAGCAGTTACCCAAAATAAAGCTGAAGTCTATCAGAACTGGGGTGGAAAAATTGGCTTCTGTTTCTTCTAGTAATAAACCAGCTTTTGATAATTCAACACCATTTTCAGTCCAAGAAATACAAATCATTTACTTTAACCATTGCCACATTTCCCTTCACCTTTCAGACACTATTGAATCCACTCAAAGAGAACAGAAGAATAGCAACACTTCCAATTTGTGAATAAATCCCAATCGGTGGAATTCCTAACATTTGATCAGAGAACATGGGATATATGGAACATAGATTCTGAGTATATAATCATTTTGATTAACTTAATACTTCCTTGAATACTTAACCACACCTGAGTTGTTTTTTTTTTTTTTTTCCGCTTGCAGACCAGCGAAGTAAATACAGCCATCAATGCTGTGTGCTATTCCCTTGTCTTTTCACTTTGATTAGTTTTTGGTGTACTTATGTGTCAGGTGGAGGTAGTAAAATTCTTTGCCGTGCCTTCTTCGTAGATTGTCATGATGATCAGCTGAGATTATGAATGAAAGCTCTTTAAAAAGTAAAACTACAAACAACATAAATATAAGATGGTATTGTATTATTGTTGTTATTATTTATTATTTTGGAGACAGTTGTTTAAAATGAATCTTTAGAATTCTTAGTAGAATAATTATTGTCAGAAAAACCTAAAATTTTCTCATTTCCAGAGTTGGTTGCCACTACAATGTTGAGATGTTTTCATATTCTCTATAAAATGAAATGAGATCAGTATTTTGTTATTATAACAAAATTTACATTTTAATGAACTGAATATATCTAGTATTGTTTGTAGACCTTGGGTTTGTTTTAACCGTAGTTAATCCTGGAGAAGAATTACCTCACATTTGTAAAGCTGGAGAATTTCGCTGCAAAAACAGACACTGTATCCAAGCTCGGTGGAAATGTGATGGCGATGATGACTGTCTAGATGGAAGTGATGAAGATTCCGTCAGTTGCTGTATGTTCTCCTTCAAGTTATGTTAAAACTTTCTGAGTCTTTGAGTGTGTGAACTATCAAAGCAGTTTGGGAAAATCTAAAAATATCATTGATGCAGATGGAACTTAGTTTTGTTTTTTTTTTTTTCAGTCATCCTTTTGTATAGAGATTAGACCTCAGATTATCTCCTTTGCATAGTTTTAAAGCACTGTTTTTCTCATCCTTCCCCATCTTTGAATATTACCATTTTGCTTGCTCCAGAAATTCTCTTCTTTCCTATTTTGTGCTGTCAGCGCCACCGTACCATTGTTAGAAGGTTGCTATAGGAGACCCTTTGGATCTCTGAATTTAAAGATGTGGAAAATCAATTTAAACTCCCCCAAGGCAGAATTACTCGTACAGAAGGTCACGATCCACTCCATTGCTCCTTGGCAACAGAGCCTTGAAGATGATCCAAGGAAACAGACATGGGTTTGGAATATGTTATTACCTAACTTCACTGGCTCAGTACATAGTAGGAAACACATAGGGACACTCAGACTATTAAAGAAATTAAAGGTCTGATTTTTCTCCCCTTTAGCTGCTATTTCGTTGTTTATCATTTGCCGTAATAGGAATAGTTTCATATTTCTGGTAGGGATGAAGAAATGTCCTACAAATATGGAAGGAAAACAATTTGAGAAGCAGATTAAGTAAACTTTTGAAAATACATTTGATAAGAATCACTACCTGAATGGTTTTGAGAGATATGAAATATTTTTATATGAAGAGAGGTATGTGACAGACATTTATCTTTTGTCTTTTGATTTGACTTACATATATTATTTTTAAAAGAAAATGATCTTTTTTTCAGTTAATGACATTTTTTCAGTTAAAGTGGCTAAACTAATTGAGAGTTAATTGGCAACCCTCCATTTTCCTTTTTATTTCAATCAAGAATATAAAAATAAAGTTTTAAAGATTCCTTGTTAAGAATGAACAAAATTGGTTTGAGCATCTATAGCATACAATTTGGGGACAAAATTCCAAGAATATGGACTTTTAAAAAATATTTCCAAATTGTATAAAAATACATAATACATAAATTGTAATTAATACATAAATCTAATACTACTTTCTCTTAATTTCCAAACATCTCGACTCTGACTTCAACATTGTGAACTTCTTATTTTCAATCCTGTTACTATCTATTCTCCATAAAGTGTGCCACAAATAAAATGTTAAATACTAAATTGATACAATTAGCCAAAAATTTTGGAGTGGGAGGAGCATTTCATCTAAGGGTAGATTTTTTTTTTTTTCCTACTTTTTAACACAAACAATGTATTATTTATTTATTTATTTATTTATTAATAGATCTTTATTGGAGTATAATTGCTTCACAATACTGTGCTAGTTCCTGTTGTACACCAAAGTGAATCAGCTATACATATACGTATGTCCCCATATCCCCTCCCTCTTGAGCCTCCCTCCCACCCTCCCTCTCCCACACATCTAGGTCATCGCAAAGCACCTAGCTGATCTCCCCGTGCTATGCCGCTGCTTCCCACTAGCTGACTATTTTACATTCGGTAGTGTATATGTGTCGATGCTACTCTCACTTCGCCCCAGCTTCCCCCTTCATTAGATTAATTGCCTCATTCCTCATGACTCACAATGTTTATTCGCGGTTACAGTGGATGCTCCCTGCGTATCAGCTCCCTGCATAGTCACAGAGTGCATGAGTAGAGCACACATATTTCATCACAGTATTTAGGAATTTATCCTATAGGTCCCTGTTCCGTGTGATTGTTCTTTTCACCAACTCATAAAGAAACTCATCTCCTCTATGAGTATAGGGGGCATTACTACTGTTAACTGTAATATTAAAATTCCTAGTCAATATTTTTTTCTTTCATTATTTTCATCACATCACCCAAACCTACACCATGGACTTTTCCTGGTGTCTTCTACTTTACGTATAGTCCATATTCAATTCTATCAATAAATCTCATCTCTTTTACCTCTTAAGTAATTAATTTTTTATCCTTACCTCGTCTAAATCTTCACTGCATAAATTAGGCTCCTACCTGAGATGAATGCAGTGGGTGTCCTGCTGTTACTCCTACCACTATTCTTCCCATAACTAAAAAGCCCACTTTCCATGCCACTCTCTCACTTTGTCACAGCATACATACACTACCAAACATAAAATAGATAGCTAGTGGGAAGCAGCCGCATAGCACAGGGAGATCAGCTCGGTGCTTTGTGACCACCTAGAGGGGTGGGATAGGGAGGGTGGGAGGGAGGGAGACGCAAGAGGGAAGAGATATGGGAACATATGTATATGTATAACTGATTCACTTTGTTATAAATCAGAAACTAACACGCCATTGTAAAGCAATTATACTCCAATACAGATGTTAAAAAAAAAAAAAAAAAAGCCCACTTTCCACATTGCTTCCAGTGTGGTATTTGTAGAATGAAATTTAATCTTGTCATTTCAATAACTGCATAACCTACAAGATAAATTCTAAAATCTATTGACTCCACAGAAAGTACTTCATGTTATGTCTCACATTTACGTTTTTAGCTTTAAATGTCTATCATGTATCCACTTAGCCTCTTTGTCCTTGGCATGTTGAACTACATGTAAATCTCTAAAAAATGTCCTTCTCTTTCTTCTGTGATATTGCATTGTCTGTTCCCAGTTACGGAGTTCACCGTAGTTTACCATTACGTCCATAGGGAAGTCGTTTTTGAACACCAAATATCTCCTCGATACAGCCCAGTTGAGTTAAACATCTCTTGGATATTCTCTTATTATGGTAGTTGCCAAACCATATTGCAATTTTATGCTTACTTATTTGATGCATCTAATAGATGAGAAGACTTCCTGAGGAGACACACTATGACGTAGCATCTTTTTAGTCTCAGAGTCTAGAACAGCAACTAGCATGTGGATGGATGAATGACTGAATACGTGGGGCAGTGGATAACTAAATATCTCTGGCCACCTCCCAGCAGTATGGTGTCTTCTTTAAACATTGCTGTGATTCTGAGCAGCATTAGATTCCTGGGGTTCCATGGTTAATATTTCAGCACTGCATAATTCATTTCAGGGGATTATTTTTTATTGTAAGTACTCATAAGCTTCGACCTTGAATTCTGTTATCATTTTACTTCTCAACTCCAAATCACAAGACAGTGGATTGTGTTCGGTCCTCCTTTTTAACCTCCCATTTATAACACTGTGAGAATTGCAAAGGTCTTTGATCAAGCTTCACTGAAGTGCTTATGCATAATGTTAATACTTTAAAATGTTGACCCTCTAATATATTGGACGACTTTTATCCTCCTGAGCAGCTATTCTTGCTAAAGTCCCTGAAGTGAGTAGAAAATATTAATCATGCTCAAATACCAGAAAACATAAGGCCCTTTCCTCCTGTTTATTTATTTATTTTTTTACTATGTATGAATAAAAACTTCCAAAAAGTGATAAAACCACTTTATCACTAAGGCTACTTTAAATAAATAGTGTTTTGTAGAAACTGACTGGAAAGGAATACATTTTCTATGCAATAGCATGATAAAATGGCTATTTTTCAAATTCTAAATAAAGCTAGTACCAACATTTATTTTTATCATGCAGAAGTGCAACTACTGGGCACAAGGAAAATTACTTCAGAAAGAATGTTGAAGTTATGAAACAAATACTGAAGATCATGCCAATTCAGTTAGGAATTTAGCCTCCAGAAAGCAGGACAAATAATCACAGGAGGTTAACTTTAAAATGGCCTCCTGTTGTGCTTAGATATTGGAGATCTAATCCTTAGCTGTGCTCAGCTTCCCATATGAGGGTTGGTCATGTCCTCAGTATATTTTGTGGCTGCATGTTTATTTGTTTATATTAGGGGAAAAGACTCATGATGATTATTTTTGTTATTAAAATTATTCAGGATCTTATATTTAACATCAACTCCAGGTCACAGGTGATGCATTTTTATTTTTCGAATTTTCTTTCCAGTCCCAGAAAACATTGAGCAAAACATAACAAAATTAGGCTTATTTAACGTTTCAAGAAGTGGATGTGCAGTTTAAAAAAAAAAAAACACAAATATTTTTGATATGTGATTAAATTATTTGACACGTACTTGTTGCATTCCACATTAAAATTTGAGGTTAATTTTCAATGTTTTCGGTAAAAAATCTGAAGTTCAATCTCCTATTGTGATAAGTGATGGGAAAAGAGACTTAGCGGATGTAGTTGGTTTTACTGAAGACATGAAAAATGAGTATATTCCCTTTTATCTGAACTTTAATTCCTTGATATTTTCTGTAAAACTACTACGTTTTAACAGAGCCTAGAATGTTATTATTTTGTATAAAATATGAGACAGTGAATGACAGAAGATATAGATTAATTGTACTATAATATTATAATTACCATAAATTTTCCATGACTATTCCTTAAAATAATCATAATTTTATCAAGTTTTAAATTGTTCAACTTACTTCTCCTCTCCTCCCTGCCTCACCCCAGTCAATCATAGCTGTCCTGATGATCAGTTTAAATGCAAGAATAATCGCTGTATCCCCAAAAGATGGCTTTGTGATGGAACTAATGATTGTGGAAGTAATGAAGATGAATCCAGTCAAACTTGTGCAGGTAAATGTATGCTTGGATATATACATAAATCTCCAAAGTTAGTCTCCATAAAAATGCAGGTCAATGCCTTGAACTAAGCTGACTTTCCTAGTGCTGATGATCTGATTTTTGCAGTAGTAAATGAATTCAGAGTATGATGCCACAAAGGCTAGAATACAAATTATCTTCTACTTCATCTTTGGGTATGATTCTGCTTTCCAAAGTAATTTGGCACTTTGTCTATTCATATGAGTTGACTGTTGATACACTACTTGGACAAGACTTGTCCCTGCTAAATCTTACTTGGCAATGGAGGAAGAAGTTCGTGAGTATACTGTGATGTAGGCCCTCTCACATGGAGAACTACTTTTCATTTTTAAACCTTGAAAAAATGATTTATGTGTTTTATTTAGTCTGCTGTAGAATACCTCTGTAAATTGTTTTCTGTTCCTGGCATATTATTTATGTGGGATAGTTGTTTTCTCGTTTTTTTTATAAAGTCCCAAGACCACTAACCCTATTTATATTTCCATATAATTTATCCCATTGCAGTAAATCTTTGAATCCCTAGCTACATTCTAATTCTATGTGATTTTTAAAGGAGGATTAGGGATTGACTAGCTAGTTATAGTGGTAAAAGTGGAAATGCTATGTATAGGAGCAAATAAAACAATCAATCCTAATTAGTAAGATTTCTAAGCCACTCCAGGCCTTCAGTCCACTAGAAAATAGAACGCCACTTGCTTGCACCTCAAGTGCCACTTTCAGTGACGGCTGCTGAGTTTGCCACTCACTACTGGGTCTTCTTGTCAGTATATTTATGATAGCTATTATGGTCACTGTACACATTTACAAATTGAATAAAAAGAGCAAAGAGAAAAATAAATATGGCTTTTAGCTTTGAAAACTATGTTGTCATGTTACAATGTATTTCCATTTTGCTTTACCAAAACGAATAGGTCATATAGCTCATTATATTGGAAAAATATGGCAAATTCATTAGATAATTTCCCTGGCTGGGCCATTTCTATACATTTCTAGTTATAGGTGTGTACATGGATATGTATCCTAGATAAATTATTTCCCATAAGGGGATTATTTTGTAATTTACTCCACTGTCCTGTAGCCTTTGGCATTGTGACTACTTTATATCTAAAAGAATATGATTTCCTACCAGAAGCCAATTTTCTATTATGTTTCTTTGGGATTTATCCTTCATGGATCTACTAATTTGATAAATATTTATCACAGCACTGGGGACAGAATGAGGAAAAATACGTAATACCTTTCTTTAAGAAGCTAAGAGCTAAGCTGAGGGGAAAGACATGTAAACAGGCCATTCCCATGCAGCATTCAAAGTGCTAAGATGACCCTCAAATGGGAGCATGTAAAGGAACAACTAATTAGTCTTTGGCTATCTTGGAAGGCCTCCTGAAGGAGGGGATGTCTAAGCTAAGCCTTACCAAAAAAAAAGCTGAAGAAAAATGACTAAATAACAGTTCAAGTTATTTAATTAGAAAAAATAATCTGATAAAACCACGTGTTAACAAGATTGTGGTAAAAAAGGAATCATCATACATTCTTGGTGTATAAATTGATTTTCTACATTGTAGAGCAATTTGGCCAAATCCAATAAATGTGAAGATGTGCATACCTTCAAGTCGATAATCCTATTTCTAGGTTTATACTCCAATACCTATGCACATAGAGATGCGAATAAGAATTTTATTGCTTTAACACTGGTAATAGTGGGAAATTAAAACAAGCCAAATGCCCGTTACAGGAGAAAGGAAATATATACATGTATCTCCATATATGCACGTGTATATACATATATATATTCACTGTTATATTCACACAATAGTATGTTATTCATAATTAAAATGAAAAATTAGAACTCAAATATCAACAGGAATTAATTTTAACAACGTTAACCAAAAAAGTTGGAGAATATAAACAATTCAGTGCCATTCATATGAAATATGAAAATACAAAAGAGTTCTATATGTGCTTATTGATTTACAAATGTATAAAAATAGGAATAAAATAGGTATGGAAATGAAAAAAAGAAAAATTAAGGATAGCAGTTACCTTTCTAAAAGAGAGAGGGAAATGTGATTGGGAAAGATTACACAGGGGACTTCAAATGTAACTATAATACATAAGTTTTTAAATAAAAAATCTGTAGCAAATATAGTAAAATATTAAGATTTGATAGAGCTATATGATGACAAACAGGTATTAATGATATCATTCCTGATACTTTTCTAGATGATAGAAATATTTTACTGAAAGAACAATGAGTGATTGATGAGCATAGATCGTGGGGGGTGAGGTGAAGTCCGTAGAGGGTGGAGGGTTGGAAAGTGTGCCTGGAAGGGAAACGGCATATGCAAAGCGGGCAGAACAGAGCTAATAGGCAGGGCTTGGGAGTTGTTCTCCATCAACAACAAAATGTTTTTGCCTACTTTTGAGGGAGACCCAGAGGACAAAGATGAGAAGTACTTAGATTTGAAGTTTTTTTTTTTTTTCCCCATAGTAATCATGATGATCTGTGGCTTCAAGCCTAGGCAATTTCAATCTGGCTTTTTTCCCACAGCATAGAGCTCTGGTTTGATTACATAATATTTGTTCTTCTCATATCCCCCCGCAAATTTTAACTACATTCAAACGAGACAGATAGGATTGCATTAAGAAAACCTGGTGTATTAAAAAACATCAGACTTTTTTACACGAGAAACTGAAGAGTATATTTTTATATGACATAGGTTTTGTTTAAACGGAATGCTTCGATTAAAATACAGCACAGGTAAAGTTTAGGAACAATGTGTTAAGCTCTGTTCTTCTCCCCCTCCTTGTTGTTCCTGTGCATTGTGGGATTTCTCACTGATACATGACTGCAGGGGAAGCATAATTAGTGATGGGTAGAAAAACTTCACATTGTGACAGTGAATTTCTGATTCACTGCTAAATAAACAATTCCACTGAGGAGGTGTAAATTTCCTCCTCATTAAAGCAGCATTTGCTACAAAATTAGAGTCCTTTGGGGCTGCTCTGCTAATCTCACCTCCAAACTAACTCAGAGCTGATGGGGACAAGAACTGAGAAAGTAAAGGTTGTGTCTTCTTGATACAAATCTAGTGATTAAAAGGTGATAATTTAGTCAATCTGATTATATCATATAGACAGTACTTGTAGATTTATGGAATGAAGCATCTTTCTTATCTGAAATCAGTTAAATTTGCCTGGTAGACTAAGCAGATCATTTTCTCCATGATTAGAAAAGACAATGAATTCATATATTTTATAATGAGCCAGTAAATACTCTTAGAAATAAGGGGTCATAAAAGTTGTTCAAGCAGCTGAGTTAATGAAGTGACACACAAATTCCTATCCCATAACAATGTGAGGTAGGTCATACATGATGTGAGATAGGTTTCTAGGAATCCTTTCTCATTCTTCTCTCTAATCAGCATAGCAGTCCTGATGAAAGAAGACCATCTGAGAAAACTTGCTAGAGTTAAACCCGAATGACTAGGAGAGTGATATAAGGACATTGAACAGAAAAACATTGTATTGGAAATTTTAATATACTCTTATTATGGGTCAATTAGAGTTTAATGGAGATGAAAATATATAATAATATCTTTTTTTTAAAGCAAGAAACAAGAAAGACCGAAGGAATAAAATAGGTAGGAAATGAGGGAGGAAAGGAGAGATTTAGGAAAGAAAGAAATGTAGTGAGAACAAAAGAAACGAGAAAGGGAGGGAAAGAAGGAAAGAGGAAGGAGGGAGGGAGGGAGGAAGGAAGGAAGAGGGAGAGACGGAAGAAAGACAGGAGGAAGAATTGAAAAGAAAACTGTCTTATTAAAGTTCTCTTAAAACTCAAAAGGTAAAAAGTATTTGCTGCAACCAGTGAAATGATACAGAGACATGTAAGAAAAAAATTAATAATCTGTCTCGTAGCTCTATGCCCTCCCCTTCCCACCAAGTAAACCAAAGCCAACATCTTCACGCTTCTATAGCCTAATGCAAATATATACTTATTTTTTTCCAAGTAGGCATGGTTTTGTTAAAATTACCTAGGAACTTTGTTGATTTAGCCTAAATGTTAGAGTAATTTAGCAGAAAATCCACAGGGTTAACAAAATAAAATGATACAGGAATATTGAACCCTAGTTTAAAATTTCAACATTGAAAACTTCAGAATCATATGTGTTTGTTGGGCTCCTTAAAGTCTGTTAATCTAAAGTAACTTATTTGTAAAAAGGGAAAAATCAGATATTACATAAAATATTTTAGATTCAGGACCCTTATCCACATAATCAAAGCAAAATGCATACTGTAACAATTTTCCTGGTCTTTCTAATTATAGACACTGAGAGTAGAAACACTATATCCAATGTAATATAACAAATCAAGCCAGAAATGTTTCATTTGTTTTTCTCAAGTAATCTTTTAAATATTCACCAAAATAGGTATACATCTTTACATAGCAAGTACACTTTTCTTAAAGGAAATAACTAGTATATGACTTTTAAGAAATTATTTTAAATCACCTCTGAAACCCTAAGTTATGGAAACCCATTCTACTGTGTTCAGATGACTTTGAACCATACTCTATTTTATACCAACCATCAGTATTAAAGTTCACAGGGTGTTTTGATGAAATAGGAACACATCCTTCTGATTCTCAAGCCCAGGAAAAAAGAGGACATCTATAAACTAAGCAATGTTCTCTAATCATAGCCACAGGAACTCAGACCCTAATTGTTCCTCAACTGTCCAATCTTTATCTCACCCAAATATTGATAGGTCTGAGTGTCCCCTTCCCAACATTTCCCACTCCTTCCTTTGGTCCAATAAAAAGAAGGAGTGCTGGTTTACTGATAACTCAGGAAAACAGGTTTGTAGCTCAGAGTGACAGAAGGAAAAAAAAAAGAAAATCAACCATTTACAAATAACTAAGTATGTGATTTGCAGAGACGTGGAAGGACCTAGAGATTGTCATACAGAGTGAAGTAAGTCAGAAAGAGAAAAACAAATATCGTATATTAATGCATGTATGTGGAATCTAGAAAAATGGTATAGATTATCTTATCTGCAAAGCAGAAATAGAGTCACAGATATAGAGAACAAACATACGAATACCAAGGGGGAAAGTGGGGGGGGGGGTGAATTGGGAGATTGGGATTGACATATATACACTACTACGTATAAAATAGATAACTAATGAGAACCTACTGCATAGCACAGGGAACTCTACTAGGTGCTCTGTGGTGACCTAAATGGTAAGGAAATCCAAAAAAGAGGGTACATATGTATACATATGGCTGATTCACTTTGTTGTACAGCAGAAACTGACACAGCAGTGTAAAGCAACTATACTCCAAAAAAATAAATAAATAAAAAATAAAAACAAGTATGTGACAAACTAACACACGGGAGAAGAATTAGGGAGGCTATCTAGGCTCTCATGTTTTCAAAAGTTGATCTGATCATAATAGAAAAAGGCAATCAAACCCCTTGTAGGACATAACCCCTTTACTGAATAATTTTAAAGCACTGCTTTAGGCTACTGGAGAAAGCAAGGTTCCCTGTGTGTGTTCATTGAAACCCTTAAGAGAGCCCGAAGCAAAGTTCATTAGTATACTTTGATTAAAAAGTCATACATTTTTATATAACTGTGCTTAAAAGTAAGTTTTAAAAAATCCATTTTAAGGCTAAATGTATGTTTTAGAAAATGTTTTCTGCATTGTTGATCCATTCTTGAAATAATTTGGAGATCAAGAAATAAATGCATTGAAAATGTTAGAGGACAAAGACAATTCTGACCCCATAATTGGAAACCAGTTACCCTGATAGCTCCAAATCCTTCCTCCTGCATTGCAGCAAGTTTCTTGATTTATTGGCAAAGGCTATGCAAAATTATTTTTTGTTAATTAAAAGCTGGATGAAATTTAATTCAGCCATATATTCATAAGCATGTGCTGGGCAAAAATTGTAAAATAATGAATTCATAGCTTCGTTTATGGAAGTGTGTGAGGATTTCAGAATATCTTGTCACTTAGCATTCATTTTAATTGAAGGGCAAAGCATGTGAACTTCAGAAAAGGCAGGCAAGCTGGCATTACCAAAAATTTAATAAAGGTTTATTTTAAAAATATGTAATAGAGCAATGTAACATCTTATGTGTAAAAGGGTTATTGCATGATCTATTTTATCCTTAATGTTGTTCAAAAGGCCTCTAAATTTATCCTTTGTACATTAATTGATCATTTTAGCCAGAACATGCCAGGTGGACCAGTTTTCTTGTGGAAATGGGCGCTGCGTTCCCAGAGCATGGCTGTGTGACCGGGAAGACGACTGTGGGGACCAGACCGACGAAATAGCATCTTGTGGTAAGTTGTGAGTGAAACATGCTGTTAGTGGAGATGGTGTCAAACAGAAGATTCTATCACTATAATCTCTCTTAAAAGGCTATTTATTTCTCTATAAATACAAGTTGACAAGGCAGAAGATCTGTTACTTTTTATTACTGCCTTTTGGGCCTGAGTGTGTACTTGAATGATCACTGCAGAGTATGTCCCATTCATGAGGCAGTAACCATATCCTCGGCTAAAATAAATGGATCCAAACATTGCAGATTTTAGTAGGAGGTGGTTATTATTAGGCTAACAGGACATTCTCAAATGTTCATTATTAATCTTATGTCTATAATGATCAAATTTTTCAAACTGAATAGCTCATAAAGTGACATTTGGAGTAAATGAGGAGAGCATGTTTCTTGTTTGTATGCATATGTTACACTCTTGGAGCAATAAACTATACAGGCTGAGAATACATAGTTGGTAAACCATTTGTTTCATTTCTATAGAGTCATATAATTCTGAAGGACAAAATTTTTATTAGTTTAAAACGTTTTTGTTAATAACAAAATTCCTAACCCCTTTCCACTGATCCTCCTACTTTTGAAAACAATAAATATTTATTATTACATAAAGTTGCAAATTACCCCCATTTGTACCCATGTTTCAGTAGGTTGTATTATCATTTGTCTCAGTAATGTATAGTGAAACATAGTAAAGAAATGAACCAGGTTTTCTAAGACTTGTACTTTATTTCAGGCATGGCTATGGATTTTTAAAATTACTATGGGGAAACATAAATTAGACATGCGTAGCACATTTATTAAAATAGAATACAATTGGGTATATATTTTTAATAATTTGACCCCATGTTATAATATTTCTAACAGTAGGGAAATAAGACATTTTTGTAACCCTTCAATTTAAATGGCTCTATTAAGGGCGTGCATTCTCTGTTTACCTAAAATTTTATTTTTTAAATGTTTTTTTATACTAGACTAAGTCCCTGTAGACATTTGAGTTTATAGCCTCTGATAAAGTAAAGATAAAGTATTACTAATTGGCAGTTGACATTGTAAAGAAGATAGTAGAGGTGTTGCAAAAAAAAAAAAAAAAAGCAATAGAGAATCACACAATTAATTGTACATTTTACATGTAGAATTTCCAAAGCCTGTGATTGAACAGTGTATCCTCTCTCCTTTCCAATGTCCAGACCAATCATGTGGCTGGGTCTGCTTCTAGACAGCTCTATTTTTTAGAAAACCTTAAATGCTTTTCTGTTCTTAGTATCTCCATCCAGAGTATACCAGAAAGGTAATGAGAAACCTGAAAACATTAAATACAGAGAAACCCTGGAATCAAAGTCCCAAGTCAGATAAGAAATGCCATGAAAACAATATGGACTAGGAAAATACATAATGAGCTCTTTAGAGAATTTCGATTAAGACTTTGAGCTGACTTATTTTGAGTAACAGGTCTAGAGTAAGACTTTTGTCTTTATTTTAATGATAACTTAATTGAATCAAAGGAGAAAAAAATTACCCTAAAATTTCAATAATAATAAAAATAATTATACCAGAAAACTAACATAATTTTCATGAGGTGAGGGGAAAAAAGGGTCAGAGGGAGTCCAGACACATACTTCCCTACTGAATCTTTACAACAAATCTATTAGAAACATATTACTGTCCACACTTTACAGTTAAGGGAATCAAAACTGAGAGACATGAGTAACATGCATGAGATCACAAAACTAATAAATAGCAGGACCAAACCATGAATCCAAGTGTGCTTGAAACTAAAACTCAGCCATTTCAGGTTGACCTTGTTTGGGAGCCAAGGACAGGGTGCAAATAGGGGGCAGATAATGCCATTATATTATACATATCCATAAATATCTTATTTAAATGCACATCCACCTATAGTGAGTTTTATTCATTGGTGTGTTGGTAAATCTTTCAACATCTCCTAGTGGAGAGGAGCCCTGATCTAGTGTTTGCCTATTTTTGTGGTGTAAATACTCCCACCCATGCCAATATCAAGTTGCCAACATGACTCTCTGAATGTAGAATTGGGAAAAGATGTGCATACCAATATACAGTATTTCTGTGGTACGGATAAAATTGACACAAATAACTTCAAAAGCAAAATAATTAGAAAATTATGAACCTTGAGTATTAATTACCCTTGTTTTCAACGTTATTTAATTATAAATTTATATTTATTATTATTATTTAAAATAATGGCCGTGTGCTTAACAACTGACTCATAGAATCCTTGAAAATTTAAGAATTAGCTCTGCAAGCTCGTACAAGATGCCTCCAGTACACCACAGGATATGTACACATTATGAAATTTAGTTGTCAAATAGTATAGTTCTGAAATACAGAAATTTTAGAGAATGTCAGTAAACCACATGGGTTAGTCTCAGTACTGTTTCTTCTTTACAACATAAGAAACATGTTTCTCTCCAAACATGTTCCTCTCTTTCATAGCATACATTTATCTCTCAGATTGTCATTTTAACTCAAAATCTATGTCAGTAGAGAAGCTGCTGGTGAAGCTCTGGTAGACACAGTCTCACTTTTAAAGTTGTAAGGGAGAATGGCCTGAATTTCTTTCATAACAGAAATTATCTCTGCACTGAAACAGAATCACAAAAAACAATTGTAAATTGTTTAATTCACTGCATTTATAAAAAACCAGTCACTCTACTTGGCAATAATCCAGAAATAAATATAGATTTAGCTAATTTTCAGTTCTATTAAGCATCATGGTAAAATTTGGACTGATCATATTTCACTTTTCCTTTTGGTGTTAGCCGAGTTCCCATAGATTTAATCCAATTAGAAGACTCTGCAATCACTTTTCTTTTTTTTTTACACTTCAGCTCCATGAACCACCTCTGTTATGTTTAAAAACTACTGTTGACACTGAAAAGAATATTAAAATTTGGCTTTAAAAACATGAGAAACCTGTGATTAGAAATGTTTCTGGTAGTAATTAGGAGCTGAAGGTACTGTAACGGAGGGTCAAATTTTCAGTGGAATTCACTGTCACCTGTTTGCAAACCTAATTCTTTCTACTTGCATTTGCCTTTGTAAAATAATTGCACATTTTAGGTTGAGATTTTATGTGGGCAAACACATAATTAGGAAGGCCCTTGAGTATTCTCTCTTAGTCTTTAAACAGTCTTTTAACTTTTTTAGTAGGTTACCTGTGCAGAAAGGAGAATCTATAATTTGATGGTGCAAATGAGAGAGGAAATGTTAAAATTGTGAAGCTTGTCTTAGAAGTATGTCAAGGAACTAAATGGTCAATCTCATTTCAAGGATAGAATTTAGCACTGGTTCTCAACTTTAGTTGTCAATTAACGAATCACTTGAGGAGCTTTAAAATCACCTGCCCATGCCTCACCCCAGGCTCCTTAAATAAGAATCTCTGGGGATAGGACCCAAGAATCAGTATTTTTAGCGCTTACCAAGTGGTATGAATAAACACTCATGTTCAAGTACCTTTAAGGCACCAGTTATCACCCTTGAGCAAGCATGGAATCTCTGGAGGGCTCATTAAAAAACAGAATGCTGGGCCCCATTTCCAGAGTCTCTGATCCAGTAGGTCTTGGGTGGCGCCTAAGAACTTAACATTTCTTACAAATTTCTAGTTGATGTAGATACTCGTGCTGCTAGTCCGGAGACCACACTTTAGGAACCACTGACTTAAGGGAACCACCATTCATATTTGATTTTATGTAACATACACTTGATGACATAATTATGTTTATATATGCAGAATTAATTTATGATGGGAGCAATTATCCAGACAAATGTCATTCCCATCTCCAAATTACAGCATTAAATACAAGGATAGTTCATGATTAAATAAAAGAATATTTCAAACAAACTTGCATTTTTGCCCCTTGGACAATTTATAGTCAAAAACACTATAGTTGTTTATTTTAAAATTTAGTTTAACAATCTTTGGGTTGTTCTATCTTCCAGGTATCTCCATATAGCTTACATTTATTATTATTTTTTAATAAATATGTCTTGACGTGAGTTGGTAACTTCTGATCTGTTCAAAAGATTCAACTTTGGAAAATACCTACAATTTATTAACAGATTGAAAGATAATTCAATGGGGTATAAATAAAAATCCACTAAGATTTGCAAAGTTAATATTATTCCATCTTATGGATCTTTTATCTTTGAAGATAGTAGAATTCTGTCTCATGTACTTGGAATCTTACCTTTAAGTGTACTTGTAATTTTACTCTACGTAATTAAGGAGCAAAGACTATCAGAAAGAGAATTGGCAAGTATCAGACACAAACAGAAGAGAGAGAGAGAGAGCTATCAAAAAGAAATCATTTCCTGGTTAAATCAGTATAAATTGTATCAAAGATATTTTCAACTATATTAGTAGAAAAACAAAGTTCCTGATTTTAAGTATAGTATTATTATTTGTTTAATTACAAATAATACAAAGAAAAAACTGGATATGTGTGTAACAATTCTAATTCATGAGAATTATTAACCCAGTGGAGTATTGATAAAATATAATAATTGTCAGGAACTGCTTGGCCATTCTTTAGTAGCATCCTGGCAGACCCAGTGACTCTGGTAACTTTTCGTTTCTATAACTTGATTCAACCCATTTTAAAACTCCAGTGTTATATCTTAGTCGAAGCTTTCTCCTCCCCGTTGCCAGCTAGACTTGAGGTTCTAGGACCTTGGATGAGAGGGGAATGTGTTCTGCTTTTTCACTGTCTACTTCTCCTCTCTTCACTAGCTTTAGCTCTTCAGGAAGAGGGGAAAGATGGAGGAGATAGGTAACATCTTTTTAAGTAGGTCTAGTGATAATCTTCTCTCTGCTTCTCTGCATGTCATAGCCCTCTGACATCAAAAATGTAGCTCTCTTGAGAGGCTCTTATGTGAGATTTTCTGAGAGACCTGAGGTCTCACCCCTCCTGAGGTGTCACCCCTCTTCAGAGTTCCTTGAACTTTCTCTTTTTTCTCTGCTGTCTCTTCTTTTCCCTTCTTCAGAGTTCCCTCACATCTAGACCTAGATCTCTTTTATCCCCATCACAGATGGTATAGCTCATAGTCTTAAGTTGCTAGAATTCCCTTTGCTTGGTGGGCATCTTCTTGGTTGCATTACCAATATGACAGAAGAAGTTTTGCTATCTTTTGCTGGGTCCACTTTTTTTTCATCTCCCAAATGCGAGCAGGCTGCTCTCCTAATGACCCATCTCTTAGACCTGCCACCACTGTGCATTTTTTTTTTCTTCTTCTCTAGACAGGGTAAAATGGTCAGTCTACCTCTTGAGCAAATACAATCAGTTCTCTTTTCTTATACACCCCAAAATTGTCATGAATGATTCTCATGGAGTCTCTCATGAAGCTACACAGCCTGGATCTGTAACCTTGTCCACAGGATCACTCTTTGGATAACCAAAGGCACCATGATGTCAACCTAGACTTTCTCTTTTCTAAGTTAAACACAACGCTTCCTTCAAATTTTCTTACACGAACATTTGCGGGCTCTTTCCCTACCCGTTGCCCTATTATGCATATGCTTGGATTTTTAATGACCTTAGTGAAATTAATGCCCTAAAACAGGCGGTTGATGTACAGAGTTTCAATTTTGCAAGATGAAAAATTCTAGAGATCTGTTGCACAGCAATGTGAATATAATTATCACTATATAGTTAACACTACTGAACTGTATACATAAAAATGGTTAAAATGGTAAATTTTATGTGTTTTTACTGCAATTTTTTAAAAAAGTCATGGCCTAGAATTGAACAGGAACATAGTATCTCATATGTGGTATTTTTACAACAGATTATAGTGGGCTTATTACCTTCAGTAATATAGATTCTAGGCTTCTGTTAAGGTAGTCTTAGATGGCAGCCTTATCATGTAACTCACATGTTGAGCTCCCCGTCAATTAAAATATCTAAGCTTTTCATATAGACTAGATCACTCCTTTGGGGCACTTCTAATATTTACATTTCAAAATTCTTTTAAGTTTTATTTTGATAGTCTTCTGATTCTTCCTTACCTACATATTTTAAAATATGTGCATGGGTGAGGTCCTTTCCATTTCATACTGTCACTCTTAGACCTCCCTTCTCTGATGACTCTTAACCCTTCATCCAATTTTGTAATTTTGAATCCGTGATGCTAATGATGTCTTCCAGTTTTGTGTAATTCAAAGATTTGATAAGCATAACTTTTAAGGCTGTAACCAAATCGTGGTGACAAAGACATGAACCTTTTGGAAAACAATTAAAAACATCCTGGGGAAAACTGATCCAATAATTAAAACTCTGTGGATACGATTTTTAATCAAGTACTCATCCACTTAAATTTACTGCCATCTCATCTTGCACGCATGATACTTTCATTTATCGTGATAAGACTTCTCAAAAATTTTGCTAAAAAGACAGGAACACTCTGTTTATAGAATTCTCACGATATATACTTACCTGAAAATTGTATCAGCAAATAATTAAAATTAGTTTGACATGAGTTAATTTTACTTTACTCATGAGAAAACAGTCTCTTTAAAAATGCTGACAAAAAAATGTTTTAACAAATTCAGTCTAAAATTATAGTCAGAGATATGTGTAAACTTCACCTTCTATAGTTTGTGAATTTTCACTCATTTTTGGAATTGGGACAATATTATTTACCATTTTCCAGTTTTCATTCCTCTTTCCCATCTTCCACTTATTTCAAAAAGACTGTCAATATTCAGAGATTAAAAATGTTTGATGTTTTATTACTTGTTTGATAACTTGTCTCAATATGATGATAACCATTTTTAGAAATTAGATATTATATTTTTCTCATTTCTTGGGCTTAGAGCTGTAATTTCCTCTCATTTTTGTTTGTTCTTTACTCTCCAATCTGGCAATAATTACTTTTATTAAAATGATGAAAACCAAAGAAATGGAAAAGTTCTTTTCCTGCCTGTGTCCTTCAAATGTATGCTTTGTATCCCAGATGGTCTTGTTCTGTTTTTTTCTTGCTCCATGCATTTATATTTAGACATTCTTATTATTTTTGTTTAGAAATGGTATGCGAGCTTCTGTTAAGTTGTCTTCCCGTTATTATTAGGTATGCGACATGCTTTTGGATTTGTCTCAGCTTATGAGTCCCTTTTTTGCACATACTTGACTAATAAGGCTCTGTATGCAGAAAAGGGGGAGGAGGTTAAGCAAACCTTGATGGAGTATATTGAAAGCCACAGGCAGAAATAATTAAAAACAGCTTTCAGTTCCTTGACCTAACTCAGCATTTCCCCAAATTCTTGCTTGAGAATATGAATCACCTTGGGTACATATTACTGATAAAGATCCCCAGGTTTCTACCTGCCTTCCGCAAAGATTCCCCATTCAATAGGTCTTGCATAGAGTTCAGGAATCTGTATTTTGGGAAAATCACTTCATGTGATTCTTATCCCAAGACAAGACCGGAGAATATAAACTCTGTGATTTCAAATTCTCTACAAATAAGAATTTGTTAGTGCTACTGCAATGAATTATCACAAACATAATGGCTTAAAACAACAGAAATTTATTCTCTCACAACTTTGGAGGCCAGAAGTCCAAAATCAACAGAGCCCCCTTTCAAGGGAATCCTTTCTTGCCTCTTTCAACTTTTGTTGGCTCCTGGCTCTCCTTGGCTGTTCCAGCATAACTCTAATCTCTTGTCTCCATCTTCACAGAGATTCTTCCCTGTGTCTCTTTCTCTTTCTCCTATAAGGACACCAGTCATTGGATTTAGGTCCCAGCCTTAATCTAGGATGATCTCATCTCAAGATCCTTAATTACATGTGCAAAGACCCTATTTCTAAATAAGGTCACAATCATATGTTCTAGGGTTTAGGATCGGACATATCTTTTTGATCCATACAATTCAGTCCACTACATCTGAGGAGCTTTATTATGCCCTATACCACCAATTGAATTTTAATGGGGGCTCAGGTATAGGTAGTTTTAAAAGCTGAACAGGTAAGTCTAATATGCATCCAGGTTTCTGAAATACCCTCCTAATACCTATTCATTTAGTCCCTGCCTCCTGGTTAACTTCTCACCAAATCCCTCTATAATATTCCTCCAATCCTCAAATTCTCTTGCTTTTCCTTTGTATCCAGAGCTCTGCACTAACAGAAGTAATTTGCTGGCTCACTAGCCACTGGGCAATAATAATTATAACCGCCTCTATGGTGCTGACAGAAACGCAGGCCTTTAAATTTCTGTCAAAAGTAAACATGAATTCTTCAGAGATTTCAGCAGCATTGATCTCCTCATTGGTTATACACACACTGTATATATATATACACACATATATATGCACACACATATACGCATATACTCAAACATATATATAAATGTATAATCAGAATCAAACGAGATAATATATGCAAAATCTAGATAGTACTTGGTATCTAGTATCTAGTAGTCATCCAATAGAAGATTATAGATTTCTTTTTTTTCTTCCTTTCAAATAATTTTCTATTCTCAAATGGGAATAGATAGATAGATAGATAGATAGATAGATAGATAGATAGATAGATAATTCTCAAATGGAAATATATATTTTCAACTGGAGTTGAAGTTGGCCCAATTGAAATTAGCTCAGAAAATAGCAATGTTTCTAAATCCTTATTTTCTAATGTTAAATTTAGTGTTTTGAAAGATGTCAGATTGAAGTCCTATATTGATCCAGGAAACATCATTTCTATCATGCTGAGTTGGCATTCTGCAAACAGAAAGCTGTGTACATATGCCAATATTTGAATCACAAGTTGCTGTTCATTGCTATGATGAGATCTTTTCTAGCATTTGAGCAGATCATAGGTGACTGAAGTTGGGACCCTACCCCAGGGTACTCTGCCAGAAAGCAGTCAGGATGTAACTTCTGTGAGTCCTCCTGAGACAGCATCCTTTTCAGAGCCAGCATCCTTTCAGAGCCTCCTGAGCCAGCATCCTTTTCAGAGCCTCATCCTTTATTGATCTGCTCTCCAAATATTGTGACATCAGCTTTTCTGTTCTCTAGAGTTCACCAAGTCAGGTGTTCTCACCTACTATGTTCTAGATGCCTGGGTCATAAGAGAAGACAAAAGGCAGAGTTTCTGTTACAGGTTAGGGGAGAGAAGAAAAAAAAAACATACCTCAATCAGCAAAAAGACCAAATAATTAAAAACTATGACAAGTGCTATGAAAGAAATAAGAAGCTAATGACATTTTTACCTGATGTGCTTATGTGTGAATTTCCTAAATATTGATGCATTTTTATTAGCAAAACTTTATACATATCCTCTTCTTTAATATGTATAAATTCTTACACAGGAGAACTGTGTCCTTATATGGTACTGAAATTCTAGGTTCAATATATGTCCATAATCTAGTCCATCTCTATCACTGTTTTGTATATAACTACATATATTTGTGTGTGTGTGTAGACACACATTTAGCTTTAAAAACTCAGATAATATATAAAACAAAAAAAACCTAGTAGTTACTTTACCTCACCCTTTTCACCAACTCCAGTGGCAACCGTTTTTAACTCTTAGCCAAGTTTTCTGGTTACTATTTCTATTTTTTCAGTAAAATGTTTAACCACTATTTCTTGATTTCCCAAAATTATACTTGTCTTTTGGCTTCCTCTTAACTAGAATATTCTGTAAATTAGTTTTAAATTAAAGCTGTACAAGTAAATTAAAGTTGTACAACTTTAGAAAATAATGTGTTGTCATAATAATATAAGAAGTTGTTACCTCATGATGTAGTTAAAACCAATGAGAAACTATATTGAGAGAGTGGGAAAGGGAAAGTGTGGAGTACTAAAAGAAAGTAAAATTCTCATTTTTAATAAAGACATTTAGAATGGTATATAATTTTCAAACTTTGATTAGTAAAATATTGCTTATTGGTCAGCTTCCATAAATATATGGACGACTATATATCAATCATTTGTGATTTTCTTCAGTTTTAATAAAAATGATTATAATGTAATTGTTGCACGAGAAAAAGTCTGGTATGATATTTCTTCTTCGGAAACTATTGAGACTTGCTTCATGGCCTGGGAATTTATCGTTTTTGTAGAATTCCCTTGTGAACAGAAGAAAAATGTGTATTTTTTGTAGGTTGCTGTAGATTTCTTTTGACATATAGATGGATAGACAGACTGATAGATGGTTAGATGATATTACTCAAACTTATTAATTATTTTAATATTCTCTGTATCTTTATTTATATTTTTTCCTGTTTAAGGATAACTTAAAAAATAAAAGCTAATTTCTCTGAAAGGTTTTTTCTTTTACATGTAAAACGGCAATAATAAAAACTATCTCATAGTAGTAGTTTTATAGTCATGAGGATTAAATAGGAACCACATATAACACCAAATACAGTGTTTGGGTAGTTAATTGTACCACTCTGCCATTGGTTAGTTTGTAGTACTAATTCCCCTTTTTCCTTAATTCCATGCACTGATTAACATCAATTCTATAAGACGATTTAAAATATGGGTTTACATATCATATAGACTTACATAAACTATGAATTTAAAATGATTTACATTATGTATCTTGCTAAAAGTTTAAAATGTATATTTGAATATTAGCGATAGGAATAGTTATATATAATTTCATATATAAATAGTCATATATGTAGGTACAATAAAATATTTGGACCCCTGACTAATGCTTTTGGTAGTCAGCTAACAAATAAGGACAAGGACACTGGTTACTGTAAGTGTACACTAGGATAGATAGATAGATAGATAGACAGACAGACAGACAGACAGACAGATAGATAGATAGATAGATAGATAGATAGATATAGATATAGGTATAGATATAGATATAGGTATAGATATAGATATGTAAGACATCAAGCATTAGTATTGCCGCTTTACTCCTGGATTTAACCCCTGTAATTCCCAAGAGAATGGGAACTTTTCCCATTGAGTGCACTTTTTTCTCTGTTATATTTAGTGGTTTTTATGTTTTCTGTGTCAGAAAACATTTTTTGAAATGTGCTGGTTCCAGTTATGTTCTTTGTTGTGCACTTAATGACCCTGTGATTTCTCATTTGCAATCAGAATCTGCGAGTATGAATCTCAATGACAATTTGATTGCCTGGTGACTTTTATATTGTGTGTGTGTGTGTGTGTGTGTGTGTGTGTGTGTGTCTTTTTAAGGTGGGGGGGGCATCTGTAAATAGAATGAGCAAGACTGAGCGCTTAGAAACCATTTATAATCATACCTTAAACCAGTATTGATGTAATAACCAAGGTTGTGTATTCTTGGAGATATCACACTTACTTGTATGATACATTTGGAGTGTCATTTGCTTCTCTTTCCCTTGAGTGTGTTACTTTTTTTTTTTTTTAATTTTTATTGGAGTATAGTTGATTTAAAATGTTGTGTTAGTTTCAGGTGTACAGCAAAGTAAATCAGTTACACATATACATATATCCACTCCTTTTTAGATTCTTTCCCATATAGGCCATTACAGAGTATTGAGTAGAGTTCTCTGTGCTATACAGTAGGTCCTTATTAGTTATCTATTTTATATATATAGTAGTGTGTATATGTTAATCCCAGTCTTCCAATTTATCCCTACCCCCTTATCCCCTGGTAACCATAAGTTTGTTCTCTGCATCTGTAACTCTATTTCTGTTTTGTAGATAAGTTCATTTGTACCCATTTTTTAGATTCCACATATAAGTGATATCATACGATATTTGTTTTTCACTCAGTATGGCAATCTCTGGGTCCATCCATGTTGCTGCAAATGACATTATTTCATTCTTATTTATGGCTGAGTAATATTCCATTGTATATATGTACCACATCTTCTTTACCCATTCCTCTATTGATGGACATTTAGGTTGCTTCCACATCTTTGCTATTGTAAATAGTGCTGCAGTGAACATTGGAGTGCATGTATCTTTTCAAATTATGGTTTTTTATATATAAAAGAAAAGGAAATTGCCTGGGTAGTCCAAACATAGCCAAGATTTCGGAATTGTGAATGGGTATCAACCAATCAACCATAGAGCTAGGAATAAGGAATCCCAAAGTATATTGTTTGCACTAAAAATCAACATGTATAAGCAATTTGATGAAAATTACTCTTATTAATAATTTGCTAAATTTTTAAATGCTAGAAATAGAACAGAAAAAAGTATCCCAAGCAACCTTACTTCTATTTCATGGCACTGAAGAGTTTATTTCTTGTGCCCACACAGTGCTAAAATTACCAATCCCAGAGTATGAATTAGAATGAGACAAATATGTAAAATGTCACATAATTATAGCTTTCGAAATTTCTATAATATTTCAAAATAAAATTTGTTTTATTCTTTTTCTCTTGGAGGATGTGGTATTATATGTACACACACACATACACACACACACATGACTAAAATTTCCTGAAATATAGTCTTAAAATACATACCCAAATTAATTTACTTGAGATACCCACTTCTTGCATGTTTTGGGTTTTGATATAAACTGTAAATCAGTTAATTGTTGTTTATTTCATCTGCCACATTTCATTGGGCATTTCTAATTTACTAAAGCTATTACTTTTTTTTTTTTTTTTTTTTTACACACACACACACTGTATTTTATTTTTAAAAGCTATTACTTTTTTAAATCATTTCTTGCGTTGAAAAATCTAAAGTCACTGTTTATTAACCTTAGGATTGAATTGAATATAGACTCACTTTAGTACTAATTATTTTAATCTCCAGGGAAGTCCATCACTGTTAGATATGAATCCATTCTTTGAAATTTTTTCTGCTTCCCTAAAATGTGTAAAAACAGAAAATGTAACTTTTATCTTTCCTGTATTTTTAGTCTCACTCACTGGCTTCTTTTCTTTTATACTTATGTATGTTCAACTTTCATCCTCTTAAAAAAGGTTACCACCAGCGTAAGTACCTAACTCTCCCTTGATCCTATATCTCTCCTCAGCTATCATATTAATTCTTACTTTCCTCACAGTCCAGTGTCTTGGGAAAGTTGAAGAAAATTTATGTATGCATCTTCCACTCAGTCTACTAGAAAATGGAAACTTATTTCTTTCCCATATCATTCCATGAAAGCTCAACAAGGAAAAAAATTAATTTGGGTAGGGCACTTCAATTTGTATTTAAGATTATCTGAGCAGCCTTCATCACTGCTGTGTTTCTCCTTGAAACACTTTCTCCTCTTGTCTTCCATGACAAGATATTTCATGGTTTCCCTCCTACATTTTTCTGATTCCTCTGTCTCTGACTGCCCTTCAAATATTCTTTCCTTATTTTCTTTGGGAGAGGAAGTAAATTGCTTTCTAAAAAGTTCTCATTTCTTATTTTTTATTTGGGAAGAAGAGTACATTTTTCATTCCTGATTCAATTTTGTAAATTGTTTACAGGTTAATTTAAGTTTTATAAATTTCCTCTTGGCATTCTGATGTTCTACTGAAGTGTTTCTGTACATAAATTTATTTTTACTTATATCAAGATAGATTGTGGTGCTTGAATCTAAAATCATATCTCTCATAAATTCTGGGAAATTCTAAAGAAGTATCTTTTCAAATATCACCTATCTCCATTTTCTCTCTTCACTGTTTTTGGAACTGTTAGGTTAGTGTTTGATCATTTTAGTCTGTCCTCCGTGATTCTTAATCCCTTCTACATTATTTTTAATCTTTGAACTGCAATCACGGAGACTTCTTCCGATCTATTTTCCAGTTTAGTAATCGTTTCTTCAAATGTACTAATTTGTAATTTAACTAGTTCATGCAGTTTGTATTCCAAGGCTCTGATTTACATTTCTAAATGCTCTATTTGGTTGCTTTTCAAGTCTGCCTAATTTTTTTTCTCATGATGTCGTTTTACATTTTTTTAAATTTTTGTCCTTCTTTTTAAAATAAATTTTGACTTCCCTATTTTATAGTACCTATCATATTTGAATCTAATCTGTATCACATATTTTTAAAATATCTGAAGAACTTGTGGATCTAATTCTGCCATTTGTTGAATCTGCTGAATTTCACTAACCAGATTTTTTTTTCTTTTGCCTTTTTTCTTTTATTTTTTTATAATTTTGAATTTTGAGCCTATCTTCTATGTTTTTCAGCCCTGTGGAAGTCTTATGAGACCTGTCTTGGGATCAGCTCTTCTGAGTACTTGGACAAGCCTCAGAAATATTATATGCCCTGAATTAATTTTTACTTTGATTTTTGTAACTTGAGTTTTCCTGAGCTATAGAAACTAGAACTTAAGATGCAGGCTCATAATTATACATGTCCAGGGGAGACTGTATATTTTTTTCCACTTACAGTCCAGGCTGGAACATCTCTTTGTACTGGAAGGAATGTTATCTCATGCACCCTTCCACTGGGGGTTTAGCCTCTGAGAATCCAAGGTCTCTATTAGGATTCATACCTTGTGTGGAACTAAAGAATTGTCACCTGTCTGATGTTGAAATTAAAACCCAAACGTCTACATTATAATTCTATCATTCTTCTACTGCCTTTGCGAGCAAAATAACACACACGCACGTGCACACACACACACACACCAGTTATAGTTCACTAACTATTCTAGTTTTCTGAACCATTTTCATTTCTGGACTTGGAAAATTTATATTATTTTCTTACATATTCACCTATGTGTTAAAATGTTTGGTTGCTATTTTATCTAGCATTTCTCATTTGTCTACCATGTTGCCAGAACTATTCAGTAATTTTTTCCAGTTCTCAGTCTCATTTTTAATATACTCCCTGGGTGTTCCTTTGACTTCCAAGGCTTTGTTATATCAATAGTGATCATTTCTCTTTTACTTTTAATAAATTTATTTATTTATTTATTTTTGGCTGCATTTGGGTCTTCGTTGTTGGGTCTTAGTTGCTGCATGCGGGCTTTCTCTAGTTGCAGCAAGCGGGGGCTACTCTTCACTGCGGTGTGCAGGCTTCTCATTGCAGTGGCTTCTCTTTTTGCAGAGCTTGGGCTCTAGGCGCACGAGCTTCAGTAGTTGTGGCACGCGGGCTCAGTAGTTGTGGCTCGTGGGCTCTAGAGCACAGGCTCAATAGTTGTGGCACACGGGCTTAGTTGCTCTGTGGCATGTGGGATCTTCCCGGACCAGGGCTCAAACCCATGTCCCCTGCACTGGCAGGCAGATTCTCAACAACTGCACCACCAAGGAAGTCCCAATAGTGATCGTTTCTGAATCTGTCTCTCAAGTTTATTTACAGTTCCTAAAATTTCACTACTTCTATCTTACACCCTATTGCAGCCATTCTGAAATTCTTACAGTTTCTCAAACATTTTATATACTCTGATTTCTGGGCCTTCAGAAATGCCATCTTTCTGGAATATTCTAAAAGCACTCATTTTCCTCCTGTTTATCTGATTTAATCTGAATCTATCATTTGTGTCAGCTTGTACAACACTTCCTTTGGGGCACAATATCTAAGATTAGTTTAGATGCATATGTTGTGTGTTGCAGTAACACTTTGTACTGCCTATATTGCAGCATTTATCAGAGATTTATTAAAGTCACTTGTTTAATTATATTACAAATGTTTTCCCTACCAGATTATAAGCATGCTGAGAAAAGAAAATGCTGAAAATTGTATTCCCAGTGCCTAGTACTATTCTATTCATTCATTCATTCATTCATTCTAGGTGATGTATCTCTAAGGCCTAGAACTCTGTCTGGTATAAAGTTTTCAGTAAAATATTTTGAATGAATATCTTGAACCTTTGCAGTAGTTTTCTACTCTGTTTCATAGAGTTGGAACCTGGGGTCAGGGGTATTAAGTAACTGCCCAAGGTCACACATTAGTTAGTGATAAAACCAGGATTTGAACTCAGGTTTGCCTACCTATAAAGTTTATATTCTTTATACATGGCATCATATGTGAGATATTAAATGAGGTTTTTATGTAACAGCAATGAAAGGGCAGCAAAATGAAGATGATTTGGGGTACACTGTTCTCTTACATTTTTCTCCAAAGTATATTTACTCTATTGGATCTTTGGAAGTCTGTCCTATATAAGTACCAATTCTCTGGAGCTACAAGTAGCATCAGTAACTAGAAATGTTATATATTTTCTTAGAGGCTATAGTCCTATAATCGCTCTAATCTTACGAAGTACTGGTATCTTCCATAACTATAATTTAATTATATGCTTTGGAGTAGGTAAAAATCAGAATTGGAGTATAAATAGAAGATGTATACCACAGAAAAAACAATTAAATTTTTCATCTTTACCCCAATATTTCTGTGATATAATTTTTAAGGGTATTGGTATGATCAGCAGGGTATAGTGAAAAAATAATATATTTTGGACTAGTATTCACATTTTGCTCTGACACTTGCTGTTTATGCAGTGTATCCTTAGGCAAGTTATACTGTTTTCTTCTGCAAATTTGAGTTAGTAGTAACAATTGCAGGGCTGTTGTGAAGAGTGTAAGTAATGTATCTGTGGCTAGCCTAGTACCTCTTCTCAATAAATAGTAATATATAATGTGAGTATTATTGTCTCTTTCATGTTTATATAACACTTTCCTAACCACAGATTCCTTTATTATTCTTAACATTTATTTTAACTTGAATCTTCTATACATTTTCCACACACTTAATCATGAAGGTCAAATTCATATATATAAGATGTGTAATATATGCTCTCAAACAAACCTGTGATAACTGTATTTTGAAACTTCAATAAGTTACTTATAAATATTCATATTGGGGCCAAGGAAGAGGAATAAGTAGGAAAATCCTACTTTAGAGACAGGAAAAAAACATAAATTGGATCTGAAATCTGCCTCACTGGGAAACATTTCTCAAAGCTTTGTATATTAGATACATATAAGTACCATACCAACCATGATTACCCTTGAGAGAAAGAGAAAATTGTTGCCATTTACACAATAGCCTACATATAACCTGGCAATAAATTTTAGGTGAAAGATATAATAGATAAATTGAGCATACTACCTGCAACAGTGTAAGATTTTTTAACAGTCCATTAATCCATATTATATATTCTATGAGGTTGAAGTAACTATAGAAATAAAATACAGTTTTCTTTTCCTTGCTGTAATTTTAACACGATAAATATTCTTTGACTTTGGATCTTTGTGTCTCAAGGAAGATCAAAAGTCAAAGAATATTTATGCAAAATCAAGAAAGAAAAGATTATGTATAACATTTAAGTCTTCATCAAATATAAGAATTCATAATGATATTTTAACAGAACAAGTATCCAGAAACAAACTGAAATATTGGATTCTATTTTCAACTTTAAAATTAACACTAATATGGAAGAACAGGGAAAATGTTACATTTGCTTTAAAAAGTTTTTGTTTTATTTGTTAGGAGAAAAATATGTATTGTCATTAGATCTCATTTCTCTATCACCATCAGGTACCGGTTATAGGACACTAAGGAGTTATGGACACAGTATTTTCCAACATTAGTGAAAAATGGGTGGAGGCCTATATTAAACATTTTTGATGGAACTCTTTCTAAAATGTATTTTACATTTGACTGCATTGTTAAACAGAGAAAAGCCCAAGATAATTTTAACATTTCTTTATTTGTTAGTTCTTTCATGTATCTGAAATTCAGTTACTGTGTTTTATAGGAATGCTGTGATAATCCCAGGAGTTATTCAGATGATGAGCCCGATTTGTTCCACACTAAATTCTTCTAGAGTGTTGTGCATTTCCAGATAATGCTTCTTCTGACTTCTTGATCTTTAGGACTTAAAGGACTCAAGAGATCATGTTACAAACCAGGAGTCTGTGACCAGAGAGGCTGTGTGATTTACCAATAAGGAAACAAAAATGAATCATTAGTGACTTTACTCTGCTGCATGTGTCCATTAAGTTAATACCTTCATTCTTTTTAGTGATTTGCCCTATGCTTTCTTCTAGTTCCCAATTTTTTTTTTCTCTATAGAATTTACCTATTGGCCCTATAAACTCAGACAACAAGGTTTCCAAGAGAAATGATGTAACTAAGTATTATGTTAAAAATGAATCAGAAATGAGGTGTAGTTGCTTAAGAACACATATGCATTATATGCATATGTTGACCTAAAACAAATAGACTGCCAGATATTTCTCCAGTAAAGATGGATTTATTCGGAATCAGCAGAGTATTGCAATACAGGGTCTGCAACCATGGTGAGCCACATGCAAAGCCCCATAAAGGGAGGAGAACACTTTTATAGAGGGGAAAAGGAAGATGGGAGGCGTATAGAAACAGAGTTCATGACTTTTCATCGCCAGGAAAGAAAAGGAGTCTTCTTCCTGTTGGGCTCAGCTATCATCCCAGGGTGTGAGAGCTCCCCCTTCTGGTCTCCCAACTCTATTTAATTGAGGCTCCTATTTATTAATTCTTTACACATGTATATATGTTGTATTTACTGTGGGCAGAAGATGTATGGCTCTCATTTTCTTAGAGAGTGAAGATACACTGGATTTTCAATTATTTTATTCATTTTGAAAGTTTTTACCTTTACGGAGCTAATTTCCAGATTCTTTTTTTGGCTGGTTTTTAGACTTAGAATCTAAGAAGTGGATAGAATCTTAAAGGTCACATGGGAACTTTCTCAACCAATGATACGCCACATTTAATTGTGTTTTGCTTTATCGCACTTCATAGATATTGTGGTTTTTACAGATTGAAAGCTTGTGTGTTGTCAGATGATGGTTAGCATTTTTTAGCAATAAAGTATTTATTAATTAAGGTATGTATGTTTTTTAGACATAATGCTATTGCACACTTAATAGACTAAAGTATAGTGTAAACATGCTTTTATATGCATCGGGAAACCAAAAATTTGTGTGACTCACTTTATTGAAAATTTGGTTTATTTGAGGTTGTCTGAAACCAAACCTGCAATATCTCCTGTATTGAGGTATGCCTGCATTGCCAAATTTCAGAAGTTTCCAAATGCCTGGGGGGATTTTGCTTTTCCTAATAAAACTTATTATGTTGGCTATTATGTTCCAAAGTTTATAGAAAAGAGATTTTAAAATGTAAATTAACCTATTATAGATGCCTAAAGATGTAATGCTATTTTAAAAAATTAGATCTCATCATATCTTACACATTGCATTTAGTTGCTTACTCATTTTAATCATAACTTATGTTGATACTTCGTATAAAGTCTCTATTCATGTCTACTGTACATCTTCTAAACATTAAGCACTTATTTATCCAAGGAGGAGAACACCTTTTTGACAAAATTCATGTTGATTCTTGAAAGATTAACGTAAGTTTTCATTATCTTGTCAAGTTAAAAAAAACACTTAGGAATATTGATTAAATTATGCCTTGGGCATTTTCATTTCTCTTTTGAGTGCTTGCTCTTATATGTCTGAGTATTTGTTGGGTTGCTACATGCATGGCTTTTGATATAGTCTTCTATCTCTGCATATCAGTGATTGCCTCCTTATCACTTCTATCTTTGAATCATATTTAGGCTCTCATCACATTTTTTGGCTTCAAAAAGTTACACTTATTCTAAAATTCATATCTCAAGAAATGGCTTTGGTAATCATAAAATTTAGTAAAGCTTTGTTCTGTTTTAGAATCATTTCCATTGTTGATATTATGCCAGTACCTCAGATGGATATACTCAAAGGTAAATTCACACAAAGAAATTGCTTTTTAAGAAGTAAAGAAGCAGGTAGTCAAGGATGCCATGTCAACCTGATCTGGTATGAAGCCGCTACTTTCCCTACATGTTAGTTATGAAATAATAGCAATTTATGTTGTCATTGCATAAGTCACCAATATTAAAAATGGCTATATCACTTGCAGTCTGTTCACTGAATATCACTGCTGATCACCCTGGCTGACTCTCTTTTCCCAGCTCAACTACATGATAGAGAGAGTTCTTACAGGCTCCAAAGGTAACTCATTGTTTCACCATTTTAAGAACAAGGGTGAATATTTTAGCCTCCGATTTAAATTTGAAATATTATTTTGGGGATAATATACGAAATAGGTCTTTGACACGATCACGCAAAATTAATTTGCTTGCATTTTACTATTGATTCTAGTTGCTAGTGATTTGCCAAAAATATGTGTTGATATAGACTTTTAATTTTAAAATGCCATGGTTTTTAAGGGAAAATGCAAAAATTCTATAGGACTTATAACAATGTCATTTAAAATTCTCATTTCCTGAAAATACCTTCACTAATGTACTTCATTGGTTAGTACATTGGAAGTACTAAGAAAATACTCAATAACGTAGTAGTTTTTGAGTGGAACCACTACCTGGAGTTACTTTGTAAAGTCCTCTTAAAAAGAAATGATCCAGAAGAGGACTTGAGGGAAAACCTGGGAAGCATGACTGCCAAATAGGCCCAAGTTCCATGAGGAGAGCAAGGACATATGGGGTCCGATGGTAACTACCATTCAAATCTTCTTATAAATGGTGCAGTGCAGGGAACCACTTGCCCAAGGAAGACGGCATGATGGGTGAGGTCAGCCTTATCCAACAGTCCAGAGGGCCTGATGATGGAGAGAAGGTGCAGGGAGCAAACTGCCCATGCATGTGTGAGCCCCATGATTTAGCCTTTAAGGCTCTGTGGAATGAGTACCTGGGTCAGGACTGTGTTTAAAAACTTAAAAGAAAAACAAAAAAAAAAAGGCCCAAAGAAGTGTGACAAAAATGATTGGGTAAATCTTGGTAGGATCTGCCCTATAAATATAAATCATAAGTTGATAGTATTATAGAATTTAAAGAAAAGATCAGGATTCAAAATGATTGAAATTTCCAACATTATGAAATAGTGACTGGTACAGACAAAAACTTGTGAACCAAATGCTAAAGAAGTGAAAGTATTTAGGGACTCATTTCTGCTAGACACAAGGAAGTTCTCCTTTACACAATGAAACAATTTATGAGAAATATTTAACCTTTAAGCTGAAAATACATGAAAAATATGGGTAGAGTAAAATAACAAGTAATTCATGGATGGTAAATGAAAGTAAGGTAGGAAATTGGTATGAGGTTGTTATAGATAGAGTGATAGATAAAGAGTTTGATGAACTGAATTCTAAAGACCTATTTTCCATTAAGGAAATACATATAACTTTAGGCAAGTCTAACTTTCATGCTTTCAGTTTCTTTAGGGCTGAAATAATTGGATATAATCAATGGTTTTCTTTCTTTTTTTTGAGCAAAGAAATATATTGTTATTATTCATATATTTTTCTCCAAATAAAATAATACTCAAAACTCCAAAATTAAAACTATAGGTAGATAAATAATCGTGTCGATAGGTAAGAGGTGAACAGGTTTGGCTGAAGGAGTTTGGGCAGCCTGAGTCCAGCTGCCCCGCCCCCTTGGTAGCTCTGAGACAAGCTCCAAAATACAGCTTGAAAACATTGCTGGTCCCCCTGCCATCAAATATAGGCTCTGATTCTACGTCACTTGTCGTAGAGAGAAAACCAAGTGTTTGCCACAAAATGACTTTGGCTCCACCTGTGAGAGGAACAATAATAAAGAATATGGGCCACAGTTCTGTCTCCATGTGTTCTTTTCTTCTGCCTTTATGCCAGTGAAATGATGGAGGTTTTTCATTCTTCTTTTTCTATTTCTTTAATGTCTATTAAATAGGTTGTATGTGTGAGGATTTATGATTCCATGAATATTGTCTTGGGAGCTAAAAGTTCTGATATTGAGCAAATCATGTAAACTCTACGTGAATTACTTTCACCATATGAAAAACTTTCTCCTGGGAAATATTAGTATGCTGCTCTGAATTCCTTGGATGAACTGTTTGCAGTTATATTTTATCTTATTATTACTACCTTTTTTCTTGCAATCCGTCTTGATTATCTGATCTTATTATGAAAAAAAATTGTCTGCTGAATTTACTAATCCTTTGAATTGCCTAGTGATCTCCTTTTAGAATTGTTTTCTGTGCTAATTCTATGTTTTGCTTTTTAATTTTTGTTGTCATAGTTATCTAAGGGTTAGGAAAGGAGGTCTTTTGATTTAATTAAGTAAAATTTTATTTTGAAGTCCAATTCTTTGCTGTTGTTGATTTTCAGGGGAATTTTTGTGGGGTTTTTTTGTTTGTTTTTTTTTTAACTTAGAATTCACACTTTCAAAATCTGTAACTGTATGATACCAACTAAACTAAATGTAATGAGTTTTTTGTTTGTGTTTGTTTTCTTACTTTCAACTTATTATGTTGACATCACTCAGGCAAAGTTGGATCCAACCTTCCTACTTTGGCTCTCTATGTTCAGAAAAGGCCTTTCCCTTATAAAGCACACACTTTACTTTGAAGCACACGAATATAGAGCTTCATCCAGCTGTTCTTCACTGGGAGGAGGTTGAGTCCCTTGGTGCAGGGAATTGACACCTATTTATTTTTCTTGCAGTATAATGAATCTAAACAGTCCTTCATCAAGTGATTCTCCTTGGCTTTCAGTCACTGAAATGTACTCATATAAAAGATATTAAAAGTATGTGTATCCTAAGTCCTCAAGAAGTTACTGCCGCTATATTTGTTTACCTAATGTTTCCTCTGTGCCTTTTGCGGAAGAGAAGGGTAGAGTTCTGATCGCATTAGCAAATGAGAAACAAATTAAGTGAAACACAGTTGATAACACCTTTCCTATTGGATGTTTTTATATCTTTCACAGAATTCCCAACTTGTGAGCCACTAACTCAATTTGCATGCAAAAGTGGAAGATGCATTAGCAGCAAATGGCACTGCGACTCTGGCAAGTACCAAATGTTCACTAGACTCTGCACTGATTTGATTGGGGGCCTTGCTGGCCGTGCAGCTTCGCCTTTTTCCGAGGTAGTTTGTGAGAGGAGGTTGCAGAGTTGAGCAAAATGGCCAAGACAGGTGGTGAGAGGGCAGCTGGCACGTCAATGGGGATTAGCATTAAGGAAAATGGAGCTCAATATCCGTCCCTTGGGGCTGTGATGGAGATTTGTTCTCAGATGTTATGCTGGACATACTCTAAGTCTACAAACATGAAGTGAAGGCAACAACTGAGGAAATGACCTGGACAATTCAGGTTCCCCAAAGCGTTTATGTAAAATGCTCTGTAACCTCAGGATGGAGTAGTTTATAAATTATATTGGAATTATCCATGGTCTCAACTTTGTCACCTTGTTGTGTTTTTTTTTTTTTTTTTTTGGTACAAATGGTATTTTTTCTTCACTCAATTGTATCATTATGTTAAATTATGCCAAATACAGGTAAATGAATTATACATAAATCGATACATTCTCAGCCATTGATTTCAATTTAATCTGTTTTCACTTCACATTCCTCTCGCCTCCCTCCTGCAACAGTTGTTAATAAAGAGTATAAGTCATTGCTAATGATAGTGTACCATAATTTCCTGATATAAATACACACTTAAGAGCCAGTGGGGGAAGGGTACACAGTGAACCCTCATGTGGGAGAATGGAGAAAAAGGATCTGAATTAAAGATACAGTTATAAACTCTGGGGCACAAAGGTTCTAGGTCTAAATAGTAATTTTCCAGCAATAATTATATCACAAGCTGTATCATTTCATAAAATTCCTACAGTCACCATTGTCTTCCCACTTCATACTTATTTCATGTTGCATAGATTTATTTAGTCAGTGGTTAGTCATTTCTGAGTGAAATAGAAATTAAGCTTCAAAATCCAAAGTCAAGGGTTTTTCCCCCTTAGTTTAGTAGTGGGTATTCAATCAGAAATAAACAATATAAAAATGAAAATAATTCTCCCACTGCTCATGGGAAATGTTGATCATTGATTTATCATTCCTTTTTTTAATAACAAAAGAAAGCTCTCAATACCAAAAAGAAATGTTAAGTATTTCATAAGGAAAAGTTTCTCCATGGACCAGTTTTCACCACCTGGCTGTTGATGCTTCTTTCCAGATGATGACTGTGGGGACGGGAGTGATGAGGTTGGCTGTGTCCAGTCCTGCTTTGACAATCAGTTCAGATGTTCCAGTGGCAGATGTATCCCAGGCCATTGGGCCTGTGATGGTGACAATGACTGTGGAGACTTCAGTGATGAAATCAATTGTACCAGAGAAGGTTAGTAATTTTGTGAATCTGCAGAATCCCATTTTAAAGTGATATATAATATTTGGAGTATTTGAGAGTGAATATCATAGAAAAATAAATTGTTCATCAGATTAAAAAAATGTATGTGGAGCTATATAAAATAATTTGCTGATCTCTTTATTTTTTCTTTTCTCTGGTTTCTCAACCTTAATTCCTCCTTATATTTTGATACCTTCTTCTTTGGTCTTCACTTCCTATTTCATTAGATGTTTTACTTTCATTTGATCCTTTACTTACTACTCTTTTAATCGCCTACAACTTCTAAATTTCCAAACCCCCAGACCCATCCCCAAAGGAAAAAAAAAAAAAGAATAAGAAAGGCATAATTTTCTTTTTATTTTTACACCATATTTGTTTCCTGAAGGCTGGAAATCATCCCCTATTAAACGGTGATGTATTCCAACTGATTGACCTTCTGGAATGCAAGCTAAAAGAGGAAGGAGATCATGACCATGGTTCCCAGCATATCCGTGGGCAGCCTGACCCTGTTGTTTGCATGGGTAACTGCAAAATTTGATCAGCCACAGGATGTGTTAATAAATTAGAAATCATGTTGGAAATATCACAGAAAAAGCATTAGCCTGTCAAAAATTCATAACAACAATAACATTAACTAGAACTTTCTTTCTGCCTAAGAAATTGAAACAATTTATTATCCATTCTTTCATTTATTCCAAAAATATTGAGAACTTATTGAGAACTTTTCATGTGCCAGGCACTGTGCTTGGACCAAAGGATAGATCAAAGACTGAAAAAACATAGTCCCTGTTTAGTTTTAAAAATCTAGCATGCAAACAGACAAACAACAAAGTGAATTCTTTAATGTGGTGACGGGACAGGGCGTACCACATACTATGTGATCAAAAGAAAGAAATCATTTTCCAAGTGTTTTCCAAGGAGATATATTTGTCTTCTGCAAATATTTGACAACCTATAAAACAGAATATTTCTAAAATATTTTCTCTCACATGAATTCCTTTTGTCTTTCTTTTGTTTCTCTTTCTTTCTTCATTTCTCTCTCTCTCTCTCTCTCTCTCTCTCTGTCTTCATTTCTCTTCATTTCTCTCAATTGTAAATACTGGAAACAGTGGCAATTACAGAGATTATCTACATAATACTAGGTTCTTAAAGGAATAAATCTAGCTTTTTGGTGAACTCCCTAAGTGATTTATTAAAAGAGATATTGTCTGATTTTGATTTTACCTATGTGACCTGGGTTATAAGAGTCGAGGCATGATCCAAATATAGCTAAACAGTCACCTATGAGCCATGAAGTGATAAAACACATGGTCCTCAAGGTGGTCATGGCATGAGTCATGTCTTTCCTGACAGTGGGCATGACAGAAGCTATAATAAAAACAGAAAATGACTAAGAAAATTTTTGGAACAGTATCTTATAAAATTCAACATGAACATATTTTAATTTAATTTTTCTTCAAGATCAAGAGAGGAATGATAAATCTCTCTCTCTCTCTTTCTCTCTCTCTTTCCCCCTGTCCCTTTATCTCTATCTCATTTTTGTGTCCTTTTCTCTCTCAATTTAGTTGGTCCACTAGTATATATGAACTAGAACTTTTTGCCTATCACTAATCTGGAGTGGAAAAAGGAAAGGTATATAAAAAGATATTTTTCCTCTTTTTCTTTGTATATTTGAAACATTCATTTGGGGTGTGGTTGACATTTCATTACTAAATAAGACTGAATATATACTATTGGTACATTTTCCCCCATCTCACAGATGTCTTTTTAGACTCCTCATGAGGTGTACATCTGTGGCCTGCTGACGCTGACCCATAATATGCTGTGAAAGATAAATTGCCCCAGTGTTAATTTGCTTTCATCTCAGAAGTGAGATCCCATCCCTCTGTTCTATGTGCATGTATCTCTAAGTTAAACTGATCATCGCACATTAAGAAATTTTGGAGAGATTGCTTTACCCTTATGAGTATCCAAAGTGAGTGGCCCATCCCCTTAGAGACTCTCTAGAGACTTATTTGGGTTTGGAATATAGACTCTCTAGAGAGTTATTTGGGTTTGGATTATAGAATCAATGGCTAAGGTTAATGACCTTTATCTTGAGGGCATCTCAATTTCACTAATATATTACTGTAAAGGATATACTGTCAGTGTGAACGCCAGGCGTTTCTTATATGATTACGGTAATATGCTAAGAAATGATCCAGGTAACCCACATGATTCTTGGACATGTTTCAAGGAAAGAATGAGAAGAACTTCCTGAACTAATTTATATTTAACTGATTATAAGTTGTACTAGGATTCCCTAATCAAATATTCTACTTGGTGAATACAAGATGCAGGAATTGAGGACAGGTATTATTCTGGGATGATTTCAGTGTGTAAGACAATGCATAGTGTTTCAAAGGGCATTGAAATATTTTTATCCATCATTATTTCATGTATGCTGATATGGAAGTTGTAAAATAACCATGACACACAGAATTGTTAACGCTGATCAGGAAGGCCATTTTGCACTTGTAGGATTTGTGAGGACATTGCCAAGGTAAAGTAGAAATTTGATTCAATTAGTCAAATAATTCAGTCCCAGAACCTGCTGCAAAAGAAAGAGCAGGGGATTCTGGCTTGAGTTTCAGGACTGGCTGTCAAAACTGATCAAATCCACCATATAATTGCTCAGCACTTTGCTTTACGCTGCCTGGGTAAGCAGAGCATATGGTGTAGTTTCTCTCAACTCAAATTGTTTTCAAAAGGGCAGAAAATACTCTTGAATTGACTTTTAATAGTAAAGGAGAAGGAGATACCAAGAGTAACAGTCCATATATAATCTCTATTTCAGAAAATTCCTGAGCTTAAGTTCAATTCATATTCTTTCTGATACCACTTTCAAGAAAAGAATTTCTATGGTGACCATTTTTTCATCAGCAATATGATTAATATGTGGGAAAAGTGTTAATGACTAGTCCCCTCCTAGATTAATGTACACTCATCTCTTTCTTCCTTCATATTGTGCTTCTCTTTCTCTCACTTCCAAACTCCTTTACTAGGCAAAGAAGATACAATATCTTTACAAGTTACTGTGCAAGTGTGCACATGCGCGTGCGTGTGCGCGCACACACACACAGTCTATGAGCTGAAGTGGAATAGAAAGACCATCCATGGCACACGATTCCTTCCTTTGTTTCAATGCCTGTTTATCATTAATTTAGCGCTTTTTGGTTCTGAATCCTTTGGTTGGTACATATATTTATAGTTACCCTTTTGTAGCTACTGGGTGAATAGTTTTTCCAAGTGGAAAAACAGTGAGGCTGGACTGTCAAAGAATTTGGTATGAGGGAACTTCGTTTAGAGCCTCAGTCCTGGCCATTTATTAAATATTGAAAGGTTTTGTAAAAAGATGGTTTTACCTGTAAGAACATCAAGAATCAAGTTAAAATGAGACTTCAGTCTTTTCTTACAAGTCTTTACCTCCCTGGCTGTAATATTTTTAAAAAGAGAGCATGAGAGAGAGATGCTGGACATATGTCACATCTGTAAAACGCCAGATATATAGAATTAATCTTATCCCATTGTTGATAGTTTAGTTCATTTGAGTTATGTAAACTTTCATTCTTATACTCTTTTTGGGAATTGTCTCAAGCATACTTCACGCAAGGAATAAGGCATTTCTATAATAAACATATGAAAATTGTACAGTATCTTTAGACAGCTATTCTTCCAGGTCAATTTCCACTTAGAAATTGTTGTAAAAATTTATAACAAATCATTTCAACGTGGACTTGATGGAGAAGGGAACAGGTTTTCTCAAGAGTAGATTTTGCCTAAATTTTATAATTTCTTCTAAATGCAACCTAAATATCCCTCAAATATATGGATTTTTCTTTGAGAAAGCCCCTGACACTGTTTTATGGTTACTGTTCTCTAATGTCTTCTATTTGGCTAAAAAGGGAGTATTTACTACCTGCTGCATTAAGTGAATGAGCTGGGTGATGCTGGAATGTGTGATCTCTTATTTACATCACAAATACAAATTAAATGCAAATTTGAGATTTAGTATGTATTGACCTTCAATTTTGATTTATTATAAATAATCTTTAACAAGTTCTCAAATCCATTAGGCAGTCAAATGTATACCATTATTAATGTATGTGCTCACACATGCTTATGTTCTGTTGCTTTAACTGTTTTTGTTTCTGCTTTGGAAACTTCCATTTCTTTTGGGCTTCATTCATTCATGCATGCATTTATTCATTTGCCTCTCTACATCCTTGTTCCCAGTTTAAGTAGGAAACTAGAATAATTTTATTTTATCTTTGTAGTTTCATAGTCAAGTACAATATTTGATATATAATGAGTATTCAGTAAATAATTATTGAGTGAGTCTATTTCTTGACCACAAAAGTTGTTTATATTTCAGAATCAACACTTATTTGTTTTGTCTTATACATCTAGTAACTTCTGTTTCCTCATCCTGGAGTTTATTTCCATGATGACGTACAAGGCTAGGTGTATGGATCTAATCATTTACATTTCCTCAATACAGCATAGCCACTCTCATTTATCCAATAATATTGGCAATTTCAGCCTAGGATTCAATAAAATACAATAGATAGGAAATCTTCTTTATCTTTTATTATTGTTTACTTCTTTTTTTATGTCCTCTCTGTCCAATAGATAATAAGTTTCAGAAAGATAAGAAAAGTTTACATCTTTTTTGTATCTATAGAACAGTAAGTACCAGAGAGGAGATTCCATTCATGATACTATAGGGGGGGGGAAAGGAGTTAACCTGTGTTGGCATCCCACAAATTGCCAGGAACTTTACATTTGTTATTCCATTTAACGCTCAGAATAAGGATTACTCAGAGAGGTTAAGATACTTGCCCAGGATTACACAGCTGGCATTTCAGAGGTTGTCTGCTCTTTATTCCTATGTCCAGCTGTCTGCTTCTGCAGCTATCGAGTATAATCTCTTTTATTTTTTTCTGTCTCTATGAATTAACGTTTGTATGATCCCCAAATAATTACTATGTTGTTCTCAATTGAGTACTCATTTTCTCTTTAAAATGAAAGAGAAAGACCTTTCTACTTATTATGGGTCATTGTAATGAAATTTGCCAAAGGGCACTAGAAGGGACCCAGGCCATTACGTTAAATCATCACAAGAAGTCCATCTGTCTCTTTTTTTGTTTTTATTCTCCTCCCCCCACCCCAGCCCCACACACAATTCTCCTTGATAAAGTGGACTCTGGAACTTTGTCATTGGAATAGCTGTGGACATTCCCACACAATTTCTCCATTCACCCAAAGAACATGTTTCTCTGCCATAAAAGTTTTACCTCATAGACTCAAAAAATGTAGGAAGGTGGAAGAAAACGGAAAGATCATTTAGTTCAGTCATTTCATTGTGCAGATGAGGGAAAGGGCTAAGCTAGATAAAATTGTCCTTATGTGTATATAACAATCACAAAAACGTGATGCTGCTTTCTGGAAGGAGCTGATAGTGTTCTGTGTTAGAGATGTTGAGACTGGGCCCTTTGATCCATAAAGACATGTTTTGGGAGAGATTCTGAATTCAAATGATTATGCCAAGTTCTTAGTGGAAAATCCAAAAAGGTCTGGCAGTTCCGCCAACCAGAAAGCAACAAAATCCTACCTGGGAGATTGAATCCACTCAGGGCACTGCAGGTATCAAACCTGATATTTAGCTGAAGACTTAGGTTACACATTTAAGCATAGAGAGAATGGAAATGGAAACCAATATCTTTTGACTTCCCACCTACGTCATATCCTATCTCAGCTGAACCATCATGTTTTTAGCACCTATGTTTAATCCTAAACATAGGAAATAAGATATCAGTAAGTCCTATACACAATCAGACTCAGTCACTTGTCTTGTTTTTCTTTCATGAAAATATTCTGAAGATACTTTCAATTCACTTTTACTAGAACACACAAATTGCTATTATTTCTTAGGCACTGAACTTTATTGAGAATTAAGTACAGGTATTGGCTTTCAATTTGGGGAAATTATCAAATTATGTTATGGACTCAGCAAATTCACATAATCTTCCCTCCTAATTTTTTTAACTGCTCTCTTTCAATGAAAATATGGATTTTTCCTGATAAAATACAATTAAAAGAAAATTTAAATTTCATCCAGTTTTAGAGAGGTATAACATCTCTTTTCAATGAGATACAAATTGTCTGGCTTAACTTTATTCTCTCACAGGTCGATATTTTGTTTAGGGACTGTTAACACTGAGATATCAAAACAATGTTAATTATTAATGGATTTTATCCATAGAAAATCTCTTTTTGTTTTCTAGGACAAAATAGCTCTTTAAAGGTCATTTCAACCTTAATACTGCAAACATCTTTTACATCAAGAGCAAAGAAAACTCAAGGGTTTTGAATCAATTAGTAACAAAGGCTGTTTTGAGAATCTATAATGTTCCTAGCAATGTGATTATCAAGAAAATTAAAAGGAATCAGATAAATATAATTTTTAAATGAAATCTTAGAGAGTGAGTCATAAAAATAGGAAGAAAGAAGTCAATTATCTTCATCTTTACACTTTAGAAAATTAGTAATGGGTCTATACTTATTCCTAGATGAATTTAGCTTTTGTATTAAGACAATAATTATGTACCTAGACACTAAACAAAGTAACATCTCTTGTTTTCTAAAAGATGTAATTAGTAAAGTCAATAGGTAACAAAAGACCTAATTTTAATGAAGAATTTCCTACTCTTTTAACAGAATTGAACAATAAGGGCAAGATTGAACTCATTTCCATAGTCTTTAAATTCTGCTTGCTTGTTCTTAAATTGTGGTTAATGATCAGTGAAATGGTAGAACTTGAGGCATTCAGCTGGAAAAAAAAAAAAACACAAGTAAACAAACAGAAAAGAGACAAAGGGCATGTATAATGTACAAAATAATTAGTTCACCTCTCAATAATTGAGTAGTGCCCATGCATTTGTGAGAGTAAAGAAATAAGCAATAGGATAAACTTTGCTTTTTCCCATAAAAATAGTTGGTAATTAGCTTCTTTCAGAGTCTGTTTGAACTGTCAGCCTTTGTTCCCTTATTTATGTGAAGCATCAATTCGGTTTGCACTTAAGTGTTATATTCCTGCAATGAAATGACCAGATTCATTCACTTTTTGTTAGGGAATTTATTTCAGTCCTGGGTTGGTATTTGCGTACACACAGGATTCCTGAGAAAAATTAGGTGTCATTGTCTGCATCCCGAACTTTTCCACAAATGAATTTGTTATGTAAAATCATCTACTTAAACTTCCGTGACCTTCCTGGTATGGAATAGTCACTGGTATCAGGATCTTTCAGCACAGCATGCTGTTATGTTGATATGTATACACTTGATGGGTGTTCTATAAATCGTAAGCAGAATTTAGAACATTTTAGAGCACAGGTCAGCAGATCTTTTCTGTAAATGGTCAGATAGTAAATATTTTAGATTTTGCCTGTTTCAACTACCCAACTCCACTGTTTTAGCACCAAAGAAGCCATATACTATATGTCTACAAACGATTATGACTGTCTTCCAATAAAACGTTACTTAAAATTCAGGTAGTGGACCCAAATTGGTCTGCAGGTCATAGCATACTGACTCTTCCTTTAAAATACAGGTAGAGACACATTCTAAAGGAGTTATAATTCTGAATAACCTTTTATGCCCATGTTTCAGGAAATATCAAACTTATCATGAGACAAGGCAAAAACTAATAGGGAGAAGAAAAGGGCAAAATAAAGAAGAGATAATAATTTTAAAATGTTACTCTCTGGCTCTGCCTCAAACATATAGCTCATGTGTATATATGCTTATACATATTCTTTCTACATAATAATGTTCTATATTATTTTTAAAAATCAAGTTAAATAATGTCACAATTTTTCCAGTAAATATTTAAGGTCTACTGTGAACTAGTCATATTTCTAAGCCAAGAAGTAAATTCCAAATATAAAATATCCACGCTATAATCTGTTTTACTTAATATTTAATATCTAACATGTCTGTTAAGGTGAATGGTTAATTTGAACAGTGAATGGAAAAATAGGTTTCTCAATTACATAACCAATTTAACAGATTAATACACTCTGTTTACTTCTATTTTGATAATGTAGAAGTTCATCATTCCTGTGATATATTAAATTTTAAATAATATATTCATGGTGGAGTTCCAGATACCAAAACTTAAAATTGTAATGAGCTAAAAACAATGCTTTATTTGTTTTATGTAGATTTCACTTTAATACTTGAACATACTAGGGGATATTTAAAACCCTAAATTGTTTCAGTATATTTTTCAATATTTTTATGTCGCTATATGTCTATGTGTTTTTAACACTAGACACATTTTAGTGTTATAATAATTGAATTTGTGCCTAGATATCCACACATTTTTTTTCTGTCATGAAAATTCAACATTGGCAACAGAATTTTATTTTTTATTTTATTTAAAAAAATTTTTTATACAGCAGTTTCTTATTACTTATCTATTTTATACATATTAGTGTATATATGTCAATCCCAATCTCCCAATTCATCACACCACCACCACCACCACCACCCCACTTTCCCCCCCTTGGTGTGCACACGTTTGTTCTCTACATCTGTGTCTCTATTTCTGCCTTGCAAACCGGTTCACCTATAAAAAATCTACCATTTTTCTAGATTCCACATATACTTGTTAATATATGATCTTTGTTTTTTCTCTTTCTGACTTACTTCACTCTGTATGACAGTCTCTAGGTCCATCCACGTCTCTACAGATGACCCAATTTCATTCCTTTCTATGGCTGAGTAATACTCCATTGTATATATGTACCACTTCTTCTTTAGCCATTCGTCTGTCAATGGGCATTTAGGTTGCTTCCATGACTTGGCTATTGTAAATAGTGCTGCAGTGAACATTGGCGTGCATGTGTCTTTTTGAATTATGGTTTTCTCTGGGTATATGCCCAGTAGTGGGATTGCTGGGCCACATTGTAATTCTATTTTTAGTTTTTTAAGGACCCTCCATACTGTTCACCATAGTGGCTGTATCAATTTATATTCCCACCAGCCATGCAAGATGGTTCCCTTCTCTCCAACATTTGTTGTTTGTAGATTTTCTGATGATGCCCATTCTAACTGGTGTGAGGTGATACCTCATTGTAGTTTTGATTTGCATTTCTCTAATAATTAGTGATGTTGACCATCCTTTCATGTGTTGGTTGGCAATCTGTATATCTTCTTTGGAGAAATGTCCATTTAGGTCTTCTGCCCATTTTTGGATTGGGTTGTTTGTTTTTTTGATATTGAGCTGCATGAGCAGCTTGTAAATTTTGGAGATTAATCCTTTGTCAGTTGCTTCGTTGGCAAATATTTTCTCCCATTCTGAGGGTTGTCTTTTCGTCTTGTTTATGGTTTCCTTTGCTGTGCAAAAGCTTTTAAGTTTCATTAGGTCCCATTTGTTTATTTTTGTTTTTATTTCCATTACTCTAGGAGGTGAGGCAAAAAAGGATCTTGCTGTGATTTATGTCAAAGAGTGTTTTTCCTATCTTTTCCTCTAAGAGTTTTATAATGTCCAGTCTTACATTTAGATGGATTTACATTGAATCCATTTTGAGTCTATTTCTGTGTATGGTGTTAAGCAGTGTTCTAATTTCATTCTTTTACATGTAGCTGTCCAGTTTTCCCAGCACCACTTATTGAAGGGACTGTCTTTTCTCCACTGTATATCCTTGCCACCTTTGCCATAGATTAGTTAACCACAGGTGTGTGGGTTTATCTCTGGGCTTTCTACCCTGTTCCATTGATCTGTATTTCTGTTTTTGTGCCAGTACCATACTGTCTTGATTACTGTAGCTGCGTAGTATAGTCTGAAGTCAGGGAGTCTGATTCCTCCAGCTCCATTTTTTTCCCTCAAGATTGCTTTGGCTATTTGGGGTCTTTTGTGTCTCCATACAAATTTTCAGATTTTTTTGTCCTAGTTCTGTAAAAAATGTCATGGTAATTTAATAGGGATTGCACTGAATCTGTAGATTGCTTTGGGTAGTATAGTCATTTTCACAATATTGGTTCTTCCAATCCAAGAACATGGTATCTCTCTCCATCTGTTAGTGTCATCCCTGATTTCTTTCATCAGTGTCTTATAGTTTTATGAGTACAGGTCTTTTACCTCCTTAGGTAGGTTTATTCCTAGGTATTTTATTCTTTTTGTTGCAATGGTTAATGGGATTGTTTCCTTAATTTCTCTTTCTGATCTTTCATTGTTAGTGTATAGGAATGCAAGAGATTTCTGTGCATTAATTTTGTATCCTGAAACTTTACCAAATTCATTGATTAGCTCTAGTAGTTTTCTGGTGGCATCTTTAGGATTCTCTATGTATAGTATCATGTCATCTGCAAACAGTGACAGTTTTACTTCTTCTTTTCCAATTTGTATTCCTTTTATTTCTTTTTCTTCTCTGATTGCCATGGCTAGGACTTCCAAAACTCTGTTGAATAATAGTGGCAAGAGTGGACATCCTAATCTTGTTCCTGATCTTAGAGGAAATGCTTTCAGTTTTTCACCATTGAGAATGACGTTTGCTGTGGGTTTGTCGTACATAGGCTTTATTATGTTGAGGGTAGGTTCTTTCTATGCCCACTTTCTGGAGAGTTTTTATCATAAATTGGTGTTGAATTTTGTCAAAAAATTTTCTGCAGCTTTTGAAATGATCATATGGTTTTTGTTCTTCAGTTTGTTAATATGGTGTATCCCATTGGTTGATTTGCATATATTGAAAAATTCTTGCATCCCTGGGATAAATCCCACTTGATCATGGTATATGATTCTTTTAATGTGTTGTTGGTTTCTGTTTGCTAGTATTTTGTTGAGGATTTTTGCATCTATGTTCATCAGTGATATTGGTCTATAATTTTCTTTTTCTGTAGTATCTCTGTCTGGTTTTGGTATCAAGGTGATGGTGGCCTTGTAGAATGAGTTTGGGAGTGTTCCTTCCTCTGAAATTTTTTGGAAGAGTTTGAGGAGGATGTGTTAGCTCTTCTCTAAATGTTTGATAGAATTCACCTGTGAAGCCATCTGGTCCTGGGCTTTTGTTTGTTGGAAGATTTTTAATCACGGTTTCAATTTTATTACTTGTGATTGGTCTGTTCATATTTCCTATTTCTTCCTGGTTCAGTCTTAGAAGGATATAACTTTCTAAGAATTTGTCCATCTCTTCCAGGTTGTCCATTTTATTGGTATAGGGTTGCTTGTAGTAGCCCCTTAGGATGCTTTGTATTTCTGCGGTGTCTGTTGTAACTTCTCCTTTTTCATTTCTAATTTTATTGATTTGAGTCCTCTTCCTCTTTTTCTTGTTGAGTCTCACTGTAGGCTTATCAATTTTGTTTATCTTAAAGAACCAGCTTTAGTTTTTTTGATCTTTGCTATTGTTTTCTTTGTTTCTGTTTCATTTATTTTTACTCTGATATTTATGATTTCTTTCCTCCTACTAACTTTGGGTTTTGTTTGTTCTTCTTTCTCTAGTTCCTTTAGGTGTTAGGTTAGATTGTTTATTTGAAATTTTTCTTGTTTCTTGAGGTAGGATTGCATTGCTATAAACTTCCCTCTTAGAACTGCTTTTGCTGCATCCCATAGGTTTTGGATCATCGTGTTTTCATTGTCATATGTCTCTAGGTATTTTTTCATTTCCTCTGTGATTTCTTCAGTGATCTCTTGGTTATTTAGTAACATATTGTTTATCCTCCTTGTGTTTGTGTTTTTTATGTGTTTTTTTTTTCCCCTGTAATTGATTTCTAATCTCATAGCATTGTGGTTAGAAAAGATACTTGGTATGATTTTAATTTTCTTAAATTTACCCAGGCTTGATTTGTGACCCAAGATGTGATCTATCCTGAAGAATGTTCCATGTGCACTTGAGAAGAAAGTGTAATCTGCTGTTTTCAGGTGGAATTTCCTGTAAATATCAATTAAATCTCTCTGGTCTATTGTGGCATTTAAAGCTTGTGTTTCCCTATTAATTTTCTGTCTGGATGATCTGTCCATTGATGTAAGTGAGACGTTAGTGTCCCCCACTATTATTGTGTTACTGTCGATTTCCTCTTTTATAGCTGTTAGCATTTGCCTTATGTATTGAGGTGCTCCTATGTTGGGTACATATATATTTATAATTGTTATACCTTCTTGGATTGATCCTTGATTATTATGTAGTGTCCTTCCTTGTCTTTTGTAACATTCTTGATTTTAAAGTCTATTTTATCTGATACGAGTATTGCTACTCCAGCTTTCTTTTGATTTCCCTTTGCATGGAATATCTTTTTCCATCCCCTTACTTTCAGTCTGTATGTGTCCCTAGGTCTGAAGTGGGTCTCTTGTAGACAGCATGTATATAGTCTTGTTTTTGTATCCATTCAGAGAGCCTGTCTTTTGGTTGGAGCATTTAATCCATTCACATTTAAGGTAATTATTGATGTGTATGTTCCTATTACCATTTTCTTAATTATTTTGGGTTTGTTTTTGTAGGTCCTTTTCTTCTCTTGTGTTTCCCATTTAGAGAAGTACCTTTAGCATTTGTTGTAGAGCTGGTTTGGTGGTGCTGAATTCTCTTAGCTTTTGCTTGTCTGTAAAGCTTTTGATTTCTCCATTGATTCTGAGTGAGATCCTTGCTGGGTAGAGTAATCTTTGTTGTAGGTTCTTCCCTCTCATTAGTTTAAATATATCATGCCACTCCCTTCTGGCTTCTAGAGTTTCTGCTGAGAAATCAGCTGTTAACCTTATGGGAGTTCCCTTGTATATTATTTGTCGTTTTTCCCTTGTTGCTTTCAGTACTTTTTCTTTGTCTGTATTTTTTGCCAATTTGATTACTATGTGTCTCGGCATGTTTCTCCTTGGGTTTATACTGCCTGGGACTCTGTGCTTCATGGACTTGGCTGTTTCGTTTCCCATGTTAGGGAAGTTTTCGACTGTAATCTCTTCAGATATTTTCTCAGGTCCTTTCTCTCTCTCTTCTCCTTCTGGGACCCCTATAATATGAATATTGTTGCGTTTAATGTTGCTCCAGAGGTCTCTTAGACTGTCTTCATTTGTTTTCATTCTTTTTTCTTTATTCTGTTCCATGGCAGTGAATTCTACCATTCTGTCCTCCAGGTTCTTCTGCCTCAGTTATTCTGCCTCAGTTATTCTGCTATTGATTACTTGTAGTGTATTTTTCATTTCAGTTATTGTATTGTTCATCTCTGTTTGTTTGTTCTTTAATTCTTCCAGGTGATTGTTCTTTAATTCTTCCAGGTCTTTGTTAAACATTTCTTGCATCTTCTCGATCTTTGCCTCCATTCTTTTTCCGAGGTCCTGGATCATCTTCACTATCATTATTCTGAATTCTTTTTCTGGAAGATTGCCTACCTCCATTTCATTTAGTTGTTTTTCTGAGGTTTTATCTTGTTCCTTCATCTGGTACATAGTCCTCTGCCTTTTCATTTTGTCTATCTTTCTGTGAATGTGGTTTTCGTTCCGCAGGCTGCAGACTTGTAGTTCTTATTGCTTCTGCTGTCTGCCCTCTGGTGGATGAGACTATTAAGAGGCTTGTGCAAGCTTCCTGATGGGAGGGACTGGTGCTGGTTAGAACTGGGTGTTGCTCTGGTAGGCAGAGCTCAGTAAAACTGTAATCCACTTGTCTGCTGATGGTGGGGCTGGGTTCCCTCCCTGCTGGTTGTTTGGCCTGAGGCAATGCAGCACTGGAGCCTACCGGGCTCTTTGGTGGGGCTAATGGCGGACTCTGGGAGGGCTCATGACAAGGAGTACTTCCCAGAACTTCTGCTGCCAGTTCCTTTTCCCCGCAGTGAGCCACAGCCACCCCCAGCCTCTACAGGAGACCCTCTAACACTAGCAGATAGGTCTGATTCAGCCTCCCATGGGGTCACCGCTCCCTCCCCTGGATCCTGATGCGCACACTACTTTGTGCGTGCCCTCCGAGAGTGGAGTCTCCTCTTCCCCCAGTCCTGTCGAAATCCCTCAGTCAAATCCTGCCAGCCTTCAAAGTCTGATTCTCTAGGAATTCCTCCTCCAGTTGCCAGACCCCCAGGTTGGCAAACCTGACGTGGGGCTCAGAACCTTCACTCCAGTGGGTGGACCTCTGTGATATAAGTGTTCTGCAGTTTGTGAGTCACCCACCCAACAGCCATGGGATTTGATTTTATGGTGATGGCATCCCTCCTACCATCTCATTGTGCTTCTCCCTGTCCTTGGATGTGGGGCATCTTTTTTGGTGAGTTCCAGTGTCCTCCTGTTGATGATTGTTCAGCAGTTAGTTGTGATTCTGGTGCTTTTGCAAGAGGGAGTGCCCACACATTTTTTTCCATTTCCCTCTATTCAGCTTTTCTAATTGACCTAGACAGTAAATCTCAGAGATTTGAAATATGGTCTCTTTATTTATTATTAAATTTTTCATTATATCCAAGTATTAATACATGGTTTTGATAGTCCTGTTCAACTTCTTATCAGGGTAATCTCCAGAAAGGACTACATACGGGTGTAAAAAAAGTTTGTTGGAATAAAAAGTAAAACACAAAAACCATGCCCTGGCAGTGTGTTGGGATGGGAAGGTGGGAAGGGTGGTGATATTAATAACCATCTGTAAGCTAGATGACATGCAGGCTGTCATCAAGGTCCAGTGGGATGAGGACAAGTTGATTTAAAAGAGAGCCCCCAGGCTTGACTTCATTATTAGTTCACATCAGAGATTGTAGAGCCATCAGGCACACAGTTGCCCTGGGGAATTCATCCCACATTACCTGGAGAAGAGCAGGACAGGTACCCCCACTAGCCCCAACACTGGTTCTAGCCAGGTAGCTCAAGAGCTGGTAGGTAGGTTTAAACAAGCATCCCTCCTAAGGATTTCTAGAAATCAAGGACAGCCTAACCACTTTAGGGAGTTGTTAAGGGTTCCCTCAGACAGAAATAGGCCAAGCATATGTCCACACCCTGTTGGTAAATGAAATGAAACGACTGATAGGCTGCCAATCTGATTCTCAGTAGTTTCAGGACAGGTGAAGAATACCTGGGAATCTGCAGCCAACAAGTACAGGAACTGTTAGTACATAGTGAGCCTTTGAAAAGCTAAGAACCAATCAGGAACTGACACATGACAATTATGAGAAATGCAGGAAGCTTTGTGCACATGCAATGCATAGTGATTTTTTACTTTTCAAAGCTTTTTGCAACAAATGACAAGTTAAAGTATAAACTCCATTAAAACAATAAAAAGAAGGTTTTTCCCCCCAAGACTGGTCTCACAATTTAAATAATTCATTAAATTCGCAACACTATTATTAACTATTTTCTCAGGAATACTTTAACATTTCTTATAAATCTGAATAAGAAAAATATAGTATAAATATAACTTTTGCCATCCTGATTTTTTTTTTCAACTTTAGGAGAAAAAAAATCCTTTCTGTCTCTGTACAGTTACTAGTCTACTAACTGCAAACATTTAGTCAAAGTGAATTCATTTAAATATTGGGATAAATTCCACCATCGGTTGCCACAGTTCCTCCAGGGTTCTGTGTTTATTTATTTATTAGATTCCCCTAAATTGTATGCTTAGTTTAAATAGCTTCAGGGCAAAAATACAATAAAATTGCATTAGTTAAAAATATAACCAGCATCAGCAATGTAAAAACATAACAGTAAAACAGCATGAGCATATACATATACATATAGTCATCATTTTAACACTCCACTGGGATGAGCCATGTTACAAAGATAGATGGTGTGCCAAGCCCTGAAGCTTAAGCATCTGGGGCTCTGGGGAGCCACACACGCCTGAAACTCAGGTTAGAAGGGTCATCACAGGCTCCTTAGAGTGATTCAGCGTTCCATCCAGGGGAAAATCAACAACTGTTAACAGAAGCTGATTTCATTTGGCAAGAAGGTTAAGAGAAAATACAATTCCACCACTTTTTTGTGTTTTCTGGCAGAAGGGGATAGCATTGCTAAACATCAACATATACCCAAAGCTAACAGACATTGAGGAATAGGTTTGGAGTATTTTTCATTTATTGTGAGGAGGTAGGATGAGAAGTGGCAAGGGAAGGAATATGAAAATGTGTGTGTGTGTGGTGTGTGTGTGTGTGGTGTGTTTAATAGTCTACTTGACTTCAGTATAAACTTTGGGTGTTCAAGCGAATGAAATAGATACATATATATAACCCCTTGTAAATCTGTGGAATCTGAGAGATTTTTCTCTTTCTACATATTGTCTAAATGCTCCCTAAGAGATAGATACAAACTACATATCTGAGCATAACCGAATCTAGCAGCAGGTCTTTCTGTGACTCCCAATTGCCTGTAGGGTGAAATCCAAACCATTTAGCATAGTATACAAGGCCATTCAAGCTCTAGGCTTTGCTCTCCTCTCTAGTTTTCTCTTTTCCCACTCCTTCCATCACACACAACACAGAATTTTACGAATGCTGCTGACTTTGTTTGGAATATCTTTCGTCGCATTCTACCTTCCCCTCTGCCCGACTTTTAGTCATGGCTTGGAACTCTCTTCTTATCCTTTGTCATGAGAATTTCTCCTCTGAAATCCCCAAGTCCAGGTTAGATTTCCCCTCTGCATGTTCTCACCCTGTTCATTCCTACCAAAACACTAAGGATATTGCTTTGTAACTGCATACATCGCCTAGTTCCCTATGTGCAGACTATTTTATGATCTTTTCAAAGGCAGAAACTACCTTTCATTTTTCACCTAGACACCAGCAAAAGCCATTTATTTGGTCTCCCTATTTCCACTTTTTTTATACAGCAGCCAGTGAGAATTTTAATAATGTAGATTAAATTATATCATCATCACTCCTTTGTTTCAAAATCTCTAACAGAAAGATACTTGTTGAACTTATCTTACCATAGATGTTGATAAAGCCCACAAGATCCAGCCCCTGCCTACCTCTCAGATCTCATTACTAACCCACCCCCATACACTTTGTTCTCTGTCTATAAAAACAAAGTCTGTTTCCTGCTTTAGAATCCTTGCATTTGTTATTCCCTTTGCCTACTATGCTCCTAAGCTGCTTGGCTGGCTCTTTCCCTTCATTTTGATCTCATCTCAAATATCACCTTCTCAGAGAGGCATCTCTGACCACGCTGTCAAGAGGTTCTCTATACCCAACTCACTCCTTATGGTAGTCATCAAAGATGTTCACAGTATATTTCTATTTTTTCCTTTTTCTGGGCACATGATAAGATGGTACTTCCTGGAAACTTTGTGGTTGGGTGCGACCAACATGATGGGGCCCCACCCCATGCGACTAGCATTGGCCAATGAATTGTGAATCAGAAGTAATGTATGTTTTTTTCCTATATAGCACTACTCTGACCCATTTTCTTCATTGCATTTACTGCTTTCTGGATGAATCTAGTTTATGTTCTTATATAATTATTTATTAATGGGAGAGTGGTAAAGAAAGCAGGCTCTAAAATTTAATTGTGTGGGCTCAAATATCATCCCTGCTCTTATCATATGCATAACCACAGACAAAGTTTCTGTTTCTGTGAAGTGGGATGCTCTCAATAAGCAGTTCTATTTATTTACATTTAATTAAAATCAAAAGGAGCAGACAGGTGATCCTTCTTTTCACTGGGTTTTAATCAAATCTTAGATAATTTCAAGTATAAGCAAAATTGAATACCATATAAACTACCATTTACTTGCAAGGCATATGGAATGGGTGATAAAGAAAGGGAAGTGTGAAACTGGTCTCCGCGTTCCTCTTAGAGTCTGCTGTAGGAGTCAAGGAAAGCTCAGAATCCCTTCCACAGGGGAAAAAAAGGCATGTCAGCACGAAGCATTGTGTATAGTTTCTGAGATTTTATGAATTCCTAAGGCTTACCCATGAATCTCTTGAATCTACAAACACCAGAATAAGAGACCCAATCCTAGATAAATATATACGTATTTTTTTTAAGTAAAATGAGTCAAAGAAAATTATGACATTAACAGATGAAATGTACACAGGAAGGCAATCTAGAGGAGAATTGTTTCACCATTTAGATTTGAATATTTATGATGATATATTGAATTTCCTTCTCCAGACTATATCCTCATTTTAAAGTTGCTGTAATCTGGTTGTTTATGGTACCGCTTAATAGATAGTCCACAAAGGTTTGGACGTGGGTAGTTTAAGGCAAAAAAAAAAAAAAAAAGAAGGAAAGAAAAGCCTCAGAGAAATACCACATTTGTATTTAAATTTATAAGATAAATGTTTATTTAGAATAAGAAAACAAATGAGTGTATTCACTTATGAAGCACAAATAGATAAACAAAACAATACCAAGCAAAACGAAGAAAATGCAGATAGAATTATAAAAATCTCAAACAGTAGCAGCATGCTCTCTGCCTTCATAGATTCTGCTTTGATCTGTGTGACCACAACTTATTTTCTTCTGTAAATAATATTGAGCTAAAAGACTACAAGTCTATATGTAAAGTTGCCATATTGCTGGATCAGGAGAAGCATTCCCTTCTCCCAAAGCAACAATTTATATTTTGCAAGTCTCTTTTTGAATCAGGTTTTTCTTTCCAGATTTCTAAGTTTACATAATCTTCTTGAGAATTTCCCATTAAATCACTGAGTTAATTGTTGAGGAACATACTCAAAAGAACTAGATCTTTGAAACCAAGTCCAAAATATGTTTAGAAGAGGCAAAGCATTGCACTCACAATAATTAGTGAAACATGGAATTCCTCCCATTACTACTGACATTTTTGAGGCAACATTGTCCTTGGAGAAATAAAAGATGAGGAGAGGAATGAATGTATGGAATAGAATTTGGCATATACTGTTTAATTTTATTTAGGCTAATAAAATGTTTCCAAATTAGGTCATTTTAAATGTAAACTGTGTTACTTCTTCTCAAGTTTTCCTTGCATATTACTATTTTGTTTAGTTATTTACTTAGCCCTCTGATCATTTCCAGAAGTAATCTAAGTTAATAACCTGGAAAGATTAAAGCTTATAAAGAGGAAGGACCCAAACAAAGGCAAAGTAAGGATGAGGAATGTAAATAAATCTGAGGGTGAGATTGGTATAAACAAGTTCATATCATGAAAAATGATCCATACATTTGGCTCTAAATTCTTAAAAGCTATTGCAAAGAGAGAAACATGATGAGTTTCAGGATTATTCACAAATATCCATTAAAATAACTCATAAAGATGAAAAACTGATTTGTAAAGACAGTGAAGTTAGTATTAATATTAAAGCAAGAGTGAAATAAAAATTTTCCTACAGTTTCTCAGAAGTAGATCAAAAACAAAAGAAAAGGGAGTTAACAGTTGGCCCACTGCCCACCTCCACCAAGGAAAAAAATCTGTTAGGGAAAAAATAAAATATAAAGGACTATCTCTGTCTCTCTGTTATAACAGGGAGTCATTAATAAAATCCAGTCCAGCTCCATACAAAGCAGGCAGTAGTTGTTACCTTATGAGGATGCTAACCCAAGAATCTTACTTTTCAAGGAACTGGAAAAGTGAGCTTTTTATAGGAAAGCTTTAGGTTTTTAAAAGGTCAATAGTATGTTTACTAAATTAAACATACTGAGGGACAGATTCAATATGGGAGCTGCCAACCTTCAACTCTTATTTTAAAGAATGTAGAAAAAAATCAATAGACTATACCTTCTATTCTTTATTAAGTATTTGGAATCACTGGGTGAGAATAGCCTGAAATACAACTTTTGTATGTTATTGGTTGAGCTCATACAACAGGTTATAAAATTCAACTGAGCCAAAGTTTGTTTAGTTTTCTTTTCATGGAAAGTTAAGTACTAGGAAAAAGAACCAAAGGCCATTCACTGTTGTATGGAAGTTGCCTTCTTCATCATAGAATTACTTAGAGAACTGAAAAAGCCTTGGAACTCCATTTGATTTGTCTTCTTTTTTCTTCTTGAATACTGAAATCACATAGGATTTTCAGGTTACCTTTAAAAAGATCCCAAGTTTAAAGGCTTCACAGTATATTGTTTATGAAACCAGTCTCAACATTCTTTACCACTGTAGTAGTTAAGTTGTACTGCTAAATAGGGTACTCTGCATATACTCAATTAAATATGGTAGGAAGTGGCTATATCACATTTCATATATATCATCCAAATGTGCAGACATTCTACCATCTTTATTGATTGTGTCTATGCACCCAAGTATTTTGTTAAATCATGAAGACTCTATATATCCAAAGTCAGAATGATTTGGATGATTAGGAAAGTAGAAAAAGAAAGTCTCTGTTTTTGGAAGGGACTTCAATGCCAGCCTAAACTCGGCCCCTTCTCTTTAAATTGGGTGTAATTACTATGTGTTCTTAGGAGTAGCTACTTTTGGAAATTAGGTTTTCAGTGAATTGGAACTCCTATTTTCTACCAACAGAACTTTTTTACTCTTACTTCAGTGGAGATCCTTTTATCCTTTTTTTTAGTTAGTTGTTATTTCAGCATTACTACTTTAAGAATACTTGGGAAGTAGAAGCAAGTCTATTCTGTGCATCTTTAAAATATTGTATCAACTGACATATTATAGTTGTTGAAAGTCTTTAAATAAATAAACAAATCAGGAAATGAACTATTTATATCATAGAAAATAACAACAAAAAATGTTAGTGAAAATAGTCATTTGCACATATCCAATTTATTCCTCCCAACGACCCTGCAGGCTCTCTACTTTCCATGTGAACAGAGGTCTCAAAAGATTAAGTAGCTGCCTTGGTGATAGAAGTGTTATTATTAGCTTTGACCTTAATTTAGTCTAATCTTAACTCATAACCACATGATTCTGTTGACCTGAAGCAAAATGACTAACAGATATTTCTCCAGTGAAGATGAAGTTATTCAGGATGAGCAGAAAATCTCAATTTAGGGTCTGAAACACTGGTGAGCCATGTGCAAGTTCCCGCATGGGAAGGGAAGGAGAACACTTTTATAGAAAGGAAAAGAAATTTGGGTGGGCTGTAGTAAACAAAGAGTCCAAGGATTTTCATTGACAGAGTCCTTTCCTGGAAAGAAGAAGTGTCATTATTCTCCTGCTGGGCTTTGCTGTCATTGCAGGATATGAGAACTTTCCCTTCTGGTCTCTCACCTCTATTTAATTGAGGATTCTTTTTATTAATTTTTTTTTACATTTTTATCTTTTGATTAAGATCTTTTGCCGAAAGCATCACTGATCAAGAGTCAGATTTTCTAGTTTCAGTGGCTTTTTGTCCCTCAGTGTCAGGAAAGACCATTTCCAGTAGTGTCTCAGACTGGAAACCTAGTAAGGTCACATTTAAGTAACAAGGAGGGGCAGGAGGGGGAACTCTCAGGCACTTTTTATTTAAAGTCCATACGTTATCAAGATCATAGACCCTGGAGGTCATCTGAATCTTTATGTCAACATTGAAGGTTGGTGACAAACTTCCAACAGGCCTGGTACAGATAACTTGGGAAAGCTGTGTCTTCAGATGTCGACTGCCTCAATTTCCGAGAAGTATTTCCTTTCAGGTCACTGGATGATGTGCAGGTCCAGTCAGGGTTCGGCACCTTCTTTAGGTGTGTCACATGAATCAAGAGTCTATTCCTTGGAGTTTGGTGGCACAAGGATTGGTTAACAGTACTTAGTATGGTCTTTCCAGCAAGGTTGAGGAAAATTCTTCTGGTAGTATCTTTTCCAATAGACGAAATCTCCAGGTTACAAGGTATTTGTCTCCCAAGGGCACACTGTGAAAAGATTGCTCTACCAAAGCTTGGTTATTTTTAATAGAAGCAAGCAGGTCTTTTCAATACTAGAGTATCTCTCCTTTTATAAGTTATGGATAAAAAAAGCAGGAGTCAAGTTCACTGGGCATCCTGGGACTATCTCAAAGGGTGAAAGTTTATGAATTCCCAAAAGGATGGATCTGAAATTTAAAAGGACCAATGGCAATGCTTTTGGCCAAGGTATTTGGAGGACCTCTACAAATTTTGCCAGTTGGTAATAATAAATGCCATTAGTGTGTTCAACTATACCTGAGGATTGAGGGTTGTAACCATAGTGAAAGTGTTGTAAAACCAGCCAAACATCACAGACTTGTCAAAGCACCTGGCCCTTAAAATGGATTCCCAGATTACTATAAAGTTTGAGAGGAGCTCCTCCAAGTAGGGGTAATCTTTCCCAGAAGGACTTTAGCCACAGAAAAGGCAATAGCCTGTCTGCAAGGGAAGGCTTCAGTCCAGTGGGAAAACATACAGACTGTGACTGAAACATATTTATATCAGTGAGATGGAGGAAGTTGTATGAAATCCATCTGCCAGACTTTGAATTGTCCATTAGGCAGTTTAAAATATCCGGAAGCAGTACAAACAGGCTTCCCTGGGTTGTACTTAACACAAGTAGGACAAGTGAGGTAGGCACTTTTTGCAGCCTTGTTAAGTTTCCCCAACAATATTGATTCATCATTTTGTCAATAGACCAATAGTTTAGTGTATGTATTATGATGAGGAGTGGGGATTTTAGAGTCTCTGGTAGTACTGAGTTACTTGGTCCAAACCAGATCTCTCTCTTTTTTCCAAACAAACAGTTGTTAAATTTCCAATCTTGTTTTTCCTTTTCTGAGTCCCATTGTTAGGCTTCTGTAGCCAGTTTTTCTAAATTATCATTTGGGGAGATGTCCCTTTGGATAATGACAGAGGTTTGGCTGCTGTTGGTCCCTTTAAGGACAGCATTCCTTGCAGAAATATAAGCAAGGTGATTTCCCTTAGTTTCCAGAGAGTCAAGCTTAGCATGCGTCAGAATCTTAATAATAGCTAAAATGGAAGGTAAAAGTATTGTGTTCAATAATTCCTGAACATAGGGACTATTTTTAATTTTATTTCCACTGGAAATAAGAAAGCAACATTCCACAACATTCCAAAATCATGAGCTACTCTGAAAGCATATCTCTATCAGTATAAACATTGGCAGTTTTGTCCTTGACTAAAGTACAAGCACGTGTAAGGGTGTGTAATTCAGCCTATTGGGCCAAAGTAGTCATAAGTAAAGATGCTGCCTTAACAACATCAAAAGGAGTTATAATAACATAACCAACACAATATTTGTCATTGTTACCTTTTAAACAAGAACCATCAGTGAAGCATGAGAAGTCAACATTACCCAGTGGAATTTCCTGTAGATCATTACAAGGAGTCAGGAGGTTGTCTATCAACATTAAGCAGTCATGAAGGACATTGTTGGTGACAGAAGGGAGAAGAGTAGCCAGGTTAAAGTTATTATCATGTAAAAGAGTTACGTGAAGGACAGATAACAAAGGGACTTCATGGGATATGAGGCAGCTAGCTGAAAAGTGTTGAGTATGATGAGAATTCAGGATGCCTTCTACTGCATGAGGTACAAAAATGATTAAAGGACATTCCACATTCTCTCAGTGGCCTTAACAAAAAGGGCAGTGGCTGCAGTGATTCTAATACATGTGCCACTGGGTCCAGCTGCTGGCTATGTGCATGGCCCTGTGCATGGATGGTGGTCGCCAAGTTTTTGGGTGAGTACCCCAAAGTTATTCCCTTTTCTTGTCATCTATGAAAGAGTAAAAGGGAATCTGATAATAAGGAAGCCCAAAGGCAGGTGGGTTCATCAAACTCTCCTTTAGGGCCTTGAGGGCTATGTCAATCAGTTCTTCCCACAAAACTGGGTCAGGTGGTTGTTATCGTTGAGAAAAACATAAGAAATTTGGCTTTAAAAGAGAAATTTGGAATCCAATTTCAGCAATAACCAACTGGTCTGAGAAAAGTTCACAGTAACCCTTAGTCTGGGGCTTTGGGAAACTTAGGACACCATGAAGTGTATCTGGATCTAGGTGTAGCCCTTGTTCTGATATTGGATGACTGAAATATTGAACCAGGGTTTGGGCAAACTGCAATTTTTCTTTGGCAACCTTAAGTCCTTTTAAGGCCAAAAGCTTTATTAAGTGGACGCTGCCTTCCTGTGAAGAGGCTTAAGAAGGAGGGCAAAGAAGCAAATCATCCACATATTGCAGCAACGTAAAACCCTTAGAGAACTTTATATCATTCATACCAGCCTTCAAGATTTGCAAAAAATAAGAAGGACTCTCAGTATATCCCTGAGGCATTACTGTCCAGGTGAATTGTTTTCTTACTCTCAAGTAAAGGCAGAAAGGTATTGGCTGTCTTCATCAACTGGAATACTAAAGAATGCACTGCATAAATCAGTTACAGTGAAGAATTCATTTCTGGTGGGAATGGAAGTTAGTAACATATGAGAGTTAGGAACAACAAGGTGTTGAAGGATGACAGTGTTGTTTACTGCTCAGAGTTCCTGAAAAAACCTCCACCTTTGTCCCTTTGCTTTTCTCTCTGGTAAAATGGAGTGTTACAGGGGCCAGTACAGGGGATAATGAGGACTTGAGCCTGTATTCTTCTATTATGGGCTTTAAGGTTTTCCTTTAGGGTATTGATTAATTCTGGGAAGAGGTTTTGAGGATTCTGTTTAAATTTTGATGGGAGATGCACTGTGAATTTTGCAAACATCAGTTGGAGATTTTACCAATAAGGAAAGTGGTAGCTGATTCAATAGGGACAAATGATCCGTATTTTCAGAATCTGCTCTAGTACCATCAGAGATAGAACAAATAAAAGATGTTAGAGGGTCACTTAATTTACCTGGTTGGTTCTTTGATGACACTGTCAATTTCTAGAATTGTCTTCCCCTTTTCAGAGAAAGAATTTCTGGCATACTTTTCTCTAAGAAGTTTCCAGCCTAATAAATGGATAGGGGTAGAGGAACTAAGGAGAAAAGGATGTGTATCTCTCAAAGGGCCTAAACAAAAGGGAATACGTTCAGACATAGGAACCTCTTGAGGTTCATTAGAAATCCCTACTATTTGAATTGTTTTAGTACTCCAAGGCAGGGGCTATTTTATGGTAGTGGGGTTGAGCACTCAAGAGTGTGGTATCAATTAGGACTGGAAGAGATTCATCCTCTAGTTGGAGAAATGTTTCTCCAAGCTGATTAAGAGGGAGGATTGGGAAGAGCCCCTCTAGTTCCTCAGAGCCCACCACTGAGAATTGGAGAGCGTTGGAAAGGCTGGTTAGCGCTTAAGTTTGTAACAATCTCTTTTCTAATGCCCTGGTTCTTTGCAATAATAGCAAAAACTATGAGGGTTTTGGGTTTGTTTAGGAGCCTTCATTTGTTGGAGTTGAAGATTAAGAATTTTGATGGTCTTCCTTTGAGGTGATTCATATAGAGGACAAGAAATCTGGTTTGTCAGATTAACTAAATCTGAAGTAGACATAGTTTCCCATTTCATGCTGGTCCTTTTTACTAAAAGGGAAGGATCTCAGTTAAACCCATTAATAAACAAAGAGTTAAAAACTACTTGAGTTAATCAACACCTGAAGGAAGACCAGAATGTTTAAAGACAATCAAAAGTCAACTGTAATTTTTTTTTTTTAAATTTTTTTATTTTTGGCTGTGTTGGGTCTTCGTTTCTGTGTGAGGGCTTTCTCTAGTTGCGGCAAGTGGGGGCCACTCTTCATCGCGGTGCTCTGGCCTCTCACTATTACGGCCTCTCTTGTTGCGGAGCACAGGCTCCAGACGCGCAGGCTCAGTAGTTGTGGCTCACGGGCCTAGTTGCTCCGTGGCATGTGGGATCTTCCCAGACCAGGGCTCGAACCCGTGTCCCCTGCATTGGCAGGCAGATTCTCAACCACTGCGCCACCAGGGAAGCCCGACAACTGTAATTTTTATGAACAGATTTGCAGATTTTTGTATGCAAGCCTGAATTTTGTTTCAGTCAATAGGCTTTGGAAAAGCCTTAGTAATTGCTCAGTAAAGTTGCCTAGCAATTTTCTGAGCCTGACACATAATAAGATAGCAGGTTGTTCTCCTGGTTGTAATTCTGGGCATCTTTCAGGATTTTCTCAATTAGGAATTTTCACCCAATGCTGGGCCTGACCCTCACCGATGAGCATATGAACTAGCTGATATAAGTTAGAGAAACCAGGTTGGTGAGTTTGAGTGATTATATTAACTTCCTCAGCAAAACTATGAGGATCTTTGGTTACTTTGGGAAAATCTTTGACTACGGCTCACAGTTCAGCTTTAGTTCAGGGAGTATAAGATATTAAAGATTTAGCCTCTGGACCTTCAGAAGGCTTAATTTTAAAGAAGCATGTTCTGATAGGTTCAGAGGAAAAGGGAAGTTTGGCCAGAGAATGAGTATGGGGGGATTGAGGGTACAGTGGAGGCATAGGCAGCATAGAAAGTTCGAAGGAGGGAGATGGCACCAGTGGTGGAGGCTGAGACAAAGACGCCAAGGAAGGAGAGCCTGAGGCTTTGAGAGCCACTTTATCTTTCTTTCATCATTTCTTTTCCTCAGTTAATCTTAAAATCTTATTGTGTGGAGAGGCAATTTTAGAGTCCTGACTATATTGGGAAGCCTCAAAATACCAATTGAAATAAGCATTCCACTCAGTGCTGGAAATTTTTGAGCTGTTGTAGCCCAATTTGGTTTTAAGGAAATTAAGTTTGGGGATTTCTGAAATTCCCCGTAACAGCCATTGATATTCTAAATTGCCTTTGGTCAGGTTGGTCCATTTAGTTAGCAGTGCCCATGAGGAAGGACTGTGGCTTTTAAACATAAAATTGACCAGAGTCCCTATAATGGAGGAGGCCTTCTAAATACTTAGATAACTGGAGTCTCATTTCCTAGTGGTTTCTCCTCTAGAGTAAAGAACAATTTTCAAACAGCTTAAACAGCTTACAGCACAACTGGTTCGATTCAGACAGCTTGTAAGACAATCCCAGCCAATTCAAAGGAAACAGCTTAAAGGAGCCAGGCCAAAGGCTTTTTCAGCCAGTTTCCAGAGAATTGTCCTTTCAAAAGAATAGGCCAAAGGCTGAAAAACCTGGCACTGTTGCAGAGAACCTCTGTTTTCAGAGGAATGGGTCAAAGATTAGCTAGCTTCAGGTGAAGCAGTTCCTGTTCCGAAGGGAATATGCAAAGCTAAGAGTTTCAGTGAAAGAGTCTGATATCAAAATCAGACCCAAGTGCCAAACAAGTACTCACATGCAGAACAAGGCCTTAACCAGAAAGACAAAAGCTTTAAGTAGATTCTGAATAAAGCCTGGAGAGCTTCAGATGGAAAGAGGGTGTGAGTTTGGATCTAAGAGAAAGACTTGCCTTTAAACTCCAGGGTCAGCAGGAAAAGCAGTAAGCAACAATAGACTCAGCTGTGGGTACTGCACCTGTATATTCACTAGCCCCGGAGCCATCGGGAGTCTTCTCTGATCCCCCTATGGGCCACCAAAATGTTGACCTAAAACAAATTGAGAGCCAGATATTTCTCCAGCAAAGACTGGTATATTTGGGATTGGCAAAGAATTGCAATTTGGAGTCTGCACCATGGTGAGCTATGTGCAAGTTCCCTCACAGCAAGGAAAAAGGAATGCTTTTATAGAGAGTAAAAAAGAAGATGGGAGGGCTCTAGTAAACAACGAGTCCATGGATTTTCTTAGGCTGAGTCCTTGCCAGGAAAGAAGAGTCTTTCTTCTTCCTGTTGGGCTCTTCTACAGCTGCAGGGTGTAAGAGATCTCCCCGTCTGGTCTCCCAACTCTACTTAACTGAGGTTTCTGTTCACTGATATTTTTACAATTCCTACCAAATCAGCTCATTAAGTAATGAGAAACTCACCTGGACTTGCTTCAATTTTATAATGATGTAGGATAATTGCTTTTATAGATATAATGTAAATTAATTGTTGGCTATAGCTACCTGAGATGCACAATAAATTTGTTACCTTAAAACTTTGGTCTAGAAAAATGTGTACTAAAATATTTACTTTACAACAGTATTTGGAGATTCTGGTTATTATATCTCATAATATTAGATATTAATACAAATTTAATGTACTGCCGACTACAGTCATATTTTTCAACTGTTATACTGTAAAAACATCTATATGTCCAACATTTATTTTTCCTTATTCTTGTTTATGCTTACCTACAAAATTTAGCCTATATTTTTAGTCATCAGGTTTTGAGTGATAATGTTATCTGGGCACTATGTGAGTTATTAATTGATAAATTGACTTTGACTGCATAGTGCCTCATAAAATCCTTCTGTGTCTGTTCTGATTCTAAACTTGAAATCTTTTGTCCTGAATAATTTTTTTAATTATCTGAGGGTTTTGTTTTTCAACATTTTGGACATTATTCTTCAAAGATATTGTTAGTCAGAATGTACTTCTTATTTTCTTTTTGGTTGTTTACCTGTTACCAGTGTGAAAGAAATTATCTAAAGAGATGTCATAAGATCAACGAAAGTCTAAACATTTGAAGTAGAATGTGAAATCTCTTTTATGTGCTATAGAGAAAATACCTTCAACAATCGCACTAAGATACTAATTAAAATCACAACAGAATATCCACATACTATCTTACTGCTCTCTTTTTTTTCCTAATGTTCATCACTTTTAGGAATTCTGTGGGAGGCAAGAACTATTTTCTCTAATTATTAAAGTTTCTAAAACAAATTTGAAAATGCTAGAGAGTATTGCAGCTATTAAACAATAAAGTTAAAATATATTCTCTCTAGGATCATTATAATGCCTAAAGAAAGAAAAAAATTGAAAAAAAAATATTATCAAGTAAAATCATAATTCCTCTCTTGTCTTCCTCTCTCTGCCTCTCTCCCTCATTTCAATTTAAGAGATTCGTTCTCCTGCTGGTTGTAATGGGAATGAATTTCAGTGTCACCCTGATGGAAATTGCATTCCTGATCTGTGGCGCTGTGATGGGGAAAAAGACTGTGAAGATGGTAGTGATGAAAAAGGCTGCAGTGGTACCTTACGATTGTGTGATCACAAAACCAAGTTTTCCTGTCGGAGTACAGGTAAGCAGAACACTGGGTTCAACTTCTACCTCAAGCCTGCTTCCTTGATGTAGGTTCCTTTGGGGCCCTCCTCAATCCATATCTCACCTTTATAAAAAGTATCCTTGTGTTTCTAGTAGGTTTGCTCACATTCTGTACATGACAGTAATAGTAGGTAACATTTATTGAGAACTATCTGTGGACTTGGCACAGTTCTAAGAATGTTCTCTGCATGAACTCATTTCATCATGCTATTTCACAATGAGAAAACTGAGGCCGAGAGCAGTTTTTAACTTGCTCAAATTAAAAAGTCAAAAGAATTTTTAACTTGCTGGCTCACAGAGCCAGCATGGAAGAAATGGGATTTGAAACCAGGCAATCTGGATTCAGAGCCTGGAATTTCACAGTCCAGAAAGAGACATGTGTGCTAAACCTACTTACAGCATTCCCCTTTTCATAGATAAATGCTTACCATAAAATTTAATGAAGATGACTAGGGAAAAAAAGGCATAATTATATGCATTTATTTTCAACCAGTTTCCTAAATTTTATTGTGCTGTCGCTAGACTCCATTAAGATGAAAGTGATGACTTTCAAATCATTCAAACCTTTGATTTGTTTTGAGAGTCACTGAAGCTTTTTTTTATAAGTTATTCTAATATTATGATGTTTCCATTTTGTTTTTCTCCACACAGTAGGTGCTACCTAACATGAAAAACTAACTTATTTACTTGCTTCTCTATGCCAGATGATGAGCTGAAGTTTAGAGAATTAACTATTGTGGTATAATTTGTGAAATGATTGGTATCATTATCCAAATAACCCATGGAAAGAATTTTCTGTAGATTTTAGGATACATTCTGGAATCATCTCTGGGAGTTCTTCTTAATGTGAAATTGCTTCCAAATTGCTTAATCAGGAGTTCTTGGTGATTCATTTTGCCCTTTATTAAGTGTTTCAACCAAAAGATAGAAATGAAAAGTTATCACAGTTGTGAGTAAGCAGATACTCTAGGAACCACATGGCCCATGAGCATTTAAAGATATAAAAAGGAATTTTGTTTCTTTTCTTAAACACACCTCCTGGCTATAATTAAGCCTGTAAATAAGAGATAAAGAAATAAATATAAGCTAACATGGGCATAGGTAAATAAATACTCCTGAGGCCTACTCCTCGTGAGGGAGTTGTATTTTCAAATGATTATTTGTCCAGCAATATTTTTAACAGGTAACTCTTTTCAATTATTACATAAAGATTCTTAGTTTGGGAGTTATTGGTTAGAAGAATGTGACTTTGAGTTTAGAAATTATCATAATGGAACATTTCATATTAGTTGAAAATGAATAGATGAATAACTTGTTAAATGAATGAATTATTAACTAAATAAGCAAGTTTTTATTTAACAGGCTAATTCTGATGCCAAAGAGCCAATTATTTGACTCGGGCTAACATTATTCTAAGTGCATATTTTTTCTCCTGTTGCTTCTGGCATTTGTTTGATTGGACTAATGCTGAAATATATCAGATAACAGTCTTTAACAGGTATACGACTAAGGAACTGGCAAGGGTATAGGAAAACAAAATGAAAATATTAATTTACCTGGAAAATCCTGAGCTAAAACTAACTGAATATGCTATCAAGATTTAGCACATTTAGAGGTAAAACCAGGCTGAAATTTCCTTATGAAGAAAGAAATTATAAATGCCTTCATAATAAAGTAATTTCTAAAAGTTGTATGTCAGTAAAAACTGGTTTGAACTGTCTATGACAGAAAACATGGAGAGAAAACATATAAATAATAAATAACAGGGTTAAGTAAAGTTAATAGAAAATTTCAAGTGATTGTGATTTATCTTGTATGTGTGTATTGATATTTTGCAATGAACTCTTACGAAACAGCTTTTTCTGAATATGACTCAACTTAAAAATAAATCTGAATTAGGATGAAGATGACTGATGTAGGGAGGAAAAAACCTTTTCCTCTACCCACACAGAGGGGACAAGACAAAGGAAAAGGACTTTGAGTTTATAGGGATGGCAAATTGTGGAAAGGTAAATATATGGGAAAACTAATGGAAGATAAAGGCTAGTTAATAACATTTGTGTAGGTCCATTTTGATACTGACTTTCCATCATCTTCATGGCCTTAGAACTTCCCTGGGAAAGTGTTTTATGGCAGTCCTCATTTCTCAAAAGTTTATGCTTTTAGTCAGGGGAAGCTACAAGAAGACTTCTTTCTGCATCTACTGAATCTCAAATGCTTCAGCTCAAAATAATCCTTATGATAAAGTGTCATATTTTGGAAGTAGTGTATTTTGATCCCACACAGTGGATATCTTTGGAGAATTGGATCCTGAGAGACATTTTTATGCATGTTGATTTGGGATTTGAGTTATCCACTTAATAATGTTAAGATATTTGTATCAAATGGTCATCATGTAAACCAAAATTTAATATTAAAAAGCAGAACTGCAATAAAACTCATGTTGCATTGTAAAAGGGAAATGTGGTATAACATAGTGACTATAATTGATGATACTGTATTGTATAACTGAAATTTGCAAAGAGTGGAACTTAAGTGTTCTCACAATAAATGAATGAATGAATGAATGAATGAATAAATATCGACGGAATGTGAAAGGTAGTAATTTAACCATTGATCTGCTTCTAATTTAATCCCTGGCTTAAATATAGTAAACCAAAATGTATCAAACTACTTGAGGAGTAATAATTCACAATGTATGAATATTTATGAACATTGCAGATATTAAAGTGAACCACAAATATATGCATTGGATTAAAAATATGTACACATCTATAATCTTTGTGATATTTTTAAGTTTAATTAAATTCTCAGCTTTACAAGCTAAAAGACCTTTAAACTATTCAAGATGTTGAATTCAGAGTTCATATTTATTTTTTAAAAAATTCTGAACGCTAGCTTGAGCATTTAAAAGTTTTCAGGGCAATCAATTTATATTTGTTGGTTACAATGGCTTTTATACATAAATTGCTATCTATTAGTATAAAAATGTAGGCACATTACTGTTTCTTTATTCCAATAAAGGAAAGAATGAGAGCTAAATTAAGTTAAAGTACAATTCAACCATTATCACCTTAGAGTCTCTAATCTAAAAGGGTCTATCTTTGACCAAGAACTATACTCTCCCACATCTGTTCTCTCACAAATTGCAGTTAGGGTGAACTTTGAACAGCAGGGGTTTGAACTGCATCCATTTATATGCAAAATTTTTAAAATAAATATTGGAAACTTTTTTTGGAGGTTGGCAAGAATTTGCAAAAACTAACAGAGGAAACACATAGCCTAGAAATATTGAAAAAATTAAGAAAAAGGTACATGCATGCATGAATGCAAAAAATATATGTAGATACTTGTCTATTTTATCCATTGCTACCATAAAATCTACACAAATCTATTATAAAAAGTTAAAATTTATCAAAACTTACAAACACTTAACATACCAGATATGGTGCCATTTGCAGCCAACAGAAGTCTAAACAAATGTAAAGATACAGTATTAAATAACTGCAAAAAATTAATTGTAGTACATATTGTAATAATTTCATAGCTACCTCCTGCTGCTATTTCAGTGAGCTCAAGTGTTGCTAGTATCTGCTTAAAACATCATGTGACACTAATCATCTCCAGGTGAGCACTTTATCTCTCTAGTAAACTGCATATCGGAAAAAAAAGTGATCTCTTTTGGTTCTTGCATATTTTTCATCGTGTTTAGCACAATGCCATAAACCTTGAATAACACCATGAGACCCATATGAAGTGCCACTGTTGATGCTGGAAGTGCTCCCAAGAAGCAGAGAAAAGTCATGACATTACAAGAAAAAGTTGAATTGATTAATATGTACTGTAGATTGAGGTCTGGAGTGGCGGTTGCCCATCATTTCAAGATAATGAATCCAGCATAAGGACCATTGTAAAAGAAGAAAAGGAAATTTGTGAAGCCACTGCTGCAGCTATGCCAGCAGGTGTGAAAACCTTGCACTTTTTCTGAAATACCTTTTTATCTTGTATTGAAAATGCAGCTTTTATGTGACTGCACCATTGCTATAAGAAAGGTATACCTAAAGACTCTAATATGATTCGAGAAAAAGTGAAGTCATTATATGGCAACTTAAAGCAAAAGGAAAGTGAAGGATCTAAAGGTGGAGAATTTAATGCCAGCAAAGGATGGTTTGATAATTTTAGTAAGAGGTTTGGTTTTAAAAAATGTCATATAACAGGAGAAGCAGCTTCTGCCAACCAAGAGGCAGCAGATGAGTTACAGATGCCATTAAGAAAATCATTGAGAAGAAAGGATATCTGCCTGAACGGGTTTTAAATTCAGACAAAAGTGCCCTACTCTGGAAAAAAAAATCCACAAAGGACATTTATTAGTAAGGAAGAGAAGTGAGCGCCAAGATTTAAATCAGAAAGGGATAGGCTAACTTTACTGGTCTGTTCAAATGCAGCAGGGCTTATGATCAGGACTGCCCTTATCTATAAAGGTGCAAACCCCTGAGCCTTGAGGGGAAAAATAAATACCAGCTGGTCAATCTTCTGGTTGTACAAAAAAGAAGGCCTGAACAATGAGAACCACTTTCCTGGACTGGTTTCATTAATGCTTTGTCCCTGAAGCAGGAAGTACCTTGCCAGTAAGGGACTGCCTTTTAAAGTTCTTTTGATGTTGGACAATGTCCCCTGGCCACCCAGAACCCCATGAATTCAACACTGAATGTGTCAAACTGGTTTATTTACCCCCGAACAATATTGTTTTTGTAACAAAATTGTTTTTGTAACAATATTGGTTCTGTAATTCAGCACCTAGATCAGCGAGTCATAGGACCTTTAAGGCTCATTACACACAGTACTCTGTGGAAAGTATTGTCAACGCTATGGAAGAGGACCCCAACAGAGAGAACATCATGAAAGTCTGGAAGGATTACACCATTGAAGATGCCATCATTATTACAGAAAAGGCTGTGAAAGCCATCAAACCCGAAACAATAAATTGCTGCTGGAGAACCTGTGTCCAGATGTTGTGCATGACTTCACAGGATTTGCGGGAGAGCCAATCAAGGAAATTGTGAAAGAGATTGTAGATATGGCAGAACAGCTTGGGTGTGGGGAGTGAAGGGTTTTAAGATATGGATCTTGAAGAAATTCAAGAACTAATAGACACCATTCCAGAGGAATTAACAAAATACAACTTGATGGAGATGAATGCTTCTGAACTAGTGCCAGACGATAAGGAAGAAGACTGAGAAGAAGCAGTGCCAGGAAAAAATTAACATTAGGCAGTTCGGCAGAAGGGTTACAATTATTCAAGATGCTTTTGACTTCTTTTATGGCATGAACCCTTCTATGATACAGGCACTAAAACAAAAGCAAATGATAGAAGAAGAATTAGTACCATATAGAAACATTTTTAGAGAATTGAAAGAGCGTAAAAGTCAGAGAGAAATTGCAGTGTATTTCCGCAAAGTTACAGAGAGTGTGCCTGCCTCTCTTGCCTCCCGTTCCACCTCCTCCACCTCTGCCACCCCTGAGACAGCAAGACCGTCTTCTCCTTTTCCTCCTCCTCCTCAGCCTACTCAACATGAAGATGACAAGAATGAAGGCTCTTATGATGGTCTGTTTCCACTTAATAAATAGTAAATAATCGTCATGTCCTACTATTAATAAACTTATCTGCTGTATATGTGTATGAGTGTCTTTGTGTAAAAATCTAATAACTGTACAGCAAGAACTGTATGAGAGGTTTTTGTGTCATCATCATTATTATCACCTAAGCATTCATGATGTAGAACATCATGTGCAAGACTTGTATTGAAGTGGATAGCCTATCCTAACAGAGACATAAAGTGAGTGATATGTAATATAAAATTAATAATGTGTTAGTTTTCCTAATGTTTTATAACTTTGCTTTCAAAGAATCATATTACTGTACAGTATGCCTCTTTCTCTCATAATTGGAGAAAGCCTATTATCACAGGTGTTTTTTTTTAATGTAATGATGTTTGTAATGCTGTAATCTGAATATGACTGTAATACTATACGCCATAAAAAATTTATAACAATTCATCCGTTAGTGTATACCTGGGCTACCACGAAGCAATCACATTGCTGCTTCTTCATTATCAATGCATGAATTATTATACCTGTAAATAAATATGAATCTTATTCACATTATTTTTTTCATTTTTGATGTCTAGTGTTAGTAATACATATAAAATCTACAGTATTTTGTATCATATAAGACAATATTGATGTAGGCACTGACAGACAGATGATTCATCTTGTGAATAGACAACATAATCTTATGGTATTGATAAGGTACAGTACTGTAAACGTATGTTCTCTTCCTTATGATCTCCCTTAATAACATTTTCCTTTATCTAGCCTACTTTATTGTAAGAATACAGTATATAATACACATATCATACAAAATATATGTTAAGGTTTCCAGTCAACAGTAGGTGATTAGTAGTTAACTTTGGGGGGAGTCAAAAGTTAAACTTAGATTTTCAACTGTGCCCCTAACCCCCATGTTTTTTGAGGATCAACTGTATATTATAGTCAGGGAATCAGGGGAGGAAAGTCCTTCTCTCATGGAAAAGAAACTCAGAAATGCCATTCTTCAGAATGGAAAAATAAATGAAACCTTTGACATTATACATTGATGACAAGACTATAAGGAAAATAGGGCCCCCAGCTGTTAGTAGAAATGTAAATTTGATCCAGCCTTCCCACTTCTAGAAATTCATGTAAAGAACAGCAGGAGTATATACAGATGTAGAAGATCTGAAGAATTAATGTTTAGATCAAATTAATAAAAATATAACTCTATTTTTAGAAGGCCAAAAATAAACCTTCTTTTACAAGATTCAGTAAATATTTTTTAAATGAGCATTTATCATCACAAACAACGTCAATAAATTCCAAGAAATAGAAATAATGCAGGCAGAATTCTCTGATTATCATATAACAAACCCATAATTATGAAGAGTAAACCACTCTTCCGCTTAGAAATTAAATAATAAAACGTCAAACTAAACTTGTAGAACTTTTACAAAATAAGGATATATACTTATCAGAATATATTGAATATAAATAAAGCATTGCTCATGAGAAAAATCATAACTTTCTAAATTTATATGCAGAGTGTCCCAAAACTCTCAATGTATTTTTAATCTTTAACAATTTCGGAAGCGTAAATACTGTAAATTTACAAAAGACATCATTTGAAATTTTAGTTATTGTTAACATATATTAGTTTTATGAATCCTGGATAATACATTTTTAAGTTTGGTTGTAGTAGTTTCCCTCTTTACTTAGAGGGTCTGAACCAAAAATATATTTAAAATGTTATATTCAAAATTTATAGAATTATATGTAACTAAAACTCAATTTACAAAAGTATAAGTAATTTACATAAACTTTTAAATGATTTTTATGTTTTTAGCATTTATATTTCTAAAATTATTAAAGGTTAAAACTATTCTGAGACTTTTGAGACACCTGTATTTACGCTAAGTAATTAAAAAAATAGTTTTCTGACAATGTGTACCAGACACAGTGTTCACCAACTCCTTATGCTTTACTGTATTTCTCAACTCTCTTGCATTTAGATTGGGGTCAAATGACTAGTTCTAGCTAAGCACTGTGAGCCGAAGGGACTATATCATTTCCATGCAAGGCAGTTAAGCTATAGTGAGCATCTCCTTACTGTATGGGTCTAGAGGGCACACATACAAGATGGATGAAGGCGACCTTACCTTCCCTGATTTTATGTGAACAAGCAATTAACCTTTACTGAGTTAGGCCCCTGGATTTTAGGGTTTGTTACTGCAGCATAGCTTATCCTGACTAATGCAACATCCAACTCAAGAAGTTAGAAAATAACAAAAGAAACCAAAGGGAAACAAAATCAAAATAATGTTTGAATTTAGAAAAAAAGAAAGAAAATAGCATAATGTGAAAATTCAAGAATTAGGTTGTTGAAAGAATAACTAAAGTCACTAATACATTAACTGACCTAATAAAGAAGAACACATTGAAAATGCAGTGCACAAAATGAGAATGGGAAAATAATCACAGATGCTGAAGAAATTATAAAAGTTAAAGAAACTATCTGTGAAGTATCATAGAAGTGAATATAAAAATCTGTATTAATAAAATCATATAGTTTTTAAAAAATATAAATCTCCAAAATTAACTCTAGAAAGGAAAAATATAGGCAATATATTTTATAAAAATTTAAAAAATAATCAATATATAACCCCTGTCACTATTCCACCAAAAGCTTCAAGTCCAGATGAAAATTTCTACCAGATATTTAAGGAACATTGCTACAATGCTGTTTCATCTCCTCCAGAGAATTTGAAAGGAATAGAAGCTTTTAAGCAATATAATGTTGATTTTCCAACCACAAAAGTTGGTACCTCCCATACACACAAAAATTACAAACTGATGACCATGACTACCATTATTCGAGATAAAATATGAGCAAACCCAGCAATATATTAAGAGAATAATTCATCATGAAAAAACATCCTCCCCTGGTATATTTGTTGCTATTAATGACCCTGCATTCCTACATTGATAGATCATTATCACCCAGAGTCTATAGTTTACATTAGGGTTCACTCTCGATGTTGTACAAATTATGGATTTTGACAAATGTGTAATGATATGTGCTACCATAGTATCATAGTTTCACTGCCCTAAAAATCCTCTGTGCTCTGCCTGTCATCCCGCCTTCCCCCCAAACCCTGGCAACATCTGATCTTTTTACTGTCTCCATAGTTTTGCCTTTTCCACAGTGTCATATAGCTGGAATCATATAGTATGTGTAGCCTTTTCAGATTGGCTTCTTTCACTTAGTAACATTCATTTAGGTTCCTCCATGTCTTTTCACGGCTTGTTAGCTCATTTCTTTTTGACATTGAATGGTATTCCATTGTCTAGTTGTACCACAGTTTATTTATTCATTCAACCTACTGAAAGGCAACTTGGTTGCTTCCAAGTTTTGGCAATTATGAATGAAGTGGCTATAAACATCTGTGTATAGGTTTTTGTGTGGACATATGTTTTTATCTCATTTGGGTAAATACCAAGGAGTGTGATTGCTGGATCATATGGTAAGAGTATGTTTGGTTTCATAAGAAACTGCCAGACTGTCTTCCAAAGTGGCTGTAGAATTTTGCATTCCCACCAGAAATGAATGAGGAATTTTTATTGCTCGATAGCGTCGCCAGTATTTGAGTGTATCAGTGTTTTGGATTTTCATCATTCGAATAGGTTTATAGTAGTATTGTTTTAATTTGCATTTCCCTAATGACATATGATGTCGAGCATCTTTTCATATGCTATTTGCCACTAAATTGTTTTTAAGAGCTAAATGTCGCAAACAACCTAAATAGACCAAAATAGGGCACTAGGTACAAATATTATGGTACATCTGTATGGTAGAATACCTTGCAACAATTTAGTAAATGGAAATCATTATAATACACTGACATGGACGTTTCCCTATGATTAACTTTTGCGTGAAAAGTCAATGAACATATTAGTGGGCATAGTATGTAATGTTGTTTAAATAAAAAGAAAAGAAATACAAGTATATTCTTTTTCTATAATAACAATATTTCTAGAAGGTTTCACAAGAAAGTGTTGTCAATATTTGTCTTTGAATGGGGGAAAGGATGGCTAGGGAAAGAGAGTGAGAGGTGTCATACTTGTACAGTCTCCCCTGAAGACTGACTGTCTTTCCAAGTGATAGATTGGTGTTGACCCATAACCTTTCACTCTAGATTCCAATAGAAAAAGTAACATACACTTTCAAGTAAGGTCCCAGGGTTGAATTAAGAGTTAAGGATGAAGTAGTCTTTAGCAGAAGAGTGTAACAAAACTAACAGGCACACAAGGGGATTTAACTCTGACAGTGGCTTCATAAACACCATCCTCTGTTCTGATCCTCTCACGTAATGAAAATCCATTGTGGGCTTGTGTGAATGGCAAAGTGTTATTCTTTTCTATGTTTAGGGGGTTTTTTTTGTTTTTGTTTTTGTTTCTTTTCCCTTACCCTGCTGTTGTATCAGTAAATAAAAAGTGAAATGGTGAGTTTAATCTATGGTAAAAATCAATCTGGATAATTAGAACCAAACTTACCCTACAATGGAATAGTGATTTTGTTAGAATTATGTGGTGGATTGTATATGAAGAATTTCTAAATAGAGCACCTTTTTTTCCCTTCCTGTAACTGACCCTATGGTATACTTTTATTTATTTCTGATGAAGTAACATGGTGAGCTCTCCATTGACTATGTGCTCTAAATCTAATAGATTTTTTGTGCATATAGCTTCTTATAAGCCTTGTATGTTACTCTTTTTATTCCTCCCACTGACAGTTTTAAACACTTTGCTGTATACTTACTCTTTTCCTACTTTAATCCTGTATCTAAAATAGGAAATACCCTCCATTTTGCCAAGAAGGTGTCTTCTTTAGCTATTGATCCTGTGACCTCCTATATCCCGTGGGACCTTAGTCAATTTTCTTGCTCATGTCTTCAATTTCTTTCTCTACACTAATTTTTCTTTCTCTTTATAAATATACCTAGCACAATAACCTCAAAAACATTTGATTTTATCAGTTTTCCTGTCTTCCTCCTTCCCTTCGTTGAATCATCTTGTGTAGTGTACCTCGATGTCTTGTTTCTCATTCATTCTTTTACCTTTTGCTGTCTAACATCCTCTCCCCGCCTTTGATGGAAATTGCTGTTTCAGTTGTCACCAGGAATGATTTTTCAGCCCATCCTCTTCTCAATCTTGAGTCCTCCTCTGCCATTCAGTAACTACATGAGTTTGCATAGATTACCAAACCTCTCTAAGGTGGTTTTCTGATCTGTAAAATAGAGATATTATTAATGATAACCAATAGACTGTACAAAAAGTGCCTAGAACATAGTATGAACTTAATCAACAATACCTTTGACTGTTAATACTGTATAGTGACTTCTTTCTCTGCAATACTTGACCTTTCTCTCCAATACATATCCTTTCCTTGAAACGTTTCCTTATGAAATCTCATATTGAATTGTTCTCTTTCCACTCACCATTTAGATTTCTATTTTTATTTCACCATCCCTTGCTCCTTTTCCCTTTGCCTACCCCTTATATTTAATTTAAAGACATCTGTTGAATACATAATCCATCTCAGACATTGCACAGATTTTTCTCTTAATTTCTCTGTTTTACTCCTCTCATCTTTCTGCAAGGTGTCCATAGCAAATTCGTCTGTTCCCAAAGTTTCAACCATCACCTCCAGGTAAATGCCTCCCAAATTTCAGTCACTGATATTGAACCCCATGCTTCAAACCCATTTTTTCCATTGCTATGCTCAACATCCCACTTTCTCTCCAAAGTCAGAAATTCTTCCTCTCTCCTCTATTTCTGTTAGAAACATCTTCATTCTAAACATTTAAATTTAAAGCAGAAACTACCTTTTGACACTTCCAGCATTAATAATTTTCCAGGTCCTACTGATGCTACCTCTGCAGTTTCTCTTAACAGCACCCATTCTGTTCTTTCCATTCACACATCAGAGCTTAAGGTTGAGCCTGTATTATATCTCACTCAGACCTTTGTGTGGTCTACTATTTTTATCCCTGACAATTATTATCTTCAATCCATTCTACACGTGTTTTAGGTCCCCCTTACTTCATAAGCTGGGACCTGATCACAGACTTTCTCAAAATCTTTCAGTGGTTCTCCATTGTAAGATTAGGAGACACTCTTGAATTAATAATCAGCATTTCATGAACTGTAGCCCCAAACTGCTTTATTGCTGCCTCTGGAGCAAGTCCCACCCTTTCTCTGTCTATGCATTTGTATAGGAGTTGAATCTTATATGTGGGTTAGATTCAACAAATAACGTTAAAACTGCCTATGTTCAAAATTACCATTGAAAATCATCCACAAAACTCAGTATACATGGTTCTGTATATACAGTTTTGATGAAAATTTGTACATAAAGCTGTATCATTAAGAAAATATTTAGCATAAAACAAAGAATAAATATACAAAATATAATTTTATAGTGGATTCACTCAGAAATGGAAGAGAGACCAAATTAAGGGAGAGTTGATTTACTTTCACCGTCTATGCCCTGACACATTCCCACTGAGTAGCAGCAGTAAAGCACCATACTATTAAATTGTTCTCTCTCTCTTTCCTTTTATTTGCTTTTGCAGAGGGTATGTATTTGAATGTTAAGACTATACACATAAGACAGCTGTTTGGATGAAATGCCTTTTTTCTTGTGTCCATATCTACTATTCACTGCCACTCTTCAAAACCCCTTTCCAAATAACATCTTAGCAAAGCTTTCTCTTCCTCAGCCTTTCAATCATACATCTTTTCTAGCTCCTTGAAATTCCATAGCACTCTGTAATTTTTATAAGGCTTTTATCTCATCCTTTTTTTATAGAACATTTCTCACTACTCGACTTATTCCTCCACAAGGTCAAGAATTTGTCTTTCCCATTTTCCTACAGTGTTCAGTAGCTAGACAGGTACAAAATACTCAATAAATATTTGCTGAATCGAATCGAAGCCAAACATTGTTAGAGAAATAAATATGTATGTGGGATTAAAGGTTAGTAGTATAAAAATTAAAAGACAGATTGTATTTCAAAAAACAATTTTCAAAAAAAATCATATTATTAAGTAAACCCTTTTGGATTTTTTCAAAGATTCACTTTTCTTCATACCCATATTCTTGGTATAACTGCCAGTCATATCCCAGGACAGAAATTGTCCTATTGTAGCGTATTGTCTTTCATAAAGACAAAAGAAAGTCAAGCAGTTCATAAATTAATAAATCTGTTTTTAAAAAATAGCCAAAACAGTTTAACAGAGAGAAAAGGAACTTTGGAAGCGATCATATAAGTTTATTTGAGGAAAGCAGCACATTTTCTAGGAATTCATGGGGCCTCTTAGTTTTCTGATAGCTGTTGACTTTGTACTGACTTTTAACCTAAACTGTATATTTCAAGGTTACACAGATCAAAATAGTCCTTACAAAGTCCTGAGTGTGTGTATGAGAGAGAGAGAGAGTGTGTGTGTATGTGTGTGTGTGTGATTGTAGTAGCTGCCATGATACCAACATGCTGATTTTTGCTATTTCTGTTTTTCGTTGCTGCTGTTGTTGTTTGGCCATTCTTATTCTCTTTGCTCAAAGGACAAAACTACAAGTCCCACAAGAGTGTGTCTTGCACACATAGTAAGAATCAAGTTGAAAATATCTTTATAAATAAATCAGAAAATATTATGTAGAACTCAACTTGATAATAAACGCCAAATATTATTTTTTAACATGTGATGTCTCTTTAAAGAAGAATTAGTAAAGACAATTTGAACTTGGTTTATTTGGTTATTTGAACTTATTTGTGCACAATTTTTTTAAAAGTTATCTTTGAAGATTTTGTGTTTTTAGATATTGGATGTGTATAATTTCTGTAACACATTTTAGTATTATTAATCTTTATTTTGTTTTAAAAATACTAATTTGACCTGAGTTTCAACTTTCTTATATATATAAAGGAAGGAGCTTAAGCAAGGGAAGTTGTAATACTTGACTTTTTACTATGTTATGTCCAGTGATTTCACTATGTAAGTATTTGTCTTGATACAAATCAAGTAAAAATCAACACTCTTTAAGCATATTTACTATGGTCATTTGCTTTTGGGTTTTATTCAATTGATGGTCATGAAATAGAAATTTAACTAAACTTATCATACCTGGTGTACTCTCTTATCTACAGTTTTATAAAAATTAAAACCAAACAAGAAAGGGAAAAGCAATTAAGTTTCAAACATCCCCTGCAAAATCAGTGGGAGGAGAGAGCTATTGAAATTTGTACATTTTATCTAAGCTATGTATTCATATTTATTCATATCTCTGGTAACATAATCTATGTTAAAGTTATTAGTCATTTGCATAAGATTTTTCTTTACCTTTCCCAGGCAGCATTTAGAACAGGGATGGCAAAGAGGTTTAACTGCTATTCTGACTCTAAAAGATTGATAGTGATTTATGGATGGGTTTGTTGAAACAATTTTAAGGTCATTCTGGAGTCAGTGGTTAAGAATGTCATTATGGAGTGTGTACGAGGAAAAAAATGTAAGCTGCATCTTGATTTACACACTAAAAATGGAAATTACTATATTATTCTTGAATTCTCCCTTCATTCTATTATACTTGCAGATGATCCCATACAATTTAATACTTAAGTACAGGATGTCATATTTTAGACTACAAATATGTATTATGCATTGATCTTGTCTTGCTAACTAGATTATAAACTCCTTGGTGACAGGGAACGGGTCTTAGGACTTCCTTATACTACCTAAACTCTCTAGGAAAGTATAAGGCACAGAGTAACCTGTGTATTTGTAGAAACTATCCGACTTTGTGGCATATGTGTATATGTTTCATCTTTATCATTTTAAAATGAGCTAGTATTTTTTTTGAAAAGTTATGTGGAAATATAGTGGAAGGAAAATAAAATAACACAGAAGGATTCGATGAAAAATCCATCTGTCTCCTACTCCAGACACCTCGTCTTCCTCGCCAGAAGCAATCACTTTTCACTATTTCCTGTGTAACCCTCCAGAAAGAATTCATGTAGAGACAAGCCTATGCATGTGCTTATATTGACATATGTATGGAAATATAGTCACAGATATTGGTAAACAGATAATTCTCTTCTAATATAAAAGAAAGCCTACAGCATACTCAGGTGTAGGCCTTTTTTTATTAACATGATTTGGAGATTGTTTTATTTTAATTTATGCAGAATTATCTCATTGTTTTTCACTCAAGTGTATAATTTCAATGTATGGATGCATTGTAATTGATGTTACCAGTCTTGCAATGCTGATTTAAGTTACCAGACTTTTGCTAATATATACAAAGCAGCAACACATATCCTTGCATATGCATCTTTGTGCATCGGGCAAATATACCAATGAAAAAAATTCTAAAATTAGAATTACTGTGGTAAGGGGTTGATACATTTTTAATTTACTAGATTTCATAATATTGGCCTACAGAGAGATTATCCCAATTTGTAGCCCCTTCAACACTGGGGTTGCTTTTTTATACCCTTGTCAAATCTATCTTTGTGTTATACAACTTTTTAATCTTAATCAATCTGAGAGAAAAAATGCTATCATATTGCTGTTTTTGTTTACTTTTTTAATTGAAAGATTTTTTGAACATCTTATGTTTGTAAGCCATTATTGATTCATTGTGAATCTTGTACTTATATTAGTTTATTGATCTTTATCATATTGATTTATGAGGCTTCTCTATTTTAAAGAAATATGCCCTTTTTGTCAAATATAACGATTTTTTTTCGGTTTTATTGACCTTATGTTGACTCTGTAGATGGATTTTATTGCTCAGTGTGGACAGTATTTAAGTTTATCAATTTGTCCTTTATATTTTCTATGTTGGTAATGTTTTTGTTTTAATAGCTATTTTATTCTAGAATGTTTGTGTATTATCATTGTTATTATTTTAAAACACTTCTTTGATCTGTCTATAATTTTTTTTGGTGTAAGTATCAAGTAAAGAGTCAGCATTTTTTTTCTCCAGGTGGCTCAGCAACAATCCTAACATTATTAATTTTGTAATTATTTATTCTCTACTATTTTGAATTGCCAGTTTTTTATATTAAAACCACGTACATAAGTGACTGTACTTCTCATGTCTCTATGCTGTTTAATTATTGATGCTTATTGATATCCTGTTATGAAAAAAATTTAACCAATGTTACTTTAAAACACTTCTAAATATCTGGCATATATAGTTCCTACTCATCAGTGTTCCTCTATTTTTTTTAGAAGACTCCTCATGATATTTGCAGTTTTATTTTCTTAAGTTTAGGATAAATTCATGGGATTACAATAATATTGTTACTATTTTATTGGGATGGTATTAATTAGGGGAAAAATAATACCTTTAAATTAATATATCTTCCTCTCTAAAGCCAAACTATATCTTTAGTCCAGGCTTCTTTTGAGTTTCTTTATAAACATTTAAATTTTCATATAAATTATATACAGTTTTTGTGTAGTTTAACTCAAAATACTTTGTTTTATGGTAGATTTTTTGGTTGACCTTTTCTTCTACTATATTATCTTTGTATATATGAAATCTATTGATTTTTGTATAATTTTTGAAACTAGCTACATATTTTTTAAATTCTTAGTTTCTTATAGTTCTTATTTAGTTTTTATTGATTTATAATTATGTGATTATATTAACTGCATGTAATGATATTCTTTTCTAGTTTTATACCTCATTTCTTTCTATTGTCTAATTACATTACATAATATTTCCAGGCAATATAAAGTAATAACATTATTAGTTTTATTTATGGTGTTAAAGCAAAATTTTATAATGTTCCTCCATTTATATTCAAATTCATTAATGAAGTGTTCATTTTATGTGAATAAAATAATTCATTTTATTTTAAGAGTATTTTGATCAATAAATAATGTTGAATATTATCAAATTTATTTATATTAACTGTGGAACTGATCATTTGTGTTTTTCTCTTATTTGATATATAGTAGTATAGAGGATTATTAATATATTTCTATAAATAAAACATCTTTTCACAAATATTTTAAATATTTTAAAATTCAGTAGCCTTAAGTTTGAAGAAGACTTTTAAATACATAATGACTCTTGGACATATACAATCTAACATTTTTCCATTTCCCTTTTATTTGCCCCACTCATTTTATGAGATGTTGGTGTAGTCAGCCGATAACCAGTATTTATCTTTAGGAACATTTTTTATTCACATTACACATTAACATTGTATAATTCAGAAAAGATGATTAATTAGAAGAAAAATACAAATATTCTGGAAAGGGAGAATAATTTGCAACGAAAAAAAACAGTTTACATAGTCAATACCCATTGTTTTCTAGGAATTTCACATTGTTACTTTTGAAACATTCTGGCTAAACAATAATCACTTCATTTTTTTCTTTCAAAGTCAATAAAGAACATATTTCTTTAAATTTTGTCTGTATATATCTTAGCTACTAAAATGTTTAGTAACATTTTACATTCTTCTATGAAAGAGCATGTACATAAGTCTGAATGTGAGGAATTGAGTTGCTAAGGTTATAAATGTGAATAGAAGGACATCTTCACCTTCAAAAATAAAGCATTTGCTTAATTTTAGGGCTCCAAAATACAGTGATAGTACTTATCTAAATAAGTCCTGAAAAAACTTATACTACTATAAATATATCTTTAAAATTTGCTTTTAAAAGTAAACTTTCAATGAGTTACAGATTTTTTTTTTTTTAAATAGGGTAAGGCAATAACTTGAAACTAAAGAAAATATCAAGGCTTTAACACTAAGAACACTATTACAATGAGGACAAGAACTACTCAAATGCTGTCATGAAAATGTCAAACTATCAGCAAATAGATTTCTTGCTAATGGCAATTTGTTCTGCCTCTGACTGAAGACAATGACTACTCATTATTCCAGTGGCTTAATTGCAAAAATTAAATGCATGTTGTTGCTATTTTCTTAAGGGAGATGCATCAACAAAGCCTGGGTATGCGATGGAGATATCGATTGCGAAGATCAATCAGACGAAGATGACTGTGACAGTTTCTTGTGTGGGCCACCCAAGTACCCTTGTGCTAATGACACTTCAGTCTGCCTGCAGCCAGAGAAACTCTGCAATGGGAGAAGGGATTGTCCTGATGGGTCTGACGAAGGCGACCTCTGTGGTATTGCACGTTTCACTTCATTGCTTCTTTCTGGAGACTAGAACCTTTTAGTCCACTGGCTGATAGTTATTATAGTAGCATTTGTTCCTTCCAGTCATTTCCTTAAATGTAACTTTTAGGGTTGAATCCTGTTTACATTTTGCAGGCACTGTATATTTATTTAAAAAATTAAATATGATCAGAAATCTCTAAAAATGAAGCAGAAAGGGCTACCTGATCCAACTAACTTAACAGTTGTACAGCTGCGTTCATCATTTAGATCTCTGAATAGTCAATGATGTTCCCACAATTGAATTGATTATATTCTGTCAGTGAGTTGCTCAGAACAGAAGACTCCTGTTATTATTAAACTATGGGATGAAATTTACTACCATCCAATGTATTTTGTCAGGACTTCGGATCATTACAACAGAAACGTTTTTTAAAAAGAGGAAAGGAAGAAACTGGATAATGAAATCAATAGAATATTACTTGATTTTATATAATTTTCTCAGAAGTTTTTAGTTTTCATACAGTAGCTTTCTTTAGTATGCTTTATCTAGTTAAAATGATGATTTCAATGTGATAGCTTTTGAGCTTTGAAATCACTTTTCACTAGCCATCTCCTTATGCCACCAGCACATATAAAGCAATTACATTTCCTTCTCTGTGGGGAGATCAGAGATTTGGCAAGGAGATTTTAAAAATATGTTTTCTAGATAATACTGAAGGTAACATCAATAGAGTAATGACGAAGATTTACAGCACGATAAGAACAATAATGAGATGACTTGAGGCTGTGAGAAAATGACTTTAGGAAATGATGAACCTGCCTGATTGGAAATAGGAAAGACAACTACATTTAAGCCTAAAGTTATCATATATTGATCTGAATTGAGCATTAATAGCATACTGAGTGATATAAAAAAGACTGTTATTCTTTTTTAAATTTATGTAATAAAACATCCTTTCTTCCAAATAGTCTGATTCTATCAAATAACCTTGAACCAGTAACTGCAACAGTCTTCATTCAGTGATGCTATCATTTAAACAAACAGAAACCCTAAAATTAAATCAAAAAAATTACAAATAAAGGATGACAGGCTTAGTTTATCTGTATTCACTTCTTTTTCTCCCAGCTTGTTCTCCCTGGTGGAGTAGTTCGGTGGATGGAAAGATCTTTTACATTACCATGTATGAGAACTGCTCATGAAGTTTGTAAGAGCAATTCTAAAAGAAGGAAACTATCAACAGTCTTAAAATTGAAAGTGTATAATTGTAGAAAAAAATGAGATTTTGACAAGTTTGAATTCTATTCTTCAATTACTTCAATTAAGTCACCTAGGCAGGTGGCTTAATTTCTGGAATTGTCAGTTTCCTTATAACAAAAATGGAGATGATGATATCTATTAGGAAATCATGGCAATAATACCTAATGCACTACAGGTCTTGAAATAAATTAGTGCTTTTCCATCTTTTCTTCACCTTTTGGGTTAAATGAAGTAAATAAAAGGCAAAGAAGAGAAAATACAGTCATTAAGAAAAATGAAGAGAATCATAAGAAAATGCAGCCTTATTTTCCTATTCTCTGCTCCCTAAATTGGGAAAATAAAAGAGAAAAGGGGATTTCTTCTGAATTCATTTCTCTGTCTACTTCAAGATTGAAAATCAGTTCTTGCTTATCAAGCTACTGTACTCATTGTCTAAGAAGGCTTGCTCAAAGATTTTAAATGATTACAGGGAGTGGAAAAGGTCACAGTAAAGCTAGGTGTGGAAGTACCAGAGGAGATAAAAAGACATTTTTGTACTGATTGCAGCACTGTGGCATATTGAACTCACATACTCTGTCCTTTATGAGGTGAAGTTGAGGGAGAATTAGAACAAGGAAAAACAAAAACAATCACTGGTCAGGGGATTGACTGAATTGCAGAAGGCTCTTCTTTTTTCCGAAAAGGTGCTTTTATGTGCACCTTTGTAGTGTCAGTTTGTAGATGGTCGGCAATATTGGTTCCTGTAGAGAAATGACACTTCGGTCTCTTGTTTTCAAATCCTTTTCCAACCAATACTAGGTTAGGCCCTGTCCAGCCAGGCGGGGCTGTTGGTTTGAGTGCTGCAGCAATGGGCATAATGAATCATTTACCCAGTGGACCTGAAAGATATACCAAGTGAATTAACTTTAAATAACTGGCATGAATTGGCTTGTAGCTAAAGAGTGGATTTTAGAGAACGATACCCAAAGTTGAAAGGGTTTTTTAAACCATTTGCTATAGATGGTGAAAATGTAGGGTTTGCCCTCTTCATGTCAACTCCTTCCAAATAGTTGTATCTAAAATGGCTGTCTTTTGTCCCCCTACTCTACCCTACCCCCGTTGAAACAAAAACAGGGATTGATTCATATCCTGTTCCTCAATACATGTAAAATTTATGAAAATGACTTGTAATCTGTAGGCTTAATATTTGGGAGGTGTCTTGAGATGTAAACGTCCATCGTTTGGGTAGTGAGGTTGTTTGTTTTCTCCAAATAAATCTGGTCTATAAAATTAAAACAAAAGAGAGAGCTCAAGAAGACAAGTTGAATCCTAGTGGAGAGATTATTTTTTCAGGGGGAATTTTAAGTGATTTCAAGAGGAAAGAGATATGCACTTAAGAAACAAATAAGAAGAGATTTCAATCATTCAAGAAGAGAGTTAACTGTTGATTTTTGTTAGAAGTGTATGTCAAAGATAAAACTGGATACTAGTTAAAGTGATATTTACTCAGTAATAACTATTGCGATAGGGAAGAGTATCCAACATGAATTGAAATCAGCTTCACCAAAACAAAAGATGAGAAACTTTTTAAAGGCTGGAATGTGCTATGGAAAGGCACTAAGGGGTGTTAATGGGGCATTGGCCCATGTGACTAGGCCATCTGGGTTTGTTAACTGGTGCTCATCCCAGAAAAGAGACAAACTTCTCATATCTTTATGACTGGAGGCAGTGGTACAAGTCAGAGCAAGGTACCCACAGGGTTGGGAGTAAGGGTGAGAGAGTTATCTCCTTAAATGTTTGCATTTCAAAAAGATGGCTTTCAGATCCTGGGGTTGGGAGGAACAGTTCTGGGTGGTAGATGATTGACATCTCAAAGGTACAGAGAAAGGATTTATATTGAAAATTTTCTAAAGTAACTGCCCTGAGATGGGGTTCAGGGCCCTATCTGCCTATCATCAGGTTTTGGGGAAAACCATAGTAAATTTCTGCAGCATCATGGAGTCATGGAGCTTTCTCAGGCAGGAACTTTAAGGAGGGCTGAGGTCATTTTAGGGATGCTGCCATGAGCTGTTAAAAACTGGGCTAGTGTTTGTCCAAGTCTCTTATTGGCTTGGGAAGAGGGGGTTGGGGAGAGGATCAGACAATGAAATTGTTTGTGCTGAGAGTCTGCAGTTTTTATCAGCCAAGACTGAGGGTTCAGAGGTGCTTGACTAGAGTTTGGTCAGTGAGAGAGTCTTTGTCAGGTAACAAAAAATTTAAATAGAAGCTGCAGGATTTAATGATAGGTTTAGGGTTAAGGGAAAATTGACAAGGGGCTAACTAGCCATACAAATATTGCCATTAAATTTATATATTAAGTTGTAGAGTTTCAACGTGAATTTTGTTTATCCTAAAATCTAGGATTTAATTCCACAGGTAGTGTCAGAAAGAGACATTTGAATGCTGAGAGAACAGTTGTACTTGAAATAAGCCAAAAGCATTGTAACAATTTTTTTCACCCGCTGGGTATGATGACATTTCTTTACAGTAATTCTCTTGAAAAAGAATGTCAATGGAACAAAATGGGGCAAAGACTTTGAAACGACTGCTGTTTTGAAATGATTACAGGTGAACAAACATATTTGAAGGAACCAAGAAATGAATCTATTTTTTTTTCTTCTAAAATAATGCCAAACTTGAATTCTTGGAGAAAACAGTTAATGTAATCATTTTTCTTTTCTTATTACTGTAACTTCTTTTATGGTGACAAATGTGAAGAATAGTTGACCCATACAGAAGTTTAAAATGTGTAGAGAATATTTTTGAAAGCCTTACATTCCAGTCCAATTTTTTGAGCTGGATGAATTTCCATAGAGAACAGGAAATATTAGAGATATATAAGTAATTATTATTGCAATTCGCCAATCATTGAACAACATTCCTTTTCAGTATGTCTCAAAACACACCTAACTGAACAGTCTTTGAAAACTACTCAAACATATTTTTAAAGCAAAGAAAGACAACGCTTCCTTTGGCCTTATTACTATGCACCTAATAGTATATAATAATAGGTAATATCATGGTTGCGAAAACAATTATTTGCTATTTTTGTCAAGGGTGTAAATATGACATCTTGAAATTTCCCAGTTGGACAAATACTAGCTCAATTTAGGGGCAGTTGTGTGCTTTTGGATGATTTTGTTAAATTTTGTTATTCAACAAATATTTTTAACTGCTTACTCTATGCTAGGCACCATGCTAGCTGTGGGATATACATGGTAAACAGAACGAATATTTTGCATACCCTCATGGATCCTACAATCTTGTGATGAAATAGAATGATAAATAAATATATCTAATGTGTAATTATAAACTATAAGTGCCCTGAAAGAAAAGTTCTCTTTCTTTATACAGCAGTCTACTTGCTGATTATTTCAGCCAAAATGCCAGGTCAAGTATTTTTGTGTATTATTTATTATGTTTCCATGGCCTCATTGAATTAATAATAATAACCAATATATGAAGGACAATGTATAATTTACCTAATTTAAAAATGAATATCTAAGAAAATAAAAGTAAATAAATAAATATCTGTAGCCAGTAAAGGGCAAACTAATCCATTCTGGATTATTATTATAAATCACACTATAGATGTAGAAAAAGATATATAGATATAATACATACATGTGTATGTGTATGCCTGTTTATTTATAAACACTGAGATAAGTCAGGTTTTCAGATCACCAGTGTATGTGAGTCCCTTTTGGAAGCCCTCAAAAACTGATTTTGCATAACTGCTAAAAGGCTCAGCGTAATCTTTCCAGTAATAACGGAAACATTGAACTCACTTTACTTCTGTGGAGTAAAACGAAGTGTACTCCAAAGATTTATAGAAATGAAAATCTTCCATTCCCAATTTCTGTCATATAGAACTCTATTTGGTCATTAGATGAATTCTTTCATCATTCCTACCCCAACTTCTGGGACAAAAATCTAAAGAGTGCTTTCTCCATTCATTTATAATATCCTTGCTCTAATTCCAGCCTTAGAGAATTGAGTTCAATGATTAGTATTTAATTGAGCAAAACAGTTGATGATGCCCTATAATCTATTCCTCTCCTTTTATAGATGAATGTTCACTGAACAATGGAGGCTGTAGCAACCACTGTTCTGTTGTTCCTGGAAGAGGAATTGTCTGTTCTTGCCCTGAAGGACTTCAACTCAGCAGAGACAATAAAACATGTGAAATTGTAGATTATTGCAGCAATCATCTGAAGTGCAGTCAAGTGTGTGAGCAGCACAAGCACACAGTCAAGTGCTCATGTTATGAAGGGTGGAAGCTGGATGTGGATGGTGAAAGTTGCACAAGTGTCAGTAAGTAGATGTGTGTTTTGCTGTATTTAAGAATAGCAAGTGATATGTGTGTGTGTATGCGTGTTGTGTATCTTGCTCTATTTAAGAATAGATATTGAGAAAAAAATGCAAAAACACCTCAGAAAATCAATAATGGATACAACTAATTTTAGAAAAGGCATTTAAGTATAATGTGTCATATTAGACCTACTTCAAAATCTTTTGGACAGAAAATATTACAATAATCCTTTACCATTACAGTCCATCTGATTATCTTTTCCTTAGATAACTGCTTTTGTCATCTTGCTCCCTAGGTGCTTATTTTTGTATGCTCCAAAGCATTTACTTTTATTTCTCTTTGAATGCTTTTTAGAACCCTCCAAAGACTGGCCCTGTCCCACACTTCCAACTGTATTTCTACTACTCTTGAAAACAACTCCTTGCTCTGGCTGTGTTCATCTTCTGATTGCCCATTTAAGACATTCTGCTGATTCTCTAGATCATATTCCACAATAGGAAAAGCAAACAAAGGCTATGGAATCTGAAATTTGAACTCTAATCCTATAAATGACATTCATTATGTAATGTGGCTGCAGGCAGGTTACCTAAAACTCCTTGAGCCTTAGTTTTCTCATCTTTCAAATATCAATTCCCATTACAACAACATGCTGTAAGAATAACATGAAGCACTTTTTGCTGTGCCCTATACCCATTAGGTGCTTAATGAATGGTGGCTTCCCATTGTCTTCTCCAGATTCTTAATTTGAGTCACAGGACACTTACAGGTCCATGGATAGAATTGAAGGGGTCCGTGAAGTTTGCTAGGGAAAATTTTACACCTTTATTTTCTTTAATCTCTCACTGAAGGTTAACATTTCTTTCAGTTGTGAATGTATACCACAGACCAGTTCTTAGCAGCAACTAGGACTGTGTTTCCAATAGAAGTGATAGGCATATTCACATCATGTTAAAGTTGTCGCTAATATCGCAAAATATCACTTATGTTCAGGCTTTGAAAACCACTGCTACTTCAGTAATGGGAGTCATTACACCCACTGCTCAATCTTGTTATTGAATGCATTAATTTAAAAAAGTACATATATTACTCCAACAAAAATTGATTTTTTTGAATTTTGATAATTGTATTTGAATATATTTGATACTTTTTTCTATGTAAACTTTTTTTTTTTTACATTTTTCTTACTGTTTTTGTAGTCTTTAAAAATTTCTGATTAGGAGTACCCAGGCTTCATCAGGCTCCTAAGAACCCATACATCATAAACTTTTTTCATTTTGTTTCTTCTGCTTATATTGTACTTTCCCTCTTTGTCTCTAAAAATCCTGGATATTTTTTAAAATCTACTAGGTCAAATCTTTCTTCTTTAATAGAGTCTTCTTCCAAATATTCTTGCTCTCCACTTACTTCTCCTTTCTATATCTAGAATTTGTTCAAGAAAATATGTGGTCACATTTTTAATTTGCTTTTTTTATTTCTATCTTCTTCCTTTGCTCTTTACTTCTCCAATAAAGTGATAAGCATCTTGAAGTCAGAAATCAAGTTATAGATTTTTCTCTTGTGTTTTACATAATATCCAATAAAATAATATGCAATTAAAAACATGATTTTTTTCAGGGAATGTTAAATTATTTTCTTATTTTATTTCAAATGTTGTCTTGTAGTTGTCTTCTCCTAGCTGTTAAAATTTGAGTCCTAGAGGCATAAGTTTCCCAAACATTTATCTAACTATTTCTCATTCAAAATTCTTGCACAACATAATTGGCATGAGAAGCTGAAAAAAAATAGCAGTTTGTTGTAATAAAAATAGCCATTTCATATACATGTTTGGAGTAGGGAAATGATAGATCAAACTTTGACCTCAGATATATTTATAATCATGTTTTCCATGAGAATTGGCTCTATGTCTGGTTTTCGAATACAGATGACAAAATGATTGACTTATTATAGTGGCTTTGTACTCTGTGAAATCAATCACAACTCAAGCTGAATATTAGAACAATTAGAATATTAGAACAATTCAACATTTGAACATAATTTACCAGGTGCAAAGATAATTCTTCTAATGGAATTGACCGCTTCTACCCTCAGCTTAGAAAGAAACTCTAATAGTACCATATCATTTCTCACTGTTAAGATTGCTGTATTTCACGCCTGGCTTTGTTTATAATTTAACAGAGAAGCAAAAGTATATTTTACCTTTTAAAGTTAGTACAGAGCTTTTCTTACATGGAAACTTTAACCTGCTGGTAATTTATCCCTTCCTCAACATACAGTATATTAAATACCATTATCAGCATTTATATTGTTACAGATAATAGAGGTTTTGTTAGGTATTAAAACTTATTTTTGATTTAAACCAATTTTCATACATAAAAAAATTTATTCTGTGTTTTATTCATATCATTTCCTTTTGAAAAACCTACAGCAGATTCATAGTTCAATAAAAATGAATTGACTATTGATTATTGGACTTTAAAAGTAAAATTTCTTTTTTCTTGCTCTTCTTTAGTTCTTTTTTCCCATCATTCTTAAGCTGAGTGCTTCTTTTTAAAATGTGTTCTCTCTATTGAATGCAATATCTGTGCTTATTCTTCTTGACATTTTAAAAATAAAAAATAATAGTACTCTTTATGCCTCAAATTAGAAGCATGACTCGCCCATTTTTTCCTCCTGAATTTTCCTCTGTAGTTGTCTCATATTCTCTTATTTCTTTCTAATCATCCCTTCCTAAATTCTTTACACTCTGCGATTGGCTGAATTGCTGAACTTACTCTGTTTTCTCTAAGTTCACTTTTAACATCTTATTAGTTAACTATAATTATTTTCAAAATACTATTTTTATAATTTTTTTTTTATTTAATAAAAATAAATCTCACTTCTCTTGGGTACCTGGATACTTTATTTTATCAGTGCCTTACATGTTCCCTCTTTAATACATAATTTATTAACCACCTTTCTCTGAAGTATTTTCTTTTTACTTATGAAAACCCAGACTATTGCTACTGACTGCATTTCTTTTCTATCTCTGATTTCTTTGCTGTTTGGTAGGTAGCCTACTTACAAATTTGCAGCATATTTCTAGTAACATTGGAAAGAACATTGTAGCATCTCCCTTTTATTTTCTTTTAGCCTGAATTAGGTTAGATTTACCCACCAGTATATTTCTTTGTTCTTTTTTTTTTAATGAGAGGTTTTGTTTGTTTGTTTGTTTGTTTAATTTATTTATTTATGGCTGTGTTGGGTCTTCGTTTCTGTGCTAGGGCTTTCTCTAGTTGTGGCAAGCGGGGGCCACTCTTCATCACGGTGCGCGGGCCTCTCAATATCGCGGCCTCTCTTGTTGCGGAGCACAGGCTCCAGACGCGCAGGCTCAGTAATTGTGGCTCACGGGCCCAGTTGCTTCGCGGCATGTGGGATCTTCCCGGACCAGGGCTCGAACCCGTGTCCCCTGCATTGGCAGGCAGACTCTCAACCACTGCGCCACCAGGGAAGCCCAATTTCTTTGTTCTTAATCGCTCGTTTTTTAAAAGATTTTTTTATAACTGTATTTATTTTAAAACATATCTTTTTAAAGAAAGAGATCATGGATGTAAATACAAAACTGCATAAACATAATGATCATCTAGCAGTACACTGTGTCCATCACCCAAACTTTTTTAATTTTTTGGAGCCCCATTTACTTTATATTTTTTTATTAAGTTATAGTTGATTTGGAGCTCCATTTACTCCATTTTTTATTTATTTAAACAAATTTTTTTTTTATTGCACCCAAACTTTAATTCTAAAAAAAAAAAGCATCTGTGCCACAGCACAGTCCAGGCATGTTGTAATGATGATGGCAGTCTTCTTTCCGGCCTATTTTTTATCATCCTCTTGTTTCTACAGTTTGTGAGAAGTAAAATATCAAAAAGTTGAAGGAATATAATATTCTTATTGAAAAGGGAGAGGGTAATCCAGATCTGGAAGATGAGAATTGATGAAAAGAGCTCAGACATATAGTAAAGAATAAAGTGATGTTAAGCAGATGGGCTACCTTGGGGAATAATGGAAGATAAAGGTGAAGAGCTCAGGGCAGTGAAGCTGTGGTGGTTTATAATCTGGCCATCCATTCCTTTATTTATCTTAATATAAAGTGAGAGTTTTACATATCAGTCTCCATCCATGATTTTAAAGTAACTCTTCATTATTTATGAAAAGAACCTCATATCCTCAGCCCGACATTAAGGGCTTTCTTCATTGTTGTTCATTTAATCTCTCCAATCTGATGTTTCATTGTCTTCCACTGTGGGTTTCCACTCCACGCACATTATTTCTGGTTTCGTCATTAGTAATGATAATAAATGCATCATGGCCAAGAATGTAAATTACTTTCACATATATGACTTCATTTTACCATCTCCTTCATGTACGCTGCTCATTGTCATCTATGACTTTTCAGTATGACAGTGTCTTCTACATTCTCTCTGGAAATCTGAATCCTATACTCTATTCAAAACTCCCACGTCTATGAATCATTTCTGTTTTTTCTTTCTTTCTTTTTCTTTCTATTTCCATTTTTATTTATTTTTTATTGAAATGTAGTTGATTTACAATGTTGTGTTAGTTTCAGGTGCACAACCAAGTGATTCGGTTTTATATATGTATATATATGCCTTTCAGATTTGTTTCCCTTATAGGTTATTACAAAATATTAAGTATAGTTCACTGTGGTTATCTGTTTTATACATAGTAGGTCCTTGCTGGTTATCTGTTTTCTATATGGTAGTGTGTATATGTTAATCCCAAACTCCATATAAATAATTTCTTAAAGTTAATTATAATATTACTGATAGCTGCCATTTATCAAGCATCTAAAATGTCATAGGTAATTTATTTATAACTCACAAGAAGCCAATTAGATATTATTAATTCTCTGATTTTATACCTATGGAAACTGAGACACAGAAGGTTACTTCGTTTGCCCAGAGCCTTGTGGTAAAGAGATGTTAGAGAAGAGCTTTTACGCTTCATTCCTCCTGACTCCAAAGCAAGAGCTTTTACAAGCTATTCCAAAGATCCAGGCCATCTCGATGTACTGTGTGCTCTCAGATTCCCACGATGCCTTTGAACAGTCTGTTTTATAAGCTTATTTCTGTCCCTTACACCTAAGCTTTTTTCAGAGTGGAGGTTGAATCAAATTATTTTATAGTCCTTTTGAAATATATGAAAATTGTGAAATATATGAAATTTTGGTAACATTTCTCTAGAAAAAGTCTTATTTTTACCTATTTTCATATATTATTAAAGTATATATCTCACTCTATCTTTTCATTTTATATATTCTTAATTATTTCCTACTTTCATTCCTTCTGTTGTTCATTTGTACATATATTATACATGTATATGTATATCTACCTGTATATGTATTGGTCCTGCCATAGGTTTATCTATACTTCATTAGTCTTTCATACAAATGGACTTTGGGTTTTTTAGATGATCTATTTTTCTCTATCTTATCGGTTGCCATAGTTATTTTATTTTTTCTAATTCCTTTGCGTTAATTCTTTTTATATGTTCTGAATTATTGAGTTTAAATAAGATGTTCACTTTTAATGGATGAATTCTCAACTTTATTCAACTAGCACAAATACACAGAGAAGGAAAACATTAAATTGTCAGAATGTTACATTGTCTTTCCTTATATAGATGTCTTTCCTTATATAGAGGATAGTGATACAGATTAATCTGAATGAGGTAAAAAATATATGATTTTTAGTTAACAGTGAACTAAAAATTTTATATGTACAGTTTTTTACTCTTTATAGATTTCCACACTTATTACCATATGTCTTTTTTCTTACAACAGATAGATAGAGATATACACTTCAGTGGTTTATAGTATATTTAGAGAGCGATACAACCATTACCGCTATCTAATATTATTATATTTTAATCACCCTCTCAACAAACCCCACAGGCATTAAAAGTCACTCCCCATCAACCCCTACCCCAGGCCTGACAACCACTAATTTATTTTCTGTCTCTATAGATTTGCCTATTCTGGACATTTTATAAAAATGGAATCGTAGAGTATGTGGTCTTTTCTGACTGACTTCTTTCACTTGTCATAATGTTTTCAGTGTTCAACCATGTTTTAGCATACATCAGTACTTTATTTCCTTTTATTGTAGAATAAAAATCTCTTGTATTGATATACCACATTTTGTTTATCCATTTATCAGTTGATGGGCATTTGGGTTGTTTCCAATTTTTGCTTATTATGAGTAATTCTGCTGTGAATATTTATGTACAAGTTTTTGTGTGGACATGCATTTCATTTCACTTGGGTGAAAACTAAGAATGGAATTGCTGGGTCATATGGTAACTCAATATTTAACGTTTTCAGGAACTGCCAAACTGTTTTCCAGAGTGGCTACTTCATTTTAAAACCCCATCAGCAATGTACGAGGGCTTCAATTTCTACACAATCAATTTCCATTAGTTTTTACTGTCCATCTTTTTTTTATTATAGTCATCCTAGTGGGTGCAAAGTGGTATCTCATTGTGCTTGACTTTTTTCCCTTATGACTAACAACGTTGAGCATCTTTTCTTGTGCTTATTGGTCATTTGTATATCTTCCTGGACAACATGCCTGTTCAAAACCTTTGCCCAATTTTAAACTGGGTTATTTATCTTTTTAGTTTTGAGTCATAATTGTCCTTTACATATTCTAGATACAAGTCCCTAATCAGATATGTACTTTGGAAATATTTTGTCCCATTTTGTAGGTTGTTTTTTCATCTTTTCACTTTCTTGATGTTGTCCTTTGAAGCTCAAAAGTTCTTTTTTTTTTTTTTTTTTGGATGAAGTTCACTTGTTGTTTTTCTTTTGTTGCTTGTGCTTTACTGTCATAGCTGAGAAACCATTGCCTAATCTAAGGTCATTAATATATACTCCTATGTATTCTTCTAATAGTTGTACAGTTTTAGCTCTTACATTTAGGTCTATACTACATTTTGAGTTAATTTTTGTATATGATGTGAGTTTTCATCTTCTTTCTTTTGCATGTGGAAATCCAGCACAATTTCTTGAAAAGACTCTTCTTTCCCCATTGAACAGTTCCCTGGAGATTGGGCTTTTGGGGGAGCTCCAAAACCCATCTATCCCCTCTGGTGGTTTCTGGGCTGTCTGTGTCCAAGGCTGCCACAAAGCTGGGGAAAGGGAGACATGATTGGTGCATGTTTGTTTGTTTTTTTTATTAATTTATTTTTTAATGTTTATTTTATATTGGAGCATAGTTGATTAACAGTATTGTGTTAGTTTCAGGTGTATAGCAAAGTGATTCAGTTATACATACACGTGTGTCTATTCTTTGTCAAGTTCTTTTTCCATTTAGGTTATTACAGAATATTGAGCAGAGTTCCCTGTGCTATACAGTAGGTCCTTGTTGGTTATGTATTTTAAATATAGCAATGTGTATAGGTCAATCCCAACCTCCCAGTCTATCCCTCCCCCCACCAGCCCTTACCCTCTGGTAATTATAAGTTCGTTCTCTAAGTCTGTGTGTCTGTTTCTGTTTTGTAAATAAGTTCATTTGTATCATTTGTTTTAGATTCTGTATGTAAACATATCATATGATATTTGTCTTTCTCTGTCTGACTTACTTCACTTAGTATGATAATCTCCAGGTCCATCCATGTTGCTGCAAATGGCAGTATTTCATTCTTTTTTTTTTTTTTTTTTAATAAATTTATTTATTTTATTTATTTATTTTTGGCTGCGTTGGGTCTTCGTTGCTGCGTGCGGGCTTTCTCTGGTTGTGGCGAGTGAGGTCTACTCTTTGTTACGGTGCGTGGGCTTCTCAGTGCGGTGGCTTCTCTTGTTGCGGAGCACGGGATCTAGGCGTGTGGTCTTCAGTAGTTGTGGTGCACAGGCTCAGTAGTTGTTGTTCACAGGCTCTAGAGCACAGGCTCAGTAGTTGTGGCACGTGGGCTTAGTTGCTCCGCTGCATGCGGGATCTTCCCAGACCAGGGCTCGAACCCGTGTACCCTGCATTACCAGGCGGATTCTTAACCACTGAGCCACCAAGGAAGCCCTATTTCATTCTTTTTAATGGCTGAGTAACTGGGATTGATGCATGTTAAAATGCTACAAAGTTTGCTGTTCTCAGTGATATTCAGCATTTTTTCTTAATAAACACTCACTGGATTGTTACTAGAATTTGGTTAATTTCTAGAGTTTAGAAAAAAGATAATTTTGACCATTTTGCTAGTATTCTCATTGTTTTTATAGAGGAGAAGATTTTTTGAAGTCCTTACTCCACCATTTAGAAATTATTCTCTATATCATTAATTTTTAATTGTCTCATGGTTTTTAATCTACACATTTGATGCCATAATATCTCTATTTCTGAATTCCCTATTTGAGGTCCTGTTAGTCAAGAAATTGTTTAGTAATTATTTTTAGTTTAAAGCATATGAGGAGCTTAGCAGTCTTTATTGTTGATTTTTAGTTTCATTTCATTGTGCTCAGAGCATGTGTTCATTATTAGTTTGATTCTTTGCTATCTCTTGAGACTTACTTTGTAGACTAGAACATGATCATTTTGTTAAATGTTTCATGTGTCCTTAGAGAGAATATGCCTTCTATTTTGATGGCACCAATTTCTATATATTTCCTTTGTGTTGAGTTTTGTGTTTATTTTGTTGTTCTTATTATATTTGTTATAATTTTCTCTATCAGTTTGAATGGGTTATGGTTGAAACTCACACAGTATAATCATGGATTTATTAATTTCTCCATTTAATTATGTCAAGTTTTGCTTTATATATTTTTTAATCTATTATTGGGCATATACTATTTTAAGAGTTATATTTTATCTGTCGAACTGTTCATATTATCATATAATAGTGAGCCTTTTTATTTCTATGAAAGCTGTTTGCTTTGAAGTTTCTTTTGGCTAATATTAATGTTAATTTATTGATAAGGCAATTAATATTTTATGACTATTCACAAATAAAATTTTAGAACAAACACATCACCAAAATTATTTATTTAAAAAATCAAGACAGCTAGACCTATGCAATTTTCGTGATGGCCTTTTACTGTTAGCAGAGGCAAGAGTAGAATCCAGGTCTTCTATTATAAAATTTCTTTCTACTCAGTTGTAACAGAGAAGGCAGTACTTTTTGGTTCAAGAGAATATACTTTCTCAAATAGAGCATGAAAGTAAGAGCAGTAAACGATCTCTTAAATATGAATTCTCCTGAAGGGAAAGCATGTTTTACAGTATTCGTTATACTGAATTACCTTGCTCAGCATATATGTCATGCCCAAACAATTCTTGTTTTATTTATGAGTATTTCTTGGAAGCCGATATGAAATTTCTTCTATTACTAGTTTAAAATTTCATTCAGAAAAATAATTAATTTATATAGGAAATATAAACAAATGTTTAAAAAAAAAAGAACCTATGCAGAATAAAGTAAAACTTAGTTTTCTTCCCACTCCTGAACTCATCACCAGTTCCCATGGCAGAAGTAACAGCATTCCTTCATTAATCTTTCAAGATGTATTCTGTGATTTACCATCACATAGGTCTAGAAAACTCTTTTATTTTTAACTTAAATGGTAGCATATCATGCACACGGTTCACATCTTGCTGTTTTCAACTTACAAAATATTGGAAATTATTCCACATCAGCACATGCATATTAATCCCATTCATTTACGTGGCCTTATAATATTACACTCTGTGACTATCATACATTATTTATGCAGCCATCTATTGATGAACATTAATGTTGCTTAATCTTTTGCTACCAGAAATAATATTGCAAAGGATCTCCATCCTCATCTGCAAATTTTCATATGTACAACTCTATCTTTACAAATGGACTTACTTGATCAAATAGTGTATATATATATATATATATATAAACTTTTGATGGAATATTGCACAGTGACTCTACTTAGGGGTTATACTTTCATTATCAATATACCAGAGTGCCTTTTGTCTACATTTTAATCAACACAGTGTCTTATCAAATATTTTCATAATTTTAAAATCCATTTATCATTTTATGACAGAAATTGAATACTTTTTAAAATTTCAAAGTTGTTTATATTTTCCTTTCTTTGAATTTTCTTTTTAATACCCTTTGCCCCATTATTCATGTATTTTTTCTTTCAATTTTGTAGGAGCTCATATGTATTAAATAATTTAATCCTTTATTATATTGCAGATATTTTACCCAGTTTGCCTTTTGTCTTTTGACATTTTTTACGTTGTTTTTCTCCTACAATTTCTTCAGTAACATTAAATGTCATTCTTTTCTTTAGGTCTTCTATGATTTGTATCAAACTCAGAAAGGCTTTCCTCATTCTAGCATACTAAAAATAAAATAACACATATATTTATGTATGTAAGAAAAGTAGATACTTTTGAAGAATCAGTCATTTTGTGATTTAAAAACTGTGTGTTCTTTAACATTATTCAATATAAGCTTCTCTAGCAAGTAGCTGCTGCGCCTAAAATTTACTACTTAACTAAGGGCAAACAAACTATAAGCCAAAGGAAGGGGAAGCTCTTCAGAGCTGTAATGTCCCTAGTTTCAGCATATGCTAAGAAATATCTGACTATTTTTGGTGTGTCATCATCCAACCTTTTCTCTTACCCAGTATCTCTTTTGCTTATTCCTTTGAGTGATTTCTGGAACTTAATAGTCATAATAATTATTAAATATTTATTAAGATATTATTAAGTATTCACACTTTTAATTGTCAATTATCCTGATAACTTAGTATGTTATACACTTTGTAAATTAAAATATTGAGGATCAGAGGGTCTGAGTAAATTTCTCCAATTTATACAGCTAGTTGATAGCAGAGCTCTGTCTTAAACCCACAGTTTCTGACTCCAAGTCTGTTGCTTGCTGACTACATCACAGTTACCGCTACATTTGTGTTTACTGTGATAATTTTCAGCTTATAAAACAAATTTGCATACGTCATCTAATTGGATTCTGATAGCAACAGTTTAAATTAGACTGAAAGGTGGTTATTGTTAACCTCATTTTACAGGTAAGGACATTTAATTCCTGAAAAGATAAAGAATGTTTCTAAGCTAATAGTTGTTTCATAGCCAAAGCAGGTAATCAAATAAGGATTGCTTATCCAAAGTTAGATATTATTTCTTTTAAACAACTGTACATCTAACACAACCTTATTTTATTTTTTTTACTTTAAAAACGCTAAATTTTGGATTTTAAATTTTATGAGTACTTGTTCTATTGGGAGCTTTCTGGAACTGGTTATTTTGTACATGTTTGGTATCTTGTATCAGTTAGCTATTATCACAGTAATGTTGTACAATAGACACCACAATACTATGCAATAAATAACCATAATACCTAAATGATATTAGGTATCATATCAACAATATACATAATGTTTGCTCACAAATTCTCAGGATTTCTGGGCAGTTCTTATGGTCGTGACAAGGCTTGCTTATACTATGTGATCAGCTGAAGGGCAGGTAGATGACTCTGCTGATCGTGGCCGCATCTCTCCCATGCTAGCTGTCAGATGGTCTCTTAGGATGGATTCAACTCTTCTCCACATTTAATCACTCAAAACACATTTATTTAATGTGCTGGGAAGAGCTCCCTAAAGTAGATTCACCTCCAGTGAAAAAAAATGGCAGGTGACTTCCCTCCACCAAGGGCAGCCAGCACCTTCTAATCTAAGACCTGGTATGTACTATGTATTCCCTGGTGCTAGGTGTTAGGGACAGTATAATGAGCAAGACAGGTGAGATCCCTGTTTAAGAGAGTTTATAATCCAGTGAGGAAGATCAATGGCAAACAAGGAAATATTGATTTTAAAGTGTACCTCAAAAAAAATAAACAGGCTATGATGATATAGAATAATGGAGGTGTGCTTTTATTAGATAACTGATCAGGAAAGACCTCTCTGAGGAAATAAGATTAATAAGAACAGTAAACCTGGTTGCAATTGACAAAATCCCAGTTCAAATGAAGTTGAATAGAATTAAGTGCATTGGCTCATATACTGAAAGTATGAGAAATGTATAGGGGATTTGAAGGAAGGAGCTAGTCTTAGGGGTAATTGGAACTACGGATTTAAATGTCCTTAGGATATCATGGTCTCTCCCCTGGTCATCACTGCTTCTGTTTCTGAGGCTTTTTTTTCTCTTCTCCTACAATACCACGAGTAGACTTACATAAACTACAAGGACATGAACTGACCACACTAGGCTGAGAAATCTGTGACCATAGAAGAAAAGAGACTCTTTCCCCTCAGCTTGAAAACTTCTCTGGAATTTTACAAACCCGTCTTCCTGACTTAGATCTCATATCCACCTCTTGAGCCAACCACTTTGGCCTGGGATAATTATAACAGCTCACATTCACAGACGTGTATAGACTTGGGATAGGAAAACCAATTTCCCTAAAGAAAAGCACAAAAGGGTGGCACTAACATGGAAACAGGAGAAATCTTTGTGAGCCTGGATCCCTCCCTCAAAATGTATATTCATCAAGTGAATTTATGTCTAACCCATATTAGTATGTCCACTGGTAACTGGTATAGGACTTAATACATTTTCAAAATGATAACATAATTTTTATAACTTTTGGGTATTCAAAGTTCTTTCTTTTAGGTACAAAAATATAAAACTTTAATCTCATATTTGTTTTCAAAGCTTCTTCTGTTTCTCCCTACTCAGACCTGGTCCAGGATTAAAAACTAGTGGGGGAAAAGTTGTAGACATGATTTTCTTGGGTTGTGGAGAGAGCCACCATCTTCCCTCTTGGAGAGTATTCACTAATTATCAGCCCAATAATTGTTTTTTGTTGAATCTCTCTACTTTGTGGATCTAGAGTCATGTGATGGTCTAAGAGTGGCAGCGTTAGTTTTATTCACCTCTTAGCATTTCCTACGGTGATGTTTCTGAAGTTTAGATTGTCAGCTAAAACTACATTAAAACAGAAAGTCTTACATTTTGTCTTGGAATTGCAACAATTCTTGTATTTTAAAATCAGAATCAGGTGTATAAAAATTCAAAGAATAAAAACACATTTATATGTTATTTTAATAAATACAAATAAACCTAAGTTTTTCAAGTTTCTTTTACATTTTGGATTAAAAGAAATTGTTACTTTAGTGACAGAAAATTACATAATAAATTATACTTTTAAGTAAATGGATTTTGACCTCAAGCACTTTGTTCCACTTACTAAGCCTATAAATATTTTCATAAGCCTATTAAAATAAATTTATTTTCAGATCCTTTTGAAGCATTCATCATCTTTTCTATTCGCCATGAGATCAGAAGGATTGATCTTCATAAAAGAGACTATAGTTTACTTGTTCCTGGATTGAGAAACACAATAGCACTTGATTTTCACTTCAATCAAAGTTTACTTTATTGGACAGATGTTGTAGAAGACAGAATATACCGGGGCAAGCTTTCTGAAAGTGGAGGTACATCTATTACAATGTTGACTTAATGTTCAGATTGACTTCTAACTGAAAATTCCAGAAAAATATGCTGTAATTAGAAGGAATTTTGATTAATCTTTGACCTTTGGTTCTTCATCTTCTCCCTCATATGTGTAAAGCCAGGGATGTGAAGTATATGTGTGAAGATAGGGGAGGGAAGTGGTGAAGGCCTGTACTGTTCACACCATTTTCAAGTTGTGAACTTTTTCATGCATATTCGGTGAAGAAATTTATTAACAAGAAAAAAAAGCATTGTCTCCTACATACTAGTAGTCATATTTTTGTCAGTTAACATAGCTTGTTTTTTATTTGGTTTTCACCTTTCAGCATAATTCAAAGAAATAATGAATTATTACAAAGATTACAAATATGAGCTAAATATTTTTTTTCTATGATTTGACATCTCTTTTCTCCAATCTAGGCTGTTCTTTAGTAACAAGGCCTTGAGATAAATATATGTAATAATTCTCTTGAAAATTTTAGATCTGTGTAGCATTCCAAAGGCCAGGTATTTCTATCACCATCTAAATTCCTCCTTAAATCACCTATACAATTTTGGAAAAATATAGTATTTGAACACACTATATAATTATGATCTGTGAGTTTGTGTCCTGTGTCATATTGCAAGGTACTGACTTCAAATGATGGATTTAGATCCATGACTTTAGATGGTTAACTGTTCAAAAAACCACACTATTAAAAAGTCTAACAAAAGCACTGACAATGTCATAAATTATAAAGAGCTATCCTATTAGAAAAAGGATTGTTTTTTAAACATATATATATATTTAATTCCAAAATAAATTAAGGAATGGATAAATAAGAATAGTGCTGTGTATTACCAAATTGCTTATTTCTATTTAGACCACACTACTGCCTTCTTCTCTTATTTGCAAACATGTTATATCCTGCAAGTCTTATGGCTTGCTGGATATAACATGCAAGCCATAAAACTTGGCTTATGGTGTGGAGGTGGGTGATTTGGGGCTTTTGTTAAGGTTAAATGCAGCAAGAGTGATCTTATCAGGCATGCTTCAAAAAAAGAGTGGGTGCTGACTAGCTACGATGCGTGTTGCCCCAGGTGGACTTTTTCTTTTTATTCTACCCCTGAAGATCAACGTTTGAATTAAATTGCACCAATTTTAACCAGCACATCATTATTATTTCCAAAATCCCTTGTTCTGACTAAAAAGTCAGAAGCACGAAATAACTTTTTTGCAACCTAAACATTGTTATTAGCCTCAGAGTTGTTTAAAGATTCTGTTATACTGTCACTGAAAGGATTTAAGAGATTAAAAAACTCTGCTGGGAAAGATCAGTGATTCTAAATTTGGGGCCTCCTTAGTTTCCTCTGTGCCAGGTAGCACTTTTGCACTGTATCTCTCAAGGTTAATATAATGTTAAATACTTCATATTGCTAATAAGTAGGCCTTTTCCTTTGCGCTTAACAGGTTGCTTGAATGGGTGCAAGTGTTGGTTTCTCTTTTTTTGTAGGTGTCAGTGCTATTGAAGTGATTGTGGAGCATGGCCTGGCTACCCCAGAAGGACTAACAGTTGACTGGATAGCAGGCAACATATACTGGATAGACAGCAATCTGGACCAAATCGAAGTGGCCAAACTAGATGGTTCCTTGAGAACTACACTCATAGCAGGAGCTATGGAACACCCCAGGGCCATCGCTTTGGACCCAAGATATGGGTAAAGAAGTTTGCCTTTCACAGATTCACTTTGGCATAAAAAATAATCTTTCAAATTAATACTGAATTCAATTATCTCATAAATTATGAGTCATAGTGCTTATTTTATGCATGTAAATATGTGTGTGTATATACTTGTGCATAGTTGTGTATGTATGTGTGTGTTTATATGTACACATACAATTATATACATACATAATTTGTGTGTGTATATATATCTATATAGATATAGATATATCTCAACCAGTTTTAGTTTGTTACCATGAATTTTGTTATAGGATTGCTTACATAGGTACTTTTAGAGGATAGAACTTTTTTTTTCTAAATATGGGCATTACACCCTTTTGGAAGCTATTGTAACTCTATTTTGAAGCAATAATTTAATGAATTTCTTTTTGACCTGCCAAAGAGATGCTGTAATTGTTTCTAAGGGTTGCAAACCGTGGACCAGTCTTTGGTCCAAACAGTCACAGATGTTAACCACCTCACCCTTTATTTGTATTGATATTTGTATATACTTGGAGTTAGTTTGAAAGAAAATTAGAATAAGCTTGAAAGAGTCCAGTATTGAGATGCTAACTTTTGGGATATTTGAAAGACAAGACACATGATTCTGGAAAACAAGGTCAAATGTATAATTCAGGTTATTGCCCCCACTGTTTCCCTGTGTTCCTTTCTGAAAGAGCAGAAGAGAGACAGTGGATTTGGAGCTAGGAAACAAGGGTTCCAGAGCTGCTCAGTCATTTATCCTCTGGGAAATCTACTCACGTGTATTATCTTCCCTTAGATTTCAGTTTTCTCTTTTGTAAATCAGGGATAATAATTTCTTTATAATTAGGTTGTTTTGAGGAGCTGGGAAAATGTAGAAGATAATATATAACTCATCTACATGAGAATGCTTTGCTATTGCTGTTAATTGTTTATTTATTTGGTATTTATTTTGTTAATCCCAAATCATTGTCAAGTCTAAAGGATGGTAGAAAGGAAATTTTTTTTTGGCTCTGTACCTTTAAGTAATACAAAATCTAGGGAGGACCAAGGCGAGGGGGGAGTCAGCCAGGAGGGACTTTAATGAGATGTAGAAGAGAGAAAAGGGAGCCTTGTGTTTAAGTCAGCTTCCTGGCCCACACTCTCTGCTTTGTGTACTGGTTTATGCCCAAGACCCAGAAATCAATAGATTGGGAAGTCTGTTTGTTTTCCTTTTACTCAATTCAGATACAGAAATTAAAGGGACAAGGCAGCTTGTCTAGAGCAAGGCTCCGAACTGGCAACTCTCATTGCTGTGTTTGTTTTATCTTCCACAGAGTTTGACATTTATTTGAATTAGTTGCCAAAATTTAAAATATTGAAAGATTTTGCATACAACTCTGGATTTCTGGCTTCTTTCAAAAAAGTAGGGAGATCTGGCCACAATCAACAGAGCGGCAATTGTATCTTTTTTTTTTTTTTTTTTTTAACATCTTTATTGGAGTATAATTGCTTTACAGTGGTGTGTTAGTTTCTGCTTTATAACAAAGTGAATCAGCTATACATATACATACATCCCCATATCCCCTCCCTCTTGCGTCTCCCTCCCACCCTCCCTATCCCACGCCTCTAGGTGGTTACAAATCACTGAACTGATCTCCCTGTGCTATGCGGCTGCTTCCCATTAGCTATCTATTTTACATTTGGTAGTGTATATAAGTCCATGCCACTATGGAGAACAGTATGGAGGTTCCTTAAAAAACTAAAAATAGAACTACCATATGACCCAGCAATCCCACTACTGGGCATATACCCTGAGAAAACCATAATTCAAAAAGACACATGCACCCCAATGTTCATTGCAGCTCTATTTACAATAGCCAGAACATGGAAGCAACCTAAGTGTCCATCGACAGATGAATGGAAAAGAAGATGTGGCACATATATACAATGAGCTATTACTCAGCCATAAAAAGAAATGAAATTGAGTTATTTGTAGTGACGTGGATGGACCTAGAGACTGTCATACAGAGTGAAGTAAGGCAGTTGTATCTTTTAGCCTGGAGGTATGTCCTCCAGTTTACATGGTTTACGCTTTGCCCATTTCACTCATTACCTCCTGTAATAACAGTTCACTAGGAAGAGATCATCTGTGTCTAATGAGAAATTCCCTTTTTCAAACAGACTCTCCCTGAGGTTACGAGTAGATTGCCAATCTTGACCCTTTACTTCCCACAGAGGTCCATCATCAACAGAGGTTTTTACCCTCAGTGTAACAGCTACTGGTGTGAACTTTTCACCTATTTGACCTATCTACGTTGTACCAGCACCTTATCTGCATGAGGAACTTTCTGTATAAGGGAAAGTGGTATTTTGGAGAAAGTTGTAATTTTAGCAAGTATACCAACATGGTAGGAGAACTGCTTCCCAAAAAAACAAACGGCACACAGAGAGTAAAAACAAATAAATAAAACAGGTGTATAAAAATTTTGAAAATAGTCTGATCAAGCAAAGCAGTAGATCTGGGAATTGAAGCTTCTTTTCCTGTAGCTTGGAACTGACAATGCTTAGAATAAACTTATTTATCTCAGCTTGTTTGGGGAATAGCCAACCTGAGAAGAGAAAAAGAAAACAGAAATGCAAAAGACACACAACCCACAAATGCTATTTAAATGAAAATATCAGGCACTATTTCAGTGATATAAGGGGATTTCCAGAAGTAAAATGTTCTCTAAGAGTTGAAAGTTAGTATAGAAAGCTAGTCTCTGAGGAGGGAAAACTTGATATTGCTCCTGAGAAAGTTGATGTCCTCCATTGCTACTATAAAATTGTGAGGCTAATTAAGATAATTACAGTGGTAATAATTTTATTTAATGGGTGAAGAAATAACACTTGTAAAATTGTTTCTGGTGTAAATGACCAAAGTTCAAATGGCAGTACCAATTCACTAACTCTAGGAATAAATTAAAAGTTTGACAGGTTTGGGTATCATATGATATGATAGAATTTTTATTATTAAAAATTATTTTATAAAGGATTGACAACGGTTAAATATGAGGTTCATGTAAATACCTTTAGAGCCCAGTTGTAAATTTAAATTTAAAATTAGCAATTAAATTTTAAAAATGTAGTGCAAATATTAAAATTTATTTTCAGGTTTATGGGATATTTTGGTGAAAAGTTCATAGACATTTTTAAACATTGGACCTTTCATAAAGTAGGCTGAGAGACTAGTAAAAATAAGTATTCCCCTATTTCTCACATTATTGATGAAATAGGTAAGAAAGCTGTGAATCAAAATTATAGGAGCTCCAAAGACATTTAAACAGTTTTTGAAAATTTTTATTTTAGGATAAACCCACTGGATAATTTTTCGAGAAATGTGGTTTGTGTAAATGCTATTACCTTTCCTACTAGATCATAAGCTTTCTGATGGCAGAGTTGCTTCCATGTCTATGAAATCCTTCACTGCCCTTGATATATATAATTGTGCTCAAAGTGCTTGTTCAATAAATTAATGCATATGAATAGCCCTTTAATTTACATGAAACTTACTGGAACTCAAGGATACACCTTAAAGAGTGAAGTATACAGTAAAATACAATAATGGGCAATACTATCATCTTCTTTGACAATAATGAATGAAAGAAAAAGTTTGCAACCAGCCACTTTGTTCCCTCAGCACAGCTGAGATAAAAAGCAGGCTATAACGTTAACCCCATAAAACACGTTTACATCACATGATCTTCTGAAGCAGTCAAGGTCTTTGTGACCTTTTTTTTACAAATCTCAAAAAAGAAATGTTTTAATCAATACTTTGCTTCCTCAACATAGAATCCACAGACCTTCATTTTACATTATAAGACATGTTTGCTATCATGTCACATTCCTTCAGTATTCTGGGTTTTGACCCAGTGTCCCAAGTGACAAGTTATTCCAAGATGCTAAATTGGGAATCTTAGGGAGGAGCTATTTTTCTTTCATTCCATTTTAAAGGAATACACTTATTGCTGAGGTGACCTGAAAGAGTACATGAATCTCCTCTAAACATCAAGCTTATTATTAGGCAGTAACAAGCACCAGGGAGTTCAGAATCTACAGGGTACTCACTTCAGTTCTTGAACTTTCATTGCTTTTATGCTCCTGTAACTGCATGGTGTCTTCCTGCTTCTTTGCTGGTATTTAGTTTTCATTTGTCGTAATAAATGGACTCTGCTATAACCATTGCAGTTGGTGAAAGCAGATATAGTAATTGTGAAGACTAGTGAGACATCTAAATAAAATTTTAATTTTATCTGGGAGCATTTCTAAATGAAACTAATAACATTGTTGGTTTCAGAAGGCCTAAAGATTATAGATAAGTAACCTCTTTTTTGTGCCAAGATCCTTTATTTTCACCTTCTGCACCTTGACCTGATAGATTATAATAGCTCTTTCATGCCCGTAATGGTACAAGTTGTTCATGGTCCATTTCCCCAGTTTAATCCTGATACAGACTAACCTGTGAATGCAGGAACTATAGAACCAGTAGACTGTAGTCTCTTTTTTAAAAGCAATCATGGTTGAACATTTCCATAAGTCCTGTAAGAAGGGATATCCAGTCTTTGTATACTTGAAGAAATAATGCAGTCATTGAAATGCTAATACATTTTAACCATAAAAAGAAAGTAATAAGGGAAAAATGATTCTTTTAAAATACCACATTGTAAAGTGTACAAAAGAGTGCCTAGGATTTTATGAAACAATGATCCTTGAAATCAACTTTTAAAATTGATTGTTAACTGACTACTGTCAAGGTTAAGAACATTTTTAGGGGAACTAATTCTAGCACATGTATTTTATAAAAAGTGTTGGAAATTTCCCACCTAAATTAACGAAAGATAGGACTCTAGTGACCACTGCAGAAGAAACAGCTTAATGCTGCTATGTTTAGTGAAGAAATGAAGGGACCACTTATTTTATAATTCCTCAGAGTGTCCCAAGCCATACATTTTTGTCCACTGGAAACATGCATTTGAAAGTCTACAGTGTCTGTTTCTGGTAAACCTACATATAGAGCATGCAGAATTGCAGGGTTACTTATATGCATGTTGGGAATTGCTGCAACCACATAAGGCAGAAGAAGGCAGAAAGTTAAAAGAGAGACACCAATTCTCTATTTGTTGTACAGGCAAAAGACAGTGTTTCAGAAGTCTTTGGGTCATCAATCCAGAGTGTGGAGTACAATGTTCTCTAGATCTAGTGGGATCTTATCCACACATACTCAGACTACCTATGACTCTCAAATTCACTGTGTTTGTTTTCAGGGATTATTTTTCCTAATCTTTTTCAAACTTGGAAATCTCTCTACTTTACCTTGTTTGTCAAGATATCATCATAAATTTAATCGATGCTAGGTTGGTCTTGTTTCTTCAAATAACCTTAATTTTTTAATGTTACGTTTAAAGGGAAGCTGATAAGGAACAACCTGGTGTCAGTGAAAAGTTGTGTGCATCCAAAATTAAATTTGAAGTGAGACACATAATTCATTTCATATTCATCGTTTTCAAGAAAGGCATTCAACTACTTAACCAAATAGCCTACCAGCTTTATATTAATTAACCTTTGTTTTATTTTTTATTTAATTAGAACAGATTACATATGTGATAACTTAGAAGCAATATATAGTACTGATATTTCCAGATAATTAGCACTTTCTCATACAAAACAATCCTATTCTTAAACTTTAGTCTTTTCAGAAAAAGATTCCCAACAATAAGATTTTATAAATGTTCTCTGGTACATTTTTAAAAATTATCTATTTACTTAATTTTGGGTTAGTTACACTTTTAAACTTTTATTTTAGAAATTTTTAAATATACAAAATAAAAGGAATTGTAAAATAAATTCCCTCGTATCTATCACCCAGCTTCAACAATTATAAATACATTGTCCTCTGATATATTAATGTTCATCTTTATCCTTCCCCAACAGTTTATGTAACTTATTCAAATATTTGGTGGTTAAACGATGAATGATTTAGATATTGTTTTTGTGGATATACTCCCACCACCAGAGCTATGGAAACTCCTAAAGATGCTAATGAAACAAAAACTTTTTTTTTAAAATATAAACTCATTTTATAAGAGATATTCTGTGAGATAAACCTATTCTATGACCTACTCCTCTGAATTTTTTTATCATGGCTTTGACTCATGCTTACTTTATAAAACTAATCTACCTTCACATACATGCTGTTGTAACATTTAAACATTGACATTAGTATTAATTCTCATTCTTTCTCTCCGTGTGTGTGTGTGTGTGTGTGTGTGTGTGTGTGTGTGTGTCTGTCTGTCTGTCTGTCTGTCTCTCTCCATTTCTTTAATAGTTTGGAATGACTTTGAATTTTGCCTTTAAAAGAATATTCTCTCTGAATATGTGTGTGGATGCTTGTGTAAACACAAATGTTTCTATGTGCTAGCCATTCTGTGTGCTAAATTGTTTACATCCATTACCTCATCAAATACTCTGATCAGTGGTACTATTAGAGTTTTTATTTACAGATGAGCAAACGGAGGCTGAGATTAAGTACGCTGGAGTCAGTGACAGATCGAAAATTTGATTCCAAGCTTGTCTGATGCAAAAACATATGCATTGCCACCATTCAACGCTGACACAATTATTTAATGACATTTTTTTGAAGGTCTAGTACTTAAGTTGTATGGGAACCTGCTCATCAAGAAGGTCAATATCTTCTTGACCACACATGCCTTTAGCACACATACTTATTAAATTTATTCTATAATGTTTTGTATTGTCTTCTAATCATTTCATATTTGTAATTCCCATATCCTATAAGAGATTATATACCTCTCAAAAACTGAAGTCATAATGAATACTTAGTTTACATCACTCCACATTTCCTTAAATGGATATAATAAATTTTTTAAAAGAGAAGAAAGTTTGAATTGCATTTTGAATTTTGTTCCAGAGGATTGTTTCATTTTTCCAAGATATCCACCAAATTCATATACCTAAGGATCATTCATAGTAATGGAAGAATTGCAAAATAGCAAGGCTATATACAATTACAATGAAAACAAATTTATTTTTACCAGTAACTTTACCACTTCTGACCAAAATGTTGTCAGAACTGATAATAGGAAAATTTGTTGGACTGTCACTGTCTCTCCAGTTCTTTGCATTTTCCCTCCCCAAATCTCCATGCTGTCCATTGGGTTGGTTCTACTACCAAGGTAGAGAAGGCAACTACCATTTATTGATTACCAACCATGTTCCTACTCCAGTACCAAATGCTTTCCCTTTGTTATTTTATTTAGTGACATGATATTAAAGAGTTAGATGTTAAAAGCATGAGAACAGAAGTTAAGCTATCCAGTTTCCCAATTCCATCTGCCACTTGCTGGCCATGTAACCTGGTCAAGTAATTTAACTTCTCTAAGCTTGTTTTCTCATCTGTAAAACATGGATAACTTTAGCCATGGCCTCATGGTGGATTAAATGAGATAATCTATATAAAGCTCTGAAAATAGTATTTAACGTATAGTAAGCACTCAAACGTTAGCTAGTTGTAATAATTGTGGAATTGTTGTGTAACTATATTATAATACTATAGAAACATGCATCAGCAGTTTAGGCCACAGTCAATGAAACATAAACTATCTATTACCTAATAGCCTTAGAAATCAAATGCACAACATGAAACATTTGATGCCTATCGTGTGGAACTGTTTATACACCATGAATTTGTAGAGTTACAAGTAGTATTTAGTAAACAATAAATTGTATTATAACACCTGCGTGTTTGTATAAATCAAAATATATGATATCCTTCTGTTTCCCCTCTGTATCCTCTGTCATATGATCTGTTCCATTCATGTGAATCTAAATATCATCTCCATGCAGAATACTTTCAAATTCATGTCTCCAACTCTGCCACCTTCACTGAACTTCACCTTGGTGTACCACACAGGTTCCTGGAAATCTCCTTTTTTATGTCTTAACATCTCAAGATCCAAAAATTCAAAACTAAACTTTCAATTGCTATCCACACCCATGCACACTCAATTCCCAGCTATTAAAATCTGTTTCTCTTCCATTTTCCCCATTTCACTTAGTGGATTCCCTGCCCACCCTCTGCCTGTCCTTACTCTGAGTATGCCAAAACAAGAAACTGACAGTCATCCATGCTTCTGTTCTCTACTTCATTCCCTACATCCAATTACCATTTAGTCCTGGCACTTAGTTCTACCTCCAAAATATTCCTTGAATCCATTCACTTCACTGCTATTACCATATCCCAAACCACTACCGTCTTTGCCTGGTCCTTTAAAATAACCACCTGATGTACCCATTCTCCTGCCTCTCTATAATCCACTTGTATATGACATCATGTTTCTCCCCTGCTTAAATGTGCTTCTTATTCCCTTGGAATAAAATCCCAAATAATTACCTTACCCTGCAAGATCCATAAGATCACCCTCTTCAACCTCACCTTCTTCCCCTTTCCTCCTCACTGCCCCGTTTCTGATACATTGGCCTTATTTCTGTTCCTCAGTCACCCACTTTTTTCCCCCATTAGGGCTTTTGTATCTGCTGTTTATTTTTCATGTCCTCCTCTTTATACTGTTCTCCTCATCTCTCAGATTCAGTGTAAATATTATCTCCTCAAAGTGCTCTCTTTTCCTGATTACCTTCTCTAAGTGGATCACGCACCTGCTATTCTCTCTCATAAGAAAATTATTCTTGAACATATTTCAACTGCTGTAATTTTATATTCATGTGTTTATTTAGTCTGTCTCCCCCACTGAACTCTAAGCCCTGTGAGGGTAGATAATGCATCTGTTTCTCTTGTGATTGTTTACCTAGACAATGCCTAGCATGTCATAGGCACTCCATAAATATTTGTGAAATGAATGACTGAAACAAGAGCATTCTTTCCTTTTCTTCAGAATTCTTTTCTGGACAGATTGGGATGCCAACTTTCCTCGCATTGAATCTGCCTCCATGAGTGGTGCTGGGAGAAAAACCATCTACAAAGACATGAAAACAGGGGCTTGGCCTAATGGACTCACTGTGGACCACTTTGAAAAAAGGATAGTTTGGACAGATGCCAGGTTTAGAAAATGATTTTTTCTTTATTTTCTGTTACCTTCCTCAGATGATGTTTACAAAATAAAAATTGTTCTCATGTGCACGTATCATGTATACACACATTGACATCAGTGGTGATTTTTGTTTGTTTTCATTATGATGGCTTTTTTTTAATGTTTCTACAAATCAGATACAGGCCCATAAAATATTTTTTATACAAATTTTTTGTTATTTATCTAAATAGTATAAGCACATCAGTGGACTATTTGAATGAGTTTTGATATACTACTGATGCATTTCCTTTTCTGTAGGTCAGATGCCATTTATTCAGCCCTGTATGATGGAACAGGCATGATAGAAATCATCCGAGGTCATGAATACCTTTCTCATCCCTTCGCTGTGTCTCTATATGGGAGTGATGTCTATTGGACGGACTGGAGGACCAACACATTGTCAAAAGCCAATAAGTGGACAGGGCAGAATGTCAGTGTGATTCAGAAAACTAGTGCACAGCCATTTGACCTTCAGATATACCATCCCAGTCGTCAGCCACAGGGTAAGTGCTTGTTATGAATTAACCACCAGAAATATTTTTACCTTAATCATATAATATTCAAACTGTAAAATAACTTTTGTAAGTTAACAGCTATTAATATTTTATGTATTGTATGATGGAAGTGGTGCCAGCCTTTATTTTAATTAGCTCAGGATTTTTTTCTTTGCTTTTTATTTATTTTACACACAAATAGAGAAATCTTAGAAATTAAGTGTTTTAACCCAAGTCCCCCAATTTTTAGTCACTGCTATTGCATCAGTAAAAGATACTGTGGGAAGCTGTGGAATGTCTTCCGATTTGGAGTCTATTACCTAAATATGATCAGTAAATTAAAGGAAGACACCAAGGACACATTTATGTTGGCCCCCAAATGGTCACTGTGCAGTATATTGGGAAGAGAGGGAATAGTGTATAATAAAGGATAAACCATCTGTTTTGAGCTTTTCTATTTTAAGAGAATTCAGTTCATATGGACATGTGTGTTACCTATCCCCATGTATTCCACATTTTGGTCAATAGTAATCTCTACCTTGGTTTTGTGATTTCATTTCCTCCACTCAATCCTTGTCAGAGTTAATTCTAAGCCTCACATTTCTTTTTCTTTCTTTTTTGTTTTTTTTTCCCCAGGGTACCATGGCCATTCGGTGTAACATCAGCTCATTCTTTTATACCTCTTACCTGACTCTTCCTCATCATGATGTATGTCATAACATATGGAAATCTCATTCCAATGCAAATAATGTCCCCATTATCATTAGCATATTTTTGTTTGAGACTTATGATACTCAAATGACAAGCTCTTTCTCAAAGAGGATACTTTTTCTCCTTTTCTCCCTCTTTCAGTGTAGAGTAAGCAGATCTTCCACTTCCTTGGCATTTCTGGTCTTATGGACCACACTTCAAGACTTATTTTAAATACATGGGGTATTGTCTTATTTTAGACTTGATTAAAAATACTCACCTCTGTGGTTGAAAAATTCTATGTCTGTCCTGTGTCTTTCTTCAATATTTGGCCTTAATTCTCCCTTGAAACTATTTCTCCTACCAAAATGTCCTCATTGGTAAAATTTTCTGTGCTCTCTCTCTGACTTACTCTGATTAAATCTAGTTATCTTTCCAGAAACTAGAAATTTCTCACTTTTAATTTTCTTATATAATTGATCCTTCTTTGTCACATGGGACTTTCTACACACCCTAAATTATGTGAGCAGTCACCTTAATCCTTTGCTATTGCCCTTAGCTCCTCTACTCCTTTCATCCTACAGACCTGCAAAGCATGAGAACATTAAAGGGAGAAAACAGCTTAGTCATTTTTGTGCCTAATAGGTATTCAATAAATATACTGGATGTAACTAAATTGAAATAAGGCAAGAAATCATAATTCTGACCAGAATATGCCACTAGTACAATAAAAAAGATACTCTTCTCTAAGACATAGAGATTGCCAACAAACACATGAAAGGATGGTCAACATCACTAATCATTAGAGAAATTCAAATCAAAACCACAATGAGGTATCACCTCACACCGGTCAGAATGGCCATCATCAAAAAATCTACAAACAATAAGTGCTAGAGAGGGTGTGGAGGGTGCACTGTTGGTGGGAATGTAAACTGATACAGCCACCATGGAGAATAGTATGGAGGTTCCTTAAAAAATCTAAAAATAGAGCTACCATATGACCCAGCAAGCCCACTACTGAGCATATACCCTGAAAAAACCATAATTCAAAAAGACACATGCACCCCAATGTTCATTGCAGCACTATTTACAATAGCCAGGACATGGAAGCAACCTAAGTGTCCATTGACAGATGAATGGATAAAGAAGATGTGGCACATATATACAATGGAATATTACTCGGCCATAGAAAGAAATGAAATTGAGTTATTTGTAGTGAGGTGGATGGACCTAGTGTCTGTCATACAGAGTGAAGTAAGTCAGAAAGAGGAAAACAAATACAGTATGCTAACATATATATGGAATAATAAAAAAAAAAAAGGTTCTGATGAACCTAGGGACAGGACAGGAGTAAAGACGCAGACGTAGAGAATGGACTTGAGGACACAGGGAGGGGAAAGGGTAAGCTGGGACGAAGTAAAAGAATAGCACTGACATATATACACTACCAAATGTAAAATAGATAGCTAGTGGAAGCAGCTGCATAGCGCAGGGAGATCAGCTTGGTGCTTTGTGACCACCTAGAGGGGTGGGATAGGGAGGGTGGGAGGGAGACGCAAGAGGGAGGGGATATGGGGATATACGTATGCATATAGCTGATTCACTTTGTTATACAGCAGAAACTAACACAACATTGTAAAGCAATTATACTCCAATAAAGATGTTAAAAAAGAAAAACAAAAAAAGAAAAAAAAAAAGAAATATAATCAAAATAATAAAAATAAAAGAGGAGTTCTTCATGGAAAAAAAAAAAGATATTCTTCTCTAAAACCTTCCATCAGTATGGAGGAGTATCTAGTCATAAACACTTATGGGATTGGTTTTAATTGTTATAATTGCAAAAATGTGTACTTATGTGGTTTTGTACCCACATTTTTCGGTCTTTTGTGGGAACGTTAATTTTTATGTTTGGGAAAAGTTAAATGAATTGGACCATGAAAAATGACCTGGGTCTATGTATTATATTTTTCCCTCCCTCAAAATAGAATCATTGTATTTCATTTAATAACTGTCTGATTTACACACGTTGTCATGACCCCTAGCAAATTCATAGAAAGGGAAGAAACATGATACTTCCGAGCTTTCCTGACAATTTCATATATATAGAAAGGAAGTGAGACATTCAGTGTAACTCATTTGGTTGAGGGGAGATTTTCTTGACATCTTTACTTAAAAGATGATTTATATGTGACTTCTCCACTTCGCATAAAATAAGGAAGTTTTTACTATATGGATCTAATGTAACATATTTTCCCAGAATTCAGGACAGATATTCTAGTCTCTAGTCTACTAGAGAGAATGCCACCTATGATGAGAACTTGCTATTTCCTAAAGGAAATTCAGTCAGTTTCCAAATTTGAGAGTGATCAGAGAACATTCTACTTTTCCCCATTGTAAGGATCACTGAGCATATAACAGTCATTATCCATTTTGTTTATCTGCTTCAGTGAATTAATGCTTTCACTGCTGGGGGGTGGAGGTGGGAAGATGCAGAAATCTACTGACTGTTTTATTCCCAAGGGTAGAATTACAATGAAAATGGTGACAAAGAGTCAGCTTTAACACAAGTACAATAATAGCCCCCTGTTTTCTGGTGAATAATAATGTGAGGTTCATGAAAACTAATACATTTTAAAAATACATGACGTTAGGTTTTACAAAATTGAAATGTACATGACGTTCGGTTTTATAAAATTGAAATGTATGTCTCACAAATTAAAGAAATAAAGGTTAAAAATATTCTTTGAAGTTATCTAATCCTCCAAGTAGGAAATTAATTAAAGTTTTAACACCAGTTTTCCTACAAGTAAGCGTTCATTATACGCATAAGTTTCCAGTTTGGTTATTGGGCACTTAGAATTTTTAAAAAAGAAAATCTAGTTTAGATTTTTTTTTTTGGTGTCTAATGTTGTTGTTATATGGGATTAAGAAGAAACAAATCAAAGCGTAAATATATGAAATAAAGGAGCACTAGTGGGTATTTTAAATCTAATTTTTTTTATGGTATAAGAACTTAGAGTTGATGGCATGGCCTTGAGAGTCCAGCTGCCCGGGTTCAAATCCTATCCCTATGATTTATTAATTGTTTGATGTTGGGCAGTTTACTTAACCTCTCTGTACCTCAGTTTCCTCATCTTGAGATAATAGTATTTACATCATAGCATCTAGTAAACATGAGTTGATCATCATTTAATATAAGCATATCAAACATGAGTTATTATGCGAAAAGATCTTAGAATGGTGTCTCATACATAATCAGTGCTTTGTGTTTATATAAATATAAGTCAACTGTTAAAAAGTAACAGTTGTTGCGATCATATCATTTTCCTAGCCTCCTTTTGTTGAAATTTAGGTTACATTACTGTTTTAAGACAGTTTTGAACACATTTTCTCATATGTAAATAATTCATAATGGCCTTAATATCATACTTTTATAATCATATCAATTTTTATATGAAAAATGCCAATAAAAATGTGAAACACAATCTGAAGGAGAGCAATATGATTGATTTATCAAGAGAATCCAGGTGCAGTCCAATGAGTAGATTATCAAATCTCTTTTCTCTACATTCAGGTTACCATCCATCACCACTCCTCATACACTAGTGCATGACATAAAAATTATGGTTATGTTAGTAAAAGGAATGTTTAAAAGTTTATGTAACATCGTAAAATAATATTTGCTCATTACCAGTAAGTTATAGAATGTAGAAAAACAGGGAACAGAAAAAATGTAAACCTATTTTTCCAGCTCCCAGAGCAACAAACATTTCCATGTTGTTTCTTCTGGTGATTTCAACAGAGGTATTGAATAACACAATAATAAACAAAACTTTCACTATCTGTTGATGAACTACTACGTGCCATTTAGGTTTTACTTTTTCTTCCTAATCATCAGAGCCATCAAACAAGGTAGTTATTCCCACTTTCTATGAGGAAGCTGCAGCTCAGGGAAGTAAAGTAACCTGACTCAGAGTAATAAATCTCATTGAAAGGCAGGCAGTACCAGGGTTTCAATGAGCGTGCCCAACTTCATAGTCCATGATTCATTCTTTGCTAAATTAAGAAACCTTTGGATCCCTTCATATTTAATATCATGCTTTATTTTGAATTTTGTATCTTCCTTTTTACACTTAGCATTAGCAACTCTCTTGCTATCATTGATGCCTTATCTCGTTTTTAATAACTATGTATTTTCACATCACATGTGACTATCAAAAATGTTCCCAATTATTTGTCTATTTTTGGATACTTAGTTTGATTTTAGTTCATTTCTATTCTGTCACTAATAATTTTAAGGCATGTATCTATCCATAAATATCATTTTCCATATTTTATAGTCTTGGGTTTTATTGTTGCTGTTAGCAGGTTATATAACCTTTTGTAGTTGCCAGAAACAAATACATGAACATAAGCCCTTCCAAGAAGCAATAGCATCACTGAACCCCAATGAAAATTAGATCATTGTCTTTCTTATATTATTTCTATATTTATTTTTTAATCTATTTTCTTTGCAACTTGCAAACATACAACACAGTATTATTAACTATAATCATCATGCTCTATATTACATCTCCATGACTTATTTACTTTATAACTGGAGGTTAGTACATTTTGACCTTCTTCATCTATTTCAATGGGCAAACCCCACTTCCCCCTCGCCACTCACACCCATCTCCAGCAACCACCAATCTGTTAGTCTTTTCTGTTCTCTGTATCTATGAGCTTGGTGTTTTTGTTTTTGTTTTTGTTTTTTAAATTCCACATATAAGTGATATCATACAGTATTTGCCTTTCTCCATCTGACTTATATCACTTAGCATAATGCCCTCAAGGTTCATCCATGTTGCCAGAAATGGCAGGATTTCTGTCATTTTTATGAATAATATTACATTATACACACACACACACACACACACACACACACACACGCACGTCCCACATCTTCTGTATCCATTCCTCCATCAATGGACACTTAGGTTTTTTCCATTTCTTGGCTCTTGTAAATAATGTTGTAATGAACATAGGGGTGTATATATCTTTTCAAGTTGGTCTTTTCATTTTCTTTAGATAAATATCCAGAAGTAGAATTGCTACATCATATGGTAGTTCTATTTTTAATTTTTTGAGGAACTTCCATGCTATTTTCCATAGTGATTGCACCAGTTAACATGCCCACCAACAGTGCACAAGGGTTCCCTTTTGTCCACATCCTCACCAACACTTGTTATTTCTTGTCATTTTTATAATAGCTATTCTGACAGGCGTGAGGTAATATTTCATTGTGGCTTTGATTTTGCATTTCCCCGATGATTAGTGATGACAAGCACCTTTTCATACGCCTGTTGGCCATCTGTATGTCTTTCTTAGAAAAATGGCTATTCAGAGCCTCTGCCCATTTTTTAATCAGATTTTTGTCTGTTTGATATTGAGTTCTATGAGTTCTTTATATATTTTGGATATTAACCCCTTATCAGATATATGATTTGCTAATATTTTCTCCCTTTCAGTAGACTGCCCTTTTGTTTTGTTGATGGTTTCCTTTGCTGTGCAGAAGCTTTTTAGTTTGATGTAGTCCCATTTGTTTATTTTTACTTTTCTTGCCTTTGATTTTGGTGCCAAATCCAAATATTTCTAGTCATAGAAATGACACTTAGGATTTATATATTAGCCATGAAGTTATGATATTAAAGTGAAGATGATATTAAAGAGGGGGAAATTGGAGGTAAGGCAGGTGGTTTGGATATATAATATCTCCTGTGCCAAAAAAGTAAAGCAAGAAAGTCTAGAGTAAAGTAGGAAGGACACAAAGTAGTAGTTTTATTGTGACAGCAACCGTAGGGACTGAGGACAAAAATTTGAATATGAAATACTGGGAAATTCAGAACTAGAATTTTATATACATTGTATTATAATTTAGTATAATCACATTGTATCTCCATATGCTTTGGAAGATATATATTCACTCTGTTCCACTAATTGGACATAACTGGGCACTCTAACCTAAATTTTTTATTTTCTGTATCTGGTATATATTGGGAATATATAGCATGTAGTTGATACTTATGGCCATTTACTGAATAAATACATGGGGAGAATGTTGTTTCCTTAGCACAGAGGGAAGTTCTATAAATAAACATGTTACTTTTTTAATGAGCAAGAACATCAAAATTGTAAGTTTCCCTTTAAAGTAAAAATGAATAATTTACATTTATGAAGCCATCTAGTCCAAATATATTTTTATCAGAAAAACACAGTTATTAATTGAACAAATTTTGAGTATATTAAAAAAACAACACAAAAACATCATAAAGGTTTTATGATAAACCCTTCTTGAGCCATATGTTAGTTTCTGTTTGGATAATGAGATCTGGTCTTGCATGATTAAGCACTAGTAAAAATGGTTTCATCATCATGACTTTGTAAAAATAAGAAAGGTACACACTTATATCATGTTTTATTTAGTGCTTTACAGGTATTACTCTCAATCTGCACAAAGATTTGCAGGAAAAATCTTTTTCTGAGAGGCTTTCTCACTTCAAAGCCACATACCAACAATAAATCTTTGTATAGTTCAGATTTTATCTGCTTCACATTCATGGTTAACACCATAAGAACTATCTCAGTACTTAGAACATGTATGGTTATTTAATATTTTCCTAATTCTGTTTTAGTTACCAACGTAGATAATAAAATATTTGAGTAAAGGAGTATCATTTATTTATTTGTGTTAACTACAGAGTCTAGCTAAGCCCTTTATAAGAACAATATTAATAACTATAATAATATCACCTAATACACTAATTTTCATTGTAATTCCATGAAGATGATTATTAGCAATCCAGTTTTACAGATAAAGAACCTAAGGCAGAGAAATTCTAGGTAATTTGTTCAAGGTCTAATAGCCACAGGATAATTGCCCAGTTATCTGACCTCAGGGAGCGTGACCCCAGAGTTCTTGCCTAAACCACTGTGCTCTAAAGGCAGAAGACTGAGTTCTTATTTATTGAGATTCTCCTTGGAATTGTTATATCAAATCTCCAGATGGTAGTAGAGAGTCAAGTGTTACTGACAACATTCACATGGGACAAACTAATTCTTAGCTTCTTGGAGTTTGTAGTCTAGAAGGAAAACAGACTAAATTAACAACTAGGATCAATCAATTATTATTATTATGGATGTATTTTGAAAATAAGAGTATAGTAAATATATTTTTAAAAGTAGCATCGTGTGGTCCTAAAAGGTCCTTGGGCTTAGCTTAATTCAGTTCCTTCCTCTGTCACTCACTAGCCTTGTTACCTGAGGCAAATTAATTAACTTCTGGGTTCTTATTTCCTCATTTGCAGGTTAGAGCAGCTAGAAGTAAGGAGGGAATAAGTGGGAAACAAGATTGGGTTGGAATCAAACCATGGTGGGACTTAAAAAGTCCCCTTACAAAGAAATTTCTATTTTTCTCCTTTAGGATAAGTGGTTCCAGGGATGTCAAACCTAAACGGGCATCAGAATTACCAGAGGGATCATTAACTCACATATTTATGGCCTCTACCCAAGATATTCTGATTCAGTTGGTCTGGGGTATGACTTGAGATTTTGCATCTTTAACAAATCCCATGGAATGCTGATGCTGCCTTAAGAACCACTGCCCTAAAGGAAGGAGAAAAACATTAAAAGTATTTGGTCAATGGAGTGAAAAGAGCAGATGTGCATGCTGAAACTTGACTTCATCTGTACAAGGGGCAGACTGGAGAGAGACACAGAACTACAGTAGGAGACTGAAAGGATGCTACTTCAGTAGATCAGGAGATAGCTGATACCAGGACAGAGAGAATGGTAGAGTTGAGATATACTTAGAGGCGAAGTCAGTAAAACATAGTGATAGAGATTTGTGGAGTAGGGGAGTTTGGGGAGAAAAGGAAAATTTGGGATGTCTTTATTTTTCTGGTTTCTGTAATTGGTTTCACCATCAAAATGTGACATAGAGACCACATAAAGGAGAGGTCAGCAAAATTTTTCTGTGGAAGGCCAGATGGTAAGTGTTTGAGGCCCTATGGGCCATATGGTTTTTGTTGAACTACTCAGCTTGGCTGAGGTAGTGTAACAGCAGTCATATGAAAAATGAATGAGCGTCGCTGTGTTTCAATAACATTTTATTTATGGACAATGAAATGTAAATTTCATATAATTTTCATGTGTTATGAAATGTTATTTTTTATTTTTTTCCTACAATTTAAAAAAGTAACTCATGGACCAGTATTAGCCTGCAGGCCAAAGTTTACTGACACCTGATTTAAAGGATAAACTGAAAACTTACACTTCGGATATATGGAATTTTAGGTACCTCTGGAACATAGTTGAGTATTCAGGGTTATAAAGGCAAGAAGAGTTTGGGCTGGAGCTAGAGCTTTTGTAGTCACTCAATTGTAAGTTGAAGACAAGAAAACAAATGAGATTTCCTAAGAATAGTACAGAAAATGAGAAAAGGACAAGGACAGAACCCTGGAGAAAACTAACATTCAAGAGGAAGGCAAGAAGAATGCTGAGAAGAGGATGGCCAAGGGATTCCAGAACCAAAAGAGAGCACAGTCAAAAAAAGTAAGAGAAGAGTTTCAAGATGACAGTGGCCAAAAATGTTAACTCTTGCAGAGAAGTCAAGAAAGATAAAGACATAACAGCACAGTATTCATTAGATTTGGCAACCTGGAGGAGGGTCAGCTGTAATTTTATTTAGAACAATTTCAGTGGAGTTGTTCGCATATGTCCTAGTGATCCTAAGTATGTCTGAGGCTAGATATTAGTATAAATGTCCAAGTCTTTTTACTAAAAAATATAACTTATTAAACAATAGTACTATATTCTTAAGTAACAAAATGTAAATACAAAGAAAGACAACCGTCATAGCAATCAGCTTAGGAGACATAGTAATCAAGAGGAAGATTCTGGAGTCAGACTGGTTCACATTCTAGCTTCGTCATATCCTGGCAGCATGATCATTATCTATCTTAATTTCTTCAAATATAAAATTTAATAGTTTAATAAAAATGCATTAGTCTCTTAAAAGCACAGAAGATACCTGGCAAATAGTGAACACGATATAAGTGTTGTTAAGTAAATGATAGAAAGACAGACGGATGGATGGATGGATGGATAGATAGATATAGACAGATGGACAATTCTCTTAGTTACTTTGTTTTACTTTTCATCATCTCTCCCCTCACCTTATAAAGGAAGTTGTTTACAAACATGGAGGAAGTATGAGTTTCTTCTTTAGTATGCACACCTTCTCCCATCCAGGGGCTTCGCCCTCTTTTTCTGTGTCCTCTCTTGGAGCAAAGATTTTTTTTTTAACTAATTTATTTTTTTTGAATTTTAGTTCACAATATTATGTTAGTTTTAGGTGTACAACATAGTGATTTGACATTTATAGAATACATTAAAAATTGGTCACCACAATAAGGCTAATAGCCATCTGTCACCATACAAGGTTATTAAAATATTTATGGCTATATTCCAGATAATATATTTTACACCCAATGACATATATCTTATATCTGTACCTCTTAATCCCCTTCACCTATTTCATCCAACCCCCTACTCCTGGACCTCTAGCAACCATCACTTTGTTCCCTATATCTGTGACTCTGTTTCTGTTTTGTTTTGTTTGTCTTTATATTTTGTTTTTTAGATTCTACATATAGTAATTTGTTTCTCTGACTTATTTGACTGAGATCAATACAATATCTTCTAAGTCCATCCATGTTGTTGCAAATGAGAAGATTACATTATTTCTATTACTGAGTCATATTCCATTTTGTATATATACCACATCTTCTTTATCCATTCATCTACTGATGGGCACTTAGGTTGCTTCCGTATCTTGGCTATTGTAAATAATGCTGCAATGAACATAGGGGTGTATATATCTTTCTGAACTAATGTTTTTATTTTTTTGAAGACACCTAGAATTAGAATTACTGTATCATATGGTAGTTCTCTTTTATATTTTTTGAGGAACTTTCATACTGTTTTCCATAGAGGTTGCACCAATTAATATGCCTGAAAACAGCTCATGGGGGTTAACTTTTGTTTACATCCTTGCCAACACTTTTTATTTCTTGTCTTTTTGATAATAGCTATTCTGACAGGTGTGAAGTGATATCTGATTGTGGTTTTGATTTGCATTTCCCTGATGATTAGTGATGTTGCACACCTTTTCATGTACCTGTTGGCCATCTGCATGTCTTCCTTGGAAAAATGTATATTCACAACTTCTGCCCACTTTTCAATCAGCTTGTTGGTTTGATATTGAGTTCTATGAGTTCTTTATATACTTTTGATATTAACCCTTATCAGATATATGACTTGCAAATATTTTCTCTCATTTGATAGGTTGCCTTTTTGTTTTGTTGATGGTTTCCTTTGTTGGGCAGAAGGTTTTTAGTTTGATATAGTCCCATTTGTTTATTTTTGCTTTTGTTGCCCTTGCCTGAGGAGACAGATGCAAAAAAAAAAATATTGCTGAACCCAAAGTCAAAGAGCACACTGCATATATTTTCTTCTAATAGTGTTATGATTTCAGGCTTTACATTTAACTTTTTAATCCATTTTGAGGTGATTTCTGTTTATGGTGTAAGAAAGTGGTCCCGTTTCATTCTTTTCCAAATGGCTGTCCAGTTTCCCCAAAACCACTTATAGAAGTGATTGTCTTTTCCCCACTGTATATTCTTGGCTCCTTTGTTGTAAGTAAATTGACCATATGAGTGTGGGCTTATTTCTAAGCTCTTCATTCTATTCCATTGATCTCAAGGTCTGTTTTGTGCCAGTACCATACAGTTTTGATTACTATAGATTTGTAGTATAGTTTGAAATCAGGGAGTGTGATACTTTTAGCTTTGTTCTCTTTTCTTGAGATTGCTCTGTTTGAGGTCTTTTTTGGTCTCATTCAAATTTTAGGACTATTTACCCCACTTCTGTGAAAAATGTCATTGGTATTTTGATAGAGGTTGCATTGAATTTTTAGATTGCTATGGATAGTATGGACATTTTATCAATATTAATTCTTCCAATCCATGAGCATGGTATATCTTTCTATGTATTTGTGTCATCTTCAGTTTCTTTCATCAGTGTCTTATAGTTCTCAGTGTACAGGTTCTTTACTTCTTTGGTTAAGTTTAGATCTAGGTATTTTATTATTTTTGATACAATTGTAAATGAGATTGTTTTCTTAAATTCTCTTTCTGCTAGTTTGTTATTAGTGTATAGAAAGACAGGTTTGGGTATATTAATTTTGAATCCTACAACTTTACTGAATTCATATGAGTTCTAATTGTTTTTGGTGGAATCTTTAGGGTTATACTATATATAAGTATATATATATGTATTTATATATTTTTATATATACACATATGTCTATATATTACTATATATAACTAAATTCTATATATATACTATATAGAAATACTATACATGTAGTGTATTACTATATAAACATATATATAGTTATAGACTATACATAGTATCATATCATCTGCAAATAGTGACAGTTTTACTTCTTCCTTTTCAACTTGAATGTTTTTATCTCTTTTCCTTGTCTGATTGCTGTGGCTAGGACTTCCAATATTATGTTGAATAAAAGTGACAATAGTGGGCATCCTTGTCTTACTCCTGCTCTTAGAGGAAAAACTTTCAGCTTTACACCCATTGAGTATTGTGTTAGCTGTGGTTTTGTCATATATGGCTTTTATTATATTGAGGTATGTTCTCTCTATACCCACTTAGTTGAAAGTTTTTATCATAAATAGATATTGAATCTTGTCAAATGCTTTTTCTGCATCTATTGAGATGATCATTTGATTTTTATCTTTCATTTTGTTAATGTGAAATTTTATATTGATTGAGTTTACAGTTCTTGAACCATTCTTGCAACCCTAGGATAAATCCCACTTGATCAAGGTGTATAATTCTTTTAATATATTGTTGAATTCAGTTTACTAATACTTTTGAGGATATTTCCATGATCATCAAGGATATTGGCCTGAAATTTTCTTTTTTTATAGTGTCTTTATCTGGTCTTGGTAATCTGTCTTTATCTTGGTCAGGGTAATGTTGGACTCATAAAATGAATTTGGAAGTGTTCTTTCCTCTTCATTTTTTTTGGAATAGTTTGTGATAGAAGGTATTAACTTTTTAAATGTTTGGTAGAATTCTCCTGTGAATCTGTCTTGTCCTGGAGTTTTGTTTTTTGGGAGGTTTTTTATTACTGGTTCACTTTCCTTACTAGTGATTGGTCTATTCAAATTTTCTGTTTCTTCCTGGTTCAGTCTTAGAAGATTGCATGTTTCTGGGAATTTATCCACTTTTTTTAGGTTGTCCAATTCGTTGGTGCGTAATTGTTCCCAATAATCTCATGACCCTTTGTGTTTCTGTGGTGTAAGTTGTAACTTAACTTCTCTTCTTTCATTTCTGATACTATTTATTTGGGCATTTTCTGTTTCTATCCTGATGAGTGTGGTTAAAGGTTTATCAATTTTGTTTCTGTAATCCAAGAACCAGCTCTTAGTTTGATTGATTTTTTCCATTAAAAAAAATCTTCTCAATTTATTTCTACTCTGATCTTTATTATTTCCTTCTTTCTACCAACTTTGGGCTTTGGTTGGTTGTTTGTTTTTTCTAGTTCCTTTAGGTATAAGGTTAGATTGTTTATTTGAAATTTTTTAATGTTTTCTAGGTAAGCCTGTATTGTTATAAACTTCCCTTTTAGAACTGCTTTTGCTGTACCCCGTAGATTTTGGAATGTTTTGTTTCCATTTGTCTCAAGGTATTTTTTTATTTCCTCTTTGATTTCTTTGTTGAACCATTGACTATTCAGAAGCACATTGTTCAGCCTCCACGTGTTTGTGTTTTTTTCCAGTTTTCTTCTTGTAATCAACTTTTAGCTTCATATATTTTCAGTTGGAGAATATGATTTTAATTTTCTTAAATTTATTGAGACTTGTTTTTTGGCCTAACATGTGATCTATGGAGGATGTTCCTTGTGCACTTGAAAAGAATGTGTATTCTGCAGTTTGGGGGTGGCATGTTTCTGTATATATCTATTAAGTCTATCTACACTAAACTCATCTAAGGTCAATGTTTCCTTATTGACTTTCTGTCTGGATGGTCTATCCATTGATGTAACTGGGGTGTTAAAGTCCCCTACTATTATTGTGTTACTGTCAGTGTCTCCATTTATGTCTGTTAATATATGCTTTATGTATATAGGTGCTCCTACGTTTGATGCATAGATATGTACAAGTGTTATATCCTCTTGCTGTATTGATCTCTTTGTCATATGTAATGTCCTTTTCCTTTTGTTACAGTCTTTGTTTTAATGTCTGTTTCATCTGATATGAGTATTGCTACCCAGTTTTCTTTTTGTTTCCATATGCTTGGAATATCTTTTTCAATACCTTCACTTTCAGTCTGCATGTGTATTTAGATCTGAAGTGTGTCTCTTGTAGGCAGCAAACACAAGGGTCTAGGATATTTTTATCCATTCAGTCACCCTGTGTCTTTTGATTGGGGAGTATTTAGTCCATTTACATTTAAAGTATTGATAGGTATGTACTTGCTGCCATTTCGTTAATTGTTTTTTGGTTGTTTTTGTAGTTCTCTGTTCAAGTCTTCTTTTTTTCTCTTGTGATTTCATGACTCCTTTAGTGCTATTTTTATGTTTCTTTGTCTTGATTTTTTGTATATCTGTTATAGGCTTTCGGTTTCTGGTTACCATGTCATTCATATATAACAATACATTTATTTAGCAGTCTATTTTAAGTTGCTGGTAGCTTAGTTCAACACATTCTAAAAGCACTACATTTTTACTCCACTGCCTGATATTTTATGTTCTTGACATCACATTTTACATCTTTCTGTTTTCTCTATCTCTTAACTATTGATATTTTAGATATAGATGATTTCTACTACTTTTGTATTTTAACCTTCATACTAGCTTAATAGGTTGTTTATTCACTGCCTTTACTGTATGTTTGCCTTTACCTGTGAGATTTCATTTTCATAACTTTCCTGTTCCTAGTTATGGCCTTTTCTTTTCCATTTAAAGACATCCCTTTATCATGTCTTGTAAGGCCGGTTTAGTGGTGACAAACTCCTTTATCTTTTGCTTATCTGGGAAACTCTTTATTTATCTTTAAATTCTTTTCTTTTAAATAAATTTATTTATTTATTTTTGGCTGCATTGGGTCTTTGTTGCTGCACATGGGCTTTCTCTAGTTGCGGCGAGCAGGGGCTACTCTTCATTGCGGTGCGCGGGTTTCTCATTGCAGTGGCTTCTCTTGTTGCGGAGCACAGGCTCCAGGCGTGTGGGCCTCAGTAGTTGTGGCACATGAGCTCCAGAGTGCAGGCTCAGTAGTTGTGGTGCACCGGCTTAGTTGCTCTGCAGCATGTGGGATCTTCCCAGACCAGGGATCGAACCTGTGTCCCCTGCATTGGCAGGCTGATTCTTAACCACTGCACCACCAGGGAATTTGGCCTAATCAGTTGTTTTTATCTTGCTGATTTTAAGATTCTTTCTTTATCTTTAACTTTTGACATTTTAATTATAATATATCTTATTGTGGGTCTTTTACGGTTCATCTTGTTGGGATTCTCTGAGCTTCCTGAAATTGGATGTCTATCTCTTTAACCAGGTTAGGAAATTTTCAGCCATTTATTCTTCACATAGGTTTTCTGTCTCTCTCTGTTTTCTTTTTCTGGGACCCTATAATGTGATTATTTGTATGCTTGATGTTGTTCTACAGAGCCCTTAAACTATTCTCATATATATATGTATGTGTTCTTTTTCTTTTTGCTGTTCTGATTGGGTGATTTCCACTATGCTCTCTTCCAGATCCCTGATCTGTTCTGCATTCTCTTATTGGCTGTTGATTCCCTATAATGTATTTTTCATTTCAGTTGTTTTTTTCTGTTCTGATTTTTTTAAAAACATTTTCTGTCCCTTTGTTGAAGTACTTACTGAGTTCATCCATTCTTCTCCCAAGTTCAGTGAGCATATTTATGGCTATGACTTTGAACTCTTTATCTGATAAATTGCTTATCTCTTTTCCATTTAGTTCTTTTTCTGATGTTTTGTCTTGATCTTTCACTTGGAAGGTATTTGTCTCCTCATTTTGCCTAACTGTACTGCTTCTCTACTGGGACTCAAAGCTAGTGAGTTTGTGTACAAGCCCTTCAAGAACTGAGTCTCAGTTTCCCACAGCCCTTCAGCTCTCCTGGAAGTAAGCTCCACTGGTTTTAAAGCCAGACATTCTGGGGGCTCATCTTTCCAGTGCAGGTACTCTTGGTGGGGAGCTGAACTTGGAGCTTGGGCCCTTAGCTCCTCAGGGGGCACCTACACAGTTGTGATAACCCTCCCACTTGTGGATCTGTGCTCTGATGGTGTAGCTTCTGATCAGATGGTGTCTCTATCCATCCTACCTGTCTCATTGTGGTCTTTTCAGGCTGTTGCTCAAAGAGTAGTTTTAACAGTGAAATACCTTAAGTGCCTCCAATTGCTTCAGGAAAATATTTCTATAGAAAATGAAACTTTTCTTAACAACATTTGTAAGAAAATTGGATGATCTCCTTTTTACAAAAAAAAGATCTAGATTCTAAGCATATTAGTAATATTATTACTGCTTTAGGAGATAAGGTATCACTTATGAAACTTGAAGAATGAGGGGTTCTACTTGGAGATATTAATATATTCAACTGCAAACAACATTTTTAATATAATTAATAAAAAGTTTTAAGAAAAAATGTAATACTCTTAAAACTATGTTTCAGTGTGGTAGAGGTGAATCTCAAATATTTCAGGTTACTTAAATTGTTCACTTCCACAGTTTATTATATCAAGATCTAACTACCTGTCATATAAAACACACACATATTTTACATGTGTTTGCACATACATATGCCTTCCATTCTACGTATTATTAATTCCGTTAAAAAATATTGTTTTCCCTGCTGTTTTATAGTATCTCATTCTTTCATATAATTATATAATATCAGTAGGAGATTTTTTTATTATTATAATATTTAAAATGGACCTTAGCTTAAAATACTAATATTTCTAAGAATGGTAAGGTGGTGTGAAACAGTTAAAATTCTTCCACCTTTATTTGTTGATATCAGCAGCTTTGAAGGGGTGAGATTTCTGACTGAGGCAAAGTGAAAGGCAGGTGATAGCAAAGCAAAGAGGAATTTTTGAGATTTGAGTAAACTTGTTAGGCTTCTATGAGGTCTTAGAACATTGTGCAGTACTGAGAGCCTAGTAGAAGAAAGAGACAAAATTAGCAATGAAGAGGAGAAATAAGAGTTGAAACATGCCAAAGACATGTTGCTACCTCATTCCAGCTATTAATATGAAAAATCACCATGGAACTCACTTTCTACTCTTATACCTCCTTCCTATAACAGGTAGTCTTTTGCTCCCTCTACCAGTTATATAGACTAGCACCTAATTTAATTTCTCAATAAATCTTTCTGTATCATCTTTAAACCATATTTTGAATTAGTGTGTTTTGTTGGTTTACCTGAAAAACTTAATTACCATTTTTAGCATTATTTCTTTGGCAAAATATAATACAAATATCAAACAACTAAACTGTAAATGAACTTATATGCAGGCAGTAAGTTTAGCTGCATGATAAATTGCTGTTTTTAAAATATGGTACAATACAGTTTACCTTGGAGCAGTGGAAAAGATTAGTAACAAAGAAATCATAAAATTCTTTCGTCCTTGGTACTGGTTGTTTGATTTACCTGCCTCAGTTATACAAATGTAAGTGATTATGCACTCTTCATTCAGATACATTAAGATGCAGAATCCATAGCTCTAATCCAGGATCAGAACTTCCCAACACCGGCATGATAGTCTACCTGAGTTTATTTTATACTAAATATGATAATTATTCCTGATTGTTTCTCAGACTAAATTCTTAAAAAAAAAAAAATCTTTGCTTCTAAAGCAATAGAATGCATACCATTCCTCTTAGAGGAAATTGAGGGAGTTATCTTAGTTGTTATCTTCAGGAGGAAAAATGTTTTTATTCATGTAATTGTTGTGTATGATTGTCTGTTGTTGTCATATTAATCACTGGAGTAATGGGTGCTATGTAGGGAACTTCACTTTGAATCATTATGTGAATAACCCTTGTCAAACTCAGAGGTTCCCTAATCTAGTCTTCCTTCTTCACTCTTAATATTTCACTGTGTAATTACAGCTCCCAATCCCTGTGCAGCTAATGATGGCAGAGGCCCCTGCTCTCATATGTGTCTGATCAATCATAATAGGAGTGCTGCTTGTGCTTGCCCACACTTGATGAAGCTTTCCTCAAATAAGAAGACCTGCTATGGTAAATTTCTTACAGTTCTTTCCTAAACTCCAAATTGAATTTTCTCAAATTGTATTAGCATTCAGATTTTCCTCATAGTAAAGCGGAAGAGGTTTTTAATGTCCTTAAAAACATTTGATGTGGTGCTATTTTCAGACTGTTGATGATTCATCTACTTTTGGGGAGACTGACGAATTCTTTAAATATGTGATATGCTTCACTTTGCTGTTTATTACCTCATTCACTTTTTTTCTTGCTACTTTCTTATTTGGTGTGTTAGCAGAATTTATCTCTACAAAACAGGGAGATTTGTAAGTGAAAGTGCATTATCAGAAAATGATGATGTAGGTAACCTGCATAATAAAGAGGTGCTTAACAGCTTTAATCTCCTCCTGCTCGTCTACATTTACTTTAGCATCATTTTATCGGGGATTATCAAGTTGAAGGGACAAAATATGAAGTAAAATATGTAACTTGGAAAGGTTTGTAAAAAAATACTTAAACAGCATATTTAAACTAAAAACTGAAAATAAAATTTGTGAATGAAAACCAGACTGTGGGCTCTTCAGAGCCTTTTTTTTTTTTTTAGATTCCATATATATGTGTTAGCCTATGGTATTTGTTTTTCTCTTTCTGACTTCGCTCTAGATGTATATGTATAGCTGATTCACTTTGTTTTAAAGCAGAAACTAACACACCATTGTAAAGCAATTATACTCCAATAAAGATGTTAAAAAAAAAGAGGACACAATAAAAGTTGGTGGTTGATAATGAGATATGCTGGGAACTGTGCTTTAACTCTACACAATTTAGAGGTGAATTCAAAAAAAGTGAAGGTACCTTGAACTCTACATAAGGTTTTTGATATAAAATAATGTCACATGTAATTACAGATAGAGATCTAATTTACATACCTCATACACATATTCTACATTCTTGAATACACCAAGTTTGCTCTGGACTTTGGGCTAGCTGTTCCCTCTTTTGAAAATACTCCTCTCTTAGATTTTCTAATTGTAGGGTCCTTTTTGCTATTCATGGGTTGTTCAAATGTCACCTTTGTAGAGGGCTTCCCTGATGACCTAGTTTACAGTAGCTCTCCTACTGATATTTTCTTGTTTCTGGTATTCTTGTTTCTGGTATTCTTGTTTTTGATATTTCTTGTTTCTGTTCTTTATTTATTGTTTATCCCTCTTAGAATGTAAACTACTACATGAGAAGGCCCTCATTTATCTCATTTACTTCTGTTTTCTGAGGACCTGTAATTTTGATTGGCATATAGGAAACATTCAGTTAATATTTGTTGATGTTAAATAAATGGTTGCTCTCTTATTAAGTCAAATGTATTTTTGATGTTGCTACAATACCTTGGAAATTAGAACTTCTCAAATAACTTCTCAAAAAAAAAAAATCAGACTGTGGGTTTTTTTAGTTTTGTTTTGTTAGTAATTTTTGTTTATTTGCAAAGCAGTTACTTTTAAGGGCAAAAAAGAGTGTATTCATCAAACCTTAACTCAGGAATTTAGGCACATGTGGCTTTAATTAATTTTATACAATAATACCATATCTCAAATATCAACAATAACCCCAAAGAGGAAAACAAGAGACTAGAACATCTGACTCCTATTTCTATTAAATCTACTAATACTTCACAAACTCATTGCAAGAAAGGTGCCTATTTAAGTAGAAATGATAGAATGCCTCACGATATTAATTACTACAGATTCACAAAAATTTACAGTACAGCATGCTTTAACATTATTTGAACCCTAATTTTGATAGGGAAAATATAAACATGATTTTTAAAAGCAACGTTTAATCTCATTTTATTCAAAGTAGTATAGAAAAAATGTTCTTAGGTTCCTTCAAAAAGCACTTAATGCACTGCAGTATTGTTATAGTTATAAACAAAGAACAAATATGGCTGTTTGGCGTTTGTAGAGTTCATGTCCTTTAACAAGTTTGTTTGAAATTCTAAGATCAGATCAATTACTGATAATTTCTTGGCATTTCTAACTAAAGAAAAATGACTTAAGGATTCTAACTTGTTTTACATTTGTTATTATTAAGTACTTTCATTTAAAAATAGATAAATCATTTCTGCGTTCATGTTTCCATCAAATCTTGGTCATGATTTTCTGGTGTTAAAAACCTATTAAATCATCAACAAATAATATTTAGAATTTCTAGACAGCTTCAAACTTGCCAAGCTTATAAAGAAAAACACATTTCTATTTCTTTTCTAGAAATGAAAAAATTTCTTCTTTATGCAAGACGTTCTGAAATCAGAGGAGTGGACATTGATAATCCGTATTTTAACTTTATCACGGCCTTTACAGTCCCTGATATTGATGATGTTACTGTGATAGACTTTGATGCATCTGAAGAACGTTTATACTGGACAGACATTAAGACACAAACCATTAAACGGGCTTTTATTAATGGAACTGGATTAGAAACTGTTATTTCAAGAGGTAAAAGATTTTCACTTTACATCTTAAAAAATGTTTGTTATTCAGTTTGTAATAATTGCATCTCTTTTGTATTCTTTTTCTATTATCTAATTCTATGTAGTTAATTCAGAGTTGGAATTGATTATTCAGAGATTTAATAATATGCTATATCCTAACAATTGTAGAATGCTATAATTATGTTGCACATAGTAGTCTGATAACTAGAAATTTAGTTTCACAAGAAGAAAAAATTTCAGAACAGATAATTTGCAGATTTCTAAATAAACAGATTGGAAGACTCCTTTTTGCTGATGCGGGAAAAGTTGTATTTGCCTAGAGAAAATATAGGATATTGGTAAAGACTGGTTTCCCCCTCTGATTCAAGCTTGTTATCAACTTTCTTTTGCGTGTATTTTTACAGAACTAGACTAAACAAATAAGAGAGGAAACCTGTTCCTATCCACCTCCTGACCCAGCAGGTTGAATCACAGGTTTTCAGTAATGCTGTTGATTAACCATGAAAAAAAAAAAAAAAAAAAACTTTTCCCAAAGTAGAAAATATAGCTGAAATGAGACATACATATAAATGCAGTGGCCGAATTCTAAATATTTAGCATTGAATTATCTTCATTTTTGCTTAAATTTTGGTATAATGTGATTTCTGGGTCAGTTATCGTTTTAGTGAGTGAATCTTAGTTGAGCACCTGCTGTTTACCGTGACTGCAAAATCAAAGAAGGCACAGTTTTTCTTCAGTTCCATGCCCCCTAGGCATGATAGAGTGATTTGAAGGAGGATGGAGGAAGGCATGATCAGTCATCCATATAGATATATCAAACTCCTCTGCCTGAAGCATACTGACAATTTAAAATCAGACCTTATTTGAGCAATGATCAACTTCTTAACGAAAGCAATAAGAAGTGCAGGTTTTACATTTACAGTGTTTTTCAAGAGTTTCCACTGGCTTGAGTACCATTAGTAGATCTGAGAGTATTTGAGCACTCAGGTGCTCTTGTATGTATGCTAGCTCTTTACCCATCTCAGGTTAGTACTGTTAATGCAACTTGAATGAATTGGTTATAAGCTTGTTTAAATATTGAATTACAAACTTTCCCTAAGAGAAGAGCCTTTCTAAAAAAGCTAATGCGGGCTTCCCTGGTGGCGCAGTGGTTGAGAATCTGCCTGCCAATGCAGGGGACATGGGTTCGAGCCCTGGTCTGGGAAGATCCCACATGCCGCGGAGCAACTGGGCCCGTGAGCCACAATTACTGAGTCTGCGCGTCTGGAGCCTGTGCTCCGCGATAAGAGAGGCCGCGATAGTGAGAGGCCCGCGCACCGCGATGAAGAGTGGCCCCCGCTTGCCACAACTAGAGAAAGCCCTCGCACAGAAACGAAGATCCAACACAGCCATAAATAAATAAAAATAAATAAATTTAAAAAACAAAACAAAACAAAACACAGAGGCCCCCCATCACTGCTCATGAAACCATTGTTTAAAAAAAAAAAAAAAAAAAAAGCTAATGCAAAGATTTCCTTTTTGTGCAGGATTTTTTTACAGGAGCAAGGGGAAAAAATAATTATTGTTAGACTAGATTTAAAAAGACTACCTGGTAAATGATCATGAAAAATCTTGAGAGAACAGTTAAAGCACATAAGGTACTCCCAAGACTGACAGTCAGTTTGGTGGTCTTCTCACAAGAAATTCATCAAAGTCTAATAGAAAATTGTTCACATACTTTATCGTGAATGTGAAATACTTTCCAAAGGCTCTATGAATTGTATAAAGTAAAAGATGTTCTATCTCAAAAAAAATTGGGGAAAGATTTTCTGTCTTTAATTGTAAATTGATAACTAGTAGTAATTTGGTGAGTTTATCTTTGAGAAAATCACAAATGTATCTCCATTTAGCAGACTCTATTTACAATTATTAACCAAAAATTGAGCAATAATATTTTCTCACTAATAATAGATGTACTCATTAGGATCAATAATTATTAATTCAGTCATTTTGAAAAGTATTAGAATATGTTCTATATGATAAGAAATTGAAGGAGAGTCAGTATAGAGTGAATAGTATGAAGTACAGAACAAGAGGGTGTTATACGAGCTGATGGAGCTAAAAAAAACAGGAACCAAATCATGCCAGCCTTTATAGGATAACTCGTTGATTTTTATGTTAATACTAAAAATAATGGAAACTTAGGAAATGTTTTAGGGAGAGTACAACTACATGATTATCTTTGCTTTGGAAAAGATCACTCTAGATATTATGTTTAGGGACTTCCCTGGTGGTCCAGTGGTTAAGACTTTGCCTTCCAATGCAGGGGCTGTATGTTCGATCCCTGGTCAGGGAGCTAAGATCCTACATGCCTAGCGGCCACAAAAACAAAACATAAAAAATATATAGGGCTTCCCTGGTGGCGCAGCGGTTGAGAATCTGCCTGCCAATGCAGGGGACACGGGTTCGAGCCCTGGTCTGGGAAGATCCCACATGCCGGTAGAGCAACTAGGCCCGTGAGCCACAATTACTGAGCCTGCGCGTTTGGAGCTTGTGCTCCGCAACAAGAGAGGCCACGACAGTGAGAGGCCCGCGCACCGCGATGAGGAGTGGCCCCCGCTTGCCGCAGCCAGAGAAAGCCCTCGCACAGAAACGAAGACCCAACACAGCCAAAAATAAGTATAAATAAATAAAAAAAAATATATATATATATCTATAGATATATATATATATATAGATAGATATTATGTTTAGTGGAGAATTGAAAAGGTCTGGGTTGGGGGGTAGATGAGCAGTAGACTCTGGGAAACAAGGCTTCTATAGTGGTTTTAGTAAGAGGTGATGGAAGCCTGGACAAGGGTGGAAACAATAGAGATAGTGAAATGTGGAAAAATCATTGAGATATCAACGAGTAAATATATGAAATAACTGAATATGAAAGTTGAGGAATAGACATTTTCAAGGACAACTCAGTCTCTGTCTGCCCCACAAGTTGAATGACGTTGCTTTTCCCTTTCTTCCAAAGTGAAACCTTGTTAGGGACTGATATGTCCTTCCATTAAAAGAGAAACTTGAGATGAACTTTTGACAGTTCAGTTTCTGAACGCATCAAAGTATCTTAAATCCTGCCAGTAATTGTACTTTATTTTACGCTTTCATCTTTTAGATTCCTTGTAAATGACTCTTTGGCCTTTCTCTTCTTATACTGTTGGCCTCTGTATTTTCTCACTCCATTGTCTTCCATCTACTGGAATTTTTCTTGAGACACTCTTCATATTTTCCTCAGCCCAAGTCTAATGTGAAACCACCAAAAAAAAAAAAAAAAAAAGATCAGGCCCCAAATCAGTGAGATCTAGATTTTGGAAACAGTCCTTGAATTAAAGTAGAAAGTTTAGACAGGGAACATCTGTTGTTTTGCCTATTACTGAATAGAATTTTCAATTTTCATTTTCACCCAGGAAGCCTTTTGGTGGAAGAATGTCAACATCTGTGATTTAAAAAAGAGGAGAGTAAAGAAAAGAAAGAAAGAAAGGCAAAAATGATACCTATAAATGCCATTCTATTGAGAACTGTGTATCTATAGCAATGGGTGCTAAATGAGCAATACTTCCCACGTATATTCTTTATCTTTTAGTTAGAAAGATAGAAATGCTATTTTAGTTTACTCCATGGGCTTTTTTTTTTTTCTCACACGATATTCTGGATTTTGTATCTGGGATGTTGAATGGGTGGGGAGATAGCAATTACTTCACTAAGACAATCTATAACCTCAAAGAGCTTTATATCTGGTGAGAGTGAAATGTAAACATCTAACTAAAGTATAAGACTCAATGAAATAAGGAGGTTAATAAGGTGTAAGCCACTTCTTACAAAGTTAGCACAAGGAGTACTGAATTCTTACGTGGGATTACTAAATTTCCCACGTAGGAGGAGGTGGTGAAATGAGGGTTCTGGAGGAAACTGTAGCAAGATCAATCTGGTTAAGCTATCAGTAGGCACAAAGATCTGGACATACATACACACAGAGGAGCAAGCAGTGAGGGGCAGATAGATCTTGTAAAAGAGTAAACTAGAAGGTTCGTATCATGGCAGATCACAGAGGGTCTTATACCAGAGGAGCTGGTTTTGTTTTTTTGTTTTGTTTTAGTTTTTTCCCTCAAGACAATGGAAAGCTGCTGGAGACTTTTACAGATGGGTATAGGTCATTCAAACTCTTTTGAAGATAAATCACATTATCAACCTGATAGTTAGATTGGAAAAGTGAGAAATTATAGACAAGGATACAACTAGAAGGTTACAGAGATGTTCCAAATCTGAAACCAAATTTAGATATAAGAAGGTGACAGACACCAAGAGTAGATGTAGAAGTAACTGAACCTGATGAATGAAAGAGAGGTGAAGTTGACCAAATAATTGGAAGGATATTGGAGACATTGATCCAGATGAAAATAAAAGAAGGAGGCTTGCTTCAGAATTTTTTCCCAAATCAGCAGTGAGTTGTTTCTATAAGATAGGAATAATTATAGGTTTAGGACATTAAGAATATAAAGATTAGTCAAAAAGTTATAATTCTGCCCCTATGTTCTCTCAAAAAAAAAAAAAAAAGATTGGGAATGCATACATATGTGGTAAAAGTGACAAAACCAAGGCCATGGTAAATGCCCAATTTTTCAGAGTTGGAGAGGCAGAAAATTAGTGAGGGTGAGCGTAGAAAGCTCCCAAAGTATTTATAATGTTCTTAAGCTGGATCATGGATTTATGGATGTTTTATTAATTTGCATACCATGTGTTATATATAGTAACATATATATGTATATACACACATACATGTATATATATTTGTATGATCAGTTTTTTCATAAATGCAACAAATAGAATATTAATATTTACAAAGTTCCCTTGAGAAAGCTTTTTACAAGCATTACCAATTTGCTTTTTTAAACTTTGCTTCTAAGAACAGTGAAATAATTGCCCAGAAACCTACTGCAAATGAGTTTTGATTAGTTGAAACCATAACTGCCCTCAGAAAGTTATAAGAATTGGGATCCCTTCCTCCTTTGAAGGCATGCCTGATTTGGGGTAGAAGTCTGTGTTCACGCCCAACAAGCTGGTGTCAGTAGGTCCACTTCATAGGAAAAATAAAAGATGTCTCACAAGCAGAGATTTGACAGCCAGTCCTTTTTCATTTAGATTTCTCTACATTTGAACCAATTTGTATGCTTACCTCCATCCCTCTTTCATTTCAGGCCTTCTTTCTGTAATCTTTTTTCTTCTCTCTGAATTATATCCTTTAATGTTCCTTTAGTTTAGTGAGAATCTGTTAGTGATAATCTGATATAATATCTGAAAATATGTTTATTTAGTCTTCTTTTTTTAAAGATAATTTTTTTAAATTGTAGTAAAATACACATAACATAAAGTTTATCATGTTGACCTTTCTATTTTTATTTTTTTTTAATTTTATTTTTGGCCACACCATGCGACATGTGGGATCTTAGTTCCCCGACCAGGGATCAAACCCATGCCCCCTGCAAGGGAAGTCCCTTGACCCTTCTTAATTGTACAGTTCAGTAGTGTTAAGAACATTCACAGTGTGTGACCAATCTCCAGAACTCTTTCTGTCTTGCAAAATGAAATTATACCCATTAAGCAACAACTCCCCATGCCCCTTCTCTCATCTCCTGGAAATCACCATTCTATTTCTGTGTCTATGAATTTAACTACTCTAGGTACCTCATATAAGAGGTATCATATAGTATTTGTCTTCTTGTGAATGGCTCATTTCACTCAGCATGATGTCTTCACGGTTCATCCATATTGTAGCCTGTCAGAATTTCCTTTCTTTTTAAGGCTGAATAATATTCCATTGTATGTATGTATCACAATTTGTTTATACATTCATCAGTCAATGGACATTTGGGTTGTTTCACTTTTGGCTATTATGAATAATGCTGCTGTGGACATAGGTATATGAATATTTCTTTGAGACCTTTAAATTCTTTTGGTTATATACCCAGAGGTGGAATGGCTGAATCATATGGTAATTCTATTTTTAATTTTTTGAGAACTGCCATACTGTCTCCCACAAGGCTGCACCATTTTAAATTCTCACCAACAGCCCGCAAGGGTTCCAATTTCTCCATATTCTTGCCAATATTTTTATTTTGTTTCTGTTTTTCTTTTGTTTTTTGTTTGTTTGTTCATTTTCTATAGTAGCCATCCTAATGGGTATGAAGTGGTATATACTTGTGGTCATGATTTACATTCCCTAATGATTAGTGATGTTGAATATCCTTTTGTGTTCTTGTTGGCCATTTCTGTATCTGCTTTGGAGACATGGCTATTGAGTTTTTGCCCATCTTTTTGTTGATGTTTAAGTGTAGTTTGAAAGATAATGATGGTTGAGTATAAATTCCAAGTTTAGAGTTACTTTCTCTCAACCCTTTCCAGATATTATTTCACTATCTTTTCACATCTCATTGCTGCTGAGAATCTCTGTTTGTCTAATTTTGTCTAATTGTCATTCTTTTTTGCAGGATGTGTCTTTTCTCTCTATATGCTTTTAAGATCTTCTCTTTCCTCCTGATAATATTTTTACTTAGCAACCTAAAATGTGTTGTACTTCCTTTTGGGTCATGTCTTTCATCAGCACAGGGAGGAAAAACCCTCAACTATTATATCTGACCATTTTTTCTAGCCTAGTCTCTCTATTCCTTCCTTTGTAAACTCTGACTAGGTATGGTAGGTTATTCATTCTAACCTCCAACTCACCTAATCTTTTTGTTTCTCTGTGCTTTCTCTGGCTAACTTCCTTCTATTTGTCTTGCAGTTCACTAGCTGTCTTGCAGTAACTAGTGTCTAACCTGCTGGTTAATCCATCTAATGAATTTTTTTTTTTTAATATTTTCAAGTTATTTTTGCTTCTCATTTATATATATTCCAAGAAGATTTTTAAAAATAAATTATTGTAGCTTGCTTATTATTTTGAAGCATATATTTTCCTTTAAAATAGTCCACACATTTTTCTTTATCTTACACATGATAATTTTAAAACATGTAGGCTTTGGAGACTTAAACCTATTGTTTATTTTTCTCTTTATTCTTGGTCTTATGTCTTATTTCTTTTAATTTTAATTTTTTGTTCTGATCAATTACGAGGAGAAACTCAGTCTTTGGAAATTGTGAGGACCTGGGTTAAGAAATTTTTTTCTTCCATAGAGGATTTGAATTTGCTTCTGTTGGAGGGAAAAGGCGCGACGATAAGCCAGGAATCACTTTAGTTTGATTCCTCCTCTGCCCAACCAATGAATACCTTGTTTATAAACTATTAATCTCTTACCTAAGCGTAGACCTATGCTTAGAATTTTTTTTTCATACCCAGGAAAGAGACAGAAAAAAATGTTTTATATTTATTTTAAAAATTGTTCTCCTTTTTGAGTAGGCAGATTTTTTTATTTCCCACTCACCCGAGGATGTAGATCCTTCTGATATCCTGGGATTGCTCTTGTTTAGCTCTGCTACTTTTTGTGAGTTTAAGGACCGAATCCTCTTGCACTGAGCAACTAATAATCCTGGAATCTCTAGATTATCATTACAAGTTTTTGTCCCAGTGGCAACACCAACCTCTGTATTCCCACTTCCCTTCCTTTATGATTTTAGCTAACATACAAGTGTGTGTTAGCACTTAGAGATATTCCTGTCTGTCTTATGATCTCAACAATGCATTTAATAGTTACAATTTATCATACATCAGGGAATTTTGTGGCAATGGAGGGCTTTTATGAATATCTAATCTGCCTTTCTTCAACAGTGAGAGTCCCTGGAAATAGTAAATTGAACTTTCTGAGAAACTTGTTCAGAGGTCTTGGCCTGACTTACTTGAAAACAAGAGTTGAGTCAATTCATTATTTTAGTATTTTTATAAAAAAAAGAAAAATATCATTAAACATATTGCAGTTTTTATTCTTCCCCCCACCCCTTTACTGTGAATTTACCAGGACACTCTAAAACAACGAGACTTGGGCATTAGTGGTGGTCAAAAAAGACATAAAATTTATCTTAGGCATAAAGCTGATAATTACAAACTCCAAACTAATGGACAGGAAAAGGGTGAGGATAGAAAATGAGAATTGAGATTGCCTGAGTATATGTTTAGATATGTACTCCTGAAAATACACTTGGGGATCTTACATCTGATATTTTTAGTTCCGCTCACATATCCTTAAAATTATGGATTGTGCATATCATGAATTCATTCATCAATTCATTAAAAATATTTATTTTGAAGGCAATGTTGTATACGTTTGGGGAGGGGAGCTATAAAGATAAATTAGCAAGGAGCCCACCTTCAAGAAGTATATGTGAAAGTATTAGTATGTTAGCAAATAATTATCACATTAGGTAGAAAGGGATTGACCAGATGTAGTCCTGGTGAGTTAGGTAGATAAAGAAAATCTTCACAGCTGGAATTTACAGGAGAATTGATTAGGTTTTTGTGGTTGAAGGATGATGTTGCCTATCAGCTGGCCTATTTTGCATGAGATTTAGAAAAGTGAAGATGTGATTGGATGTGAGGTCCAGGTAATTCTATATAGATTGGAAAGTTTAGGACAAGGCTGGGAATCTGAGAACACATCAATATGACTGAAGTGTAATAAGATAATTGGCTAAAAATAGTGAGAAATAAGGTTGGAAAGGTAATTATATTCAGATTATACAGAAAGCCAGGCTAAGGAATTTAGACATCACTTTCTGAGTGGTTGGAAGCAATAGAATACCTTGGGGCAACCAAAGGTCATGATCCAGAGCTCTCTAGTCAGAAAAATAACCTGGCAGCAACTAAATCAACTGCTTGAAAGAAGAAAAAGACTGTATGCTATGGAATATTAAAGATAGAAATAGATTTGAGGGAGCATGAACTACAGAATTCACAAGGACTAAATAGGTATTCATAGCTTACATTTGGCTATGATTTCCAGTTTAAAAATGCAATGTCTTCTCTAGGCTGTATGATTAGGAGTCAATCAGAAATAAGTAAAAGGATTTTGAGCAGAAGAGACAGCGGAAAAAAACCAAACAAACTCTGGATAACATGTATTTTAGAGGAAATAAAAACTTATTTTGTTTGCCAGTACCAAGCAATTCAGGGTAAAAAAGCAGAAAGTACTAAGTCCTTGGTTTGGCAAAGTATCCCTCAACCCTGAATTAAGCTGCATGAACACACATCCTCTAATATTCACAACAATCCTATGAATTATCTATAATTATCCTCATTTTGCTGATAAAAAAAGGCCGAAATTTAAGCGATTTAAGGACAAAAAATAGGCACCCAACCTAGAACAGGAAGCCAAATCTTCTCATTACTGTTTCTCAGCAATCAATTAAGTCCAGAGGGTAAAGGAGGAAGAATAAATATTCTGGGTGAGGCAAGTAAATATCTGACTTGGCAGGTTTAGCTTTACAGAGGTGTTGTATTACTTTTTCTTCCCTTGAGAAAAGAGGGAACTGGATGAGAATAACTAAAGATAACAATAAATTTCAAGTGTTGGGTTGAGAAATGAAGTTCACATACAAAATTTGCCAACTTACCAGAAATTAATGATGAAAGGTAACTCGCAGAGTGAGAAGTTGTTGCTTAGAGGAGAAATTGAAACATGGGGAATACCTTTTAAGGGCACTGTGATTAAAAGTTATTTAGAAATAATAAAAAGAATATTGAGCAGGAAAATAGGCTCTGTTAAGACTCAAGGATGTAAACTTGGGGTAGAGCCTACCATGCCAGCACTGCACTTCACAGCTGACCCAGAACTGCCAGGCCTCCCTCATTTTGCTCCTTTAAATTTTGAACTAGTGAGACTTCCCTGGTGGTGCAGTGGTTGGGAGTCCGCCTGCCAATGCAGGGGACACAGGTTCAAGCCCTGGTCCAGGGGGATCCCACATGCTGCGGAGCAACTAGGCCCATGTGCCACAACTGCTGAGCCTGGGCTCTGGAGCCCGCGAGCCACAACTACTGAGCCTGAGTGTCACAACTACTGAAGCCCGCACGCCTAGAGCCCATGCTCTGCAATAAGAGAGTCCACAGCAATGAGAGCCAGAGGCCTGTGCACCACAGCGAAGATTGCCCCCCTCTAGCTGCAACTAGGGAAAGCCTGCGCACAGCAACGAAGACCCAACACAGCCAAGCATAAATAAATAAATGTATTTAAAAAAAAAAAATTGAACTAGTTAGCAGATTTTACAAATCCAGAGTTTTCACTTTCTGAAAATCTAGCTTGGTGGCATCTTTTGAAAATGATAAAAAGGGAAGATGTAGCAATTAGATGAGCTAAGTAGCAGCTGCTCTGGGTTTCTAGCAGCATTTGGATTGGAACTGCTGCTCTGGAGTAGTGACTACAGCACTTGGGAGCTAGTTATAACTTGCAAAATCTTAGGACCCCCCCCAGACCTACTGAATCAGAATCTTCCTTTTAAGAGTCTCCAGGTGTCTTGTAAATTTGAGTAGCAGGGGTCTGGAGAACCCTAAAAGGTACAGCATGATAGAAAATGTTAAAACTTTATGAAATAAAGGCGAAACCAAGTGAAAGTAGTCAAATGCCACAGATTGGGAACTAAATTGGCCTGCTTTACCTGTTAATATGTTTAAAAGATTTCCTAGTATCCATTGTTTTTAACACTTTCATTTTAATTTGTTTCTGTAATTTAAATGTGCAATTATATTTTAGCCTAAATTCCATCATTTTTAAAAAAGATGCGTGGGCTTCCCTGGTGGCGCAGTGGTTGAGAATCTGCCTGCCAATGCAGGGGACACGGGTTCGAGCCCTGGTCTGGGAAGATCCCACATGCCGCGGAGCAACTAGGCCCGTGAGCCACAACTACTGAGCCTGCGCGTCTGGAGCTTGTGCTCCGCAACAAGAGAGGCCGCGATAGTGAGGGGCCCGCGCACCACGATGAAGAGTGGCCCCCGCTTACCGCAACTGGAGAAAGCCCTAGCACAGAAACGAAGACCCAACACAGCCAAAAATAAATAAATAAATAAATAAATAAATAAATAAATAAGCTTTCATTTAAAAAAAGAAAGATGCCTAATTGAATCATCAAGTAATAGCAACCCAAATATTCATATTGGATGTAATGAATCAAAACATAATTAGATTTCAGTAATTTCTGTAGAATCCACATTGGAGGAATGTTAAAAGGGCTTTAGTTTCTTTGCTCATATCTCAGTCAATTTCTGTCAATTATCCATTTTAAAAATGTTCAACTCTGGTCATTCTTTTTGGAAAGTTGAATTGTTTTATTTCATTTCAGTAACAAATTGGCATTCAAAACATAAAATGGCCCATTTGTTGATGGCCCACAATTACTTTCTCCTAACTAGAAAGATGTGCCATCAACTAGAGAAGCTATTACTCTAATTTGAATTTTGGTCACCTTGGCCCATAGGACTGCTGCCTGTGTCTGCTCCTAAGTGTTTACTAGTGAATCATTGACTGTTAGTGTAATTTCAATGCCAATTTTTACTTCAGGTTTTCAAATGGCTCAGCAGTAAGACATTAATGATTATTCATGCCTTAAGAAGGGCTGATAAGGGAATGAGATTACAATCTTGTACAATTTTAGCTAACTAATAGTGTAAATTAAATTTTCCCTGAGACAGAAAACAACTGACTTAGAAAGCCAAAAGAATGAAAAACTTCGTTCATTTTTAATTTTCTCTTTCCTGTTGTACAGATATTCAGAGTATCAGAGGGTTAGCCGTGGACTGGGTCTCACGTAATTTATACTGGATTAGCTCAGAATTTGATGAAACGCAAATTAACGTGGCAAGGCTAGATGGCTCCTTGAAAACCTCAATTATCCACGGAATCGATAAGCCACAGTGTCTAGCAGCTCACCCAGTCAGGGGGTAAAGTATGATTATTTTTTTAAGTTTTCAAGAATTTTACACACTTTTGCTCTGATTTTATGTAAAAACTTTGTTGAATTCAGAAGGCACACACACTCATACATATACATATATATATATATATGAGCTATACAGTCAAAAAAGCAAATGTGAATATGGAAATTGTACGAGATCCCTGGTTAGAGATTTCTGTTTTCTGCATGAAATCAGATTTTTATATATTATTGTAAAATTTTATCAATTTATGTTTCTAAAGAGTGACAGTTCAGAATAAAAAAAAAAAAGATGCCAGGAGAAGCTGTTAATTTCATTTCAAATACCAGTTGTTAATAACATATTTACTGTGTGTTAGTATTACGGTCACTGCTAAGTAGATCAGATTCTCCCATCTTCTGGCTAGTCATCATGTAGCCATGTAGAGAACTTGGGTAGGGCTAAAAGAAATTCTTTCTCCTGAGTGCTTTCAACTGGAATGATTGAAATGAGTTTGTTCCCTTCTCTGGTGCCTGATTTCTCCAAGCCAAGAGGATTCAATCTTGATGAATGACTTTAAATGGAAATAATTTACTGTAGTCATAGTTAAATATTCAGTTGTGAATGTAGGTGTGGGAAAGGAAGTGAGATAATTGTCCTTCAATGACAGGAAAAAGCAAGAGTGGTACTTTCTTCCCAGGCAAGTGGCTCAACAATCTGGGGGCCTTCCTGAAAAAAAATTATCCTGAGCCAAGAATTTACTTTAATATTAACTTTGTTCTTCAATGTATGCTTCTAGTCAACAAGTAGGTCTATATCTAATATTTTGAAACCATATCTCTTTTGAATTAAGGAAACTCTACTGGACAGATGGAAACACAATTAATATGGCAAATATGGATGGCAGTAATAGCAAGATTCTCTTTCAGAATCAAAAGGAACCGGTTGGTAAGTTATGTTTTGTTTTGTTTTTTTATAGTTAATCACTGTAGTTTTTAATATGACAGATCTGTGCTTGTACAATGGATCTTTGACCTAGAGCCTGAAAGAAAATATTATAGATTAGTAATATAAATTAAATCAGAAATGTATCAATCTTATTGAATCCATTTGGTCCATGTAGGGTAGGGAAGAAACATTCTTTTTCTGGAAAAGAAGTTAAGTTTTTTTGATAAGAGAATTCTTACAATATTGTAAGTATGGAAGTTGCTTAAAACGTAATGTAATTAATAAATATAATATCTTATTCTCACTGGTGAATATCTGATACACCAGTTGCTATGGTGGCAGTATGATGTACTGAAGCCTCCTCTGATCATCATCATTGTGGCATTATTAATAGTTACAATGATTTGAGTTTAAGTATTTAATATTTAGTTTTCAGCAATTTTCACTTGCACTGCAGGGTATTTATTTAGTTTGTCATTCTACCTTTGTTAACCACTGTAACTCATCAGGTAAAATTTCATGGTGCTGAAAGAGAGCTTTGACTCATTCCCATCCCATAAGTGATCTTTGAAAATCAAAGTACAAAGATTCTTTTAGAAGATAAAGTTACATTATACTATTCTTTTCAAATAGATATCTATACATTGTACTCTTCTTTTCAAACTGTAATCACTCTTTCCTCATATTCTCTTCTGTTTCTTTGAGAGGCAAGAATTATCGTATTGCCTTAATTTGTCATCTCAACGTACGTCTTTTTAAAAATCCAATAATGAACCTGAATTTTGATATTATATTAAATGTGCCAGTGATGGAATATACAAAAGAAAGTCATAATTTTGCTTTGAATTGAATACTGTGTATTTTTAAATCTTGGGGTAAAATGACTATACCATGAAGCTTTTCAGCAATTTTTTCTTAGCTTTAGAACTGTGGAAGTATACTTTCTTGAAGTATCTCATTTTTAATAGTGATGATTCAATAAAGGGATAATATCAACAAGATTTGCAATAAATAATTCTTTTTATGTGGTCCATAGAATAAACCTTGTGATGTAAAATGATACTATTAACAACTCTTTTCTTTGGACTGTGTTCTAAGATTTGATACACAATTGAAATTCAAGGTAGTGTTAGAAATTAAAGGTAAATTGAAATGCTAATACTTCTGTGTAGAAGATGATAGAACAGAAGAAACAAGGGACACTACAAGATTAGGACCCATACAAAGCACTTAATTTGGACTAAAGCAATTCAGTTGGTTCTTATCTGGAGTTGTTCAGAATATTTAATACGGAAAAGTGAGTATGACTGAAATAGTATGAGCAAATAAAGTCCTTACGTTGTAATGTGGTAGCTATAGGTTACACCAAAATGTTCATTTATATGCTTGTTTTTATAATGGGAAAAACCTTATCTTCTTTAATACTAAATTTCCATTTTCCTACTCAAAATAAATTAAAGAACAGCTATATATGAAGCTTATATAAAGAAAGTTTGTATGAAAAAGAATTAGTGTTACTATTTACACTTTGTAGTTGGCCCTTCAGGTGTTATACACCAAGTGATATTTTTAACTGTGTATGGATGATGATTAAGCATCCAGTAACAAATATTAAATGCCTACTTCATGTCAGTTATTGTTATATTTGAAAATTATTTTAAAATAAATTCAGAATGATACTGTTAAATTTTAATTTGTGCAAGATAGACTATTTTCTCAGAAATACCCCAGAACCTTATTACAAACCATATCTTAAGTCAGCATTAATGAGTATGGCTTGTGAGTCAGACATTCATTTATTCAATAAACAAATTTTTATTGAGTATCAGATTTTGTATTCGGCCTGTTGATAAATATTTGACATTATCCTTTTGCTTTAGGGGCACACGAACCTAAATCATTTTAGATCCCATTAAGTGAATTTATCTCAGTGACCTTGAGCAAATTACTGTTAGCTTGGTGGTACTTGCTTTCCTCATCTGTAAAATCAAGGCAAAATGCCTATTTTGTAAAGTTCTCATGAGGATTAAATGAGGAAAACTTAAGAAAAGAACATCTGGCCTTTAAGAATAGAACCTATCAGGAGTAGTAGTAGAAAGTATATTGGGTCCAATAGACTGAAATTTGAATGATTTGATTGTGTGCAGTATTGAGTACGTATAAATGAATTCAGTTAAGAATAAACATAGAACAGAATCCATAGAAATCTAGCAGAGGAACATATGTAACCAAGTGGGGCTCTGAGATGAGCAAATTTTTATGCACATCTGTATTGTCTTGATGCTGATGCTAAGAGGCAAACAAGTTTGAAGTACCGGGTTCTGCTTTCGCATCTTCCCAGCATAGCCCCTTAGGACCAATAGACAACTGGGCCCTCATCTTGTTCTAGAAGTTCTTGATGTGATTTACAAATAAGTATTGCTTACACGTTCCTTCCAGTAACTTTCTACTTCAGGTTACTAGTCATGTCAGCCAGGTGCTAAGACTGATGGTCTCTGCGATGCTGAATGACAGACTGTGCTGTCCATGTGTAAATGTGTTCCTCTTGCTGTTTCTCCTATGTTGCCTGTGTAACCCTGTGGCCATTTGGCTCTATAGGAGAGGAAAATTTTTTCCTCTATCTTTCTAGGTTCTTTCGGCTGGTCTAATGCAGGCATACCTCAGAGATATTGCAGATTTAGTTCCAGACCACCGAAATAAAGCAAATATCACAATAAAGCGAGTCACACGAAATTTTTGGTTTCCCAGTACATATAAAAGTTATGTTTACACCACACTGTGGTCTTTTAAGTGTGTGATAACATTATGTCTTTAAAAAAAATGTACTTACCTTAATTAAAAAATACTTTATTGATAAAAAGTGCTGTCCATCATCTGAGCCTTCAGTGAGTCATCGTGGTAATGGCAACGACCACTGATCACAGATCACCATAATAAATATAATAATAAAAAATTATGAAATATTGTGAGAATTACCAAACTGTGGCACAGAGACATGCAGTAGGCAAGTGCTGTTGGAAAAATGGTGCTGATAGACCTGCTCGATGCAGGGTAGACTCAAACCTTCAATTTGCAAAAAACACAGTATCCACAGAGTGCAGTAAAGTGAAGAGCAATAAAATGAGGTATGCCTGTAATTAAATTGACAGAAGGCAGATTAACAGGAGAAGAAGAATTAATTATGTAAGTATAAGAGCCCCGTAAGAATGAGACCCAAAGAAGTGACCAAAGCAGGCAGCATTTATACCTTTTAGACAAAGAAACAATTATTTGTGAAGATTTGACAAAACAAAGGGGTTTGGGCTTGCAGTTCCAAAATAATGAAGTAACAAAGCTTATTTATACTGCTTTCTTGGCCTTGAATTCCCTATCTCTGGTGATAAGGATGCCTTCTATCTTCCTGGTATAGGGAGGATACCTTCACATGAGGGAATTAGTCCATGCTTTCAGGCAAACAAAAGAGGCTCAGAGTATTTTTCTTTCACCAGCTGTTTCTTAAGTAACTTTAATTCAATATAATCAATATGGGGGAAGGGTTGGGGGGAGGGATAGTTTGGGATTGACATGTACACACTGCTATATTTAAAATGGATAACCAACAGGGACCTACTGTATAGCACAGGGAACTCTGCTCAATATTCTGTAACAACCTAATTGGGAAAAGAATTTGAAAAAGCATAGATATATGTATATGTATAACTGAATCACTTTGTTGTACGTCTGAAACTAACACAACATTGTTAATCAACTGTACTCCAATATAAAATAAAAAGTTAAAAAAATAAATAAAATTAACAACTATCAACAAGAAAAAAAAAAATCAATATGCCAAATAGCACATTTTGGGGTGGCCTGTCCTGAACCCCATCAGCTCTCATTAGCACCTCAGATATTTCTCATAAAAAGAAAGAGCAAACAGAAATCAATTGGTCAATTTATCTACTTATTGGCAAGTTTTGTTTTGTTTGTTTGTTTTTTAGCACAGAGTATAAATATAAAACCAAGTTCTTTTGAATGTAACCCTTATTCATTGCAACCCTGTTAATTGCAATTTTTGGTCTATCCCAATAGGCTAGAGAGACTCTTATCTGTAAATTAACTGTAAAAAATATTATTGGTGAGTAACTTTATAGCAGGAAAGTCTTATCTACATTGTCAGTTTAAATTCTTTATTTGTGAGGAATGGCACCAGTAAAGACAATGCTGGTTTCAAGAGTGTTGTAGATACTGATTAAAATAGATTAAAACTATGTTGCATAGTAACTTTTTTTTTAAGTTAGCATTTTCACTGTGTGTGCTTGAACTACTTTCTTAAAATATATTCAGTAAGTTATATTGTTTACTAATTTACACAAAATACTGAAGTATTTCAGATCATTGTGTTTTCTTTTCTAAAAGTTCTTTTTTGGCTGTTTCTTTTTTTTTTTTCCCATCTCTTAATGGACAATTTAGAGCTGTGATGTGAATAAGTGGACCAAAAAATTTTTTTTTGGTTTATACACAAATTTAAACTGCCTTTTAGTGTAGTATCAAGGTTAAGTCTCGTAAGGAAACATTTGATAGTAGAAGAATTTTTGAAATACTCTCAAGAATTCATGCCACTGTAAACCCACTTTATAAGTTTCTTTTAGAACTATTCCCCTGAGATGATTTATAAAATGGAATTTTTCAGTGCTATAAATGAACATATGAATGTGTGAAAAAATAAGTACAAACCTGTTTTTGTTGGTATACAATGACTGTCATACCTATGAAATACTCATATACATAGGGATATTTGTTACTGTGTTATTTACTCATTGAATTTCACTGATATTTTGCACTGCAGTAAGTCATTGTAATTACTTTCTCATGATGAATCTGTCTGAGTGATCTCTGGCTTAAACTCCTGCCCACTGCATTCCCTGAACCATTTCCATGAAGAAAATTAGGTGATTAGGAAAGCAGGAGCTACTGTTCAGTTGATTTTTCTCCTTTTGCATATTGACTGTCAGATTTTAAATTATTTTTGGAAAAAATGTATAGAAAAATGCATGGAAAAAATGTACAAGATGTAAGGAGAAAAAACAATATTCTGTCTCGTAAGGCTGGGAAGTGTCAACTGAAAACAATCATTTTCTATCACCCTTTATGAAACCTGTATTCTCACTATAAAGTTACACCTTTGTGGTTGTATGCACTTAGCCTGGGATATATGATGAGGATGTCACTTTGGCAACAAAAATAACATAATTATAGTGACTACTTGTTACGGATTTAGAATATATTAAGCACTTGCAAAATGCTTTTCATTAATCATCTCACGGTAATCATTTCTGGAAGACTTTCTTACTCTTCGTTTATAGATTCAGAAACCGAGGCTTGTTGAAAGAAATGAGTTGCCTGTGATGAATGGCAGAGTTGGGATTCAAAACCAAGTTTATCTGCTTCCAAAGTCATATTAAATCTTAACCATTATGCTATGCCCAGAGAGGCTCATTTCATATAGTAATTACCTGACCTCAAGCAAAGATCAGGGAATAAAACTGGTACTCTTTCAAGCGTGGAAGGTGGGAAAGAAAAATCTAGAGCTTATGTACTCACGAGAGATGCGGGACAAAGTAGGACACTGCAGTCAGCTTTTCTAAGCAGCCAGGGGTATCCAAGAACCAGTCTCACCTCTGTGTCAATGGTGCCTCACAATTAGTCTATTTCTGAATCTTTAAATGCATGTTTTAAACAGTAATGTCACTGATATACTAGGCCTTCTAGTGTGTGGAGTTGTTTTCATATTTTAATTCACTGGATTTCCCTTACTTGTTTTCTGTTAAATCCATATGCATGACATACTTGAAAGAGAAGTGCATAGTGATCTTATCAAAACACCCAACTTGGCATTTTATGAGTGTGTATCACTGAAGACCAAGTAATTGCAGCCTTCAGGCAGTTTGGGCTGAATAACTTTGTTTCTGTTAAATACAAATCAACATTCCCATTATACATTGTTGAACTAAATATTTTCAATTAAGATTTATTGCTCTGTCTTGGATACATTAAATGCTTAGAGCAGTTTACAAAACGGGACTTTAATTTACTACTTAAAGCCATTTCGGTGTTTAAAATGTTTATATATTATGAATTTTATCCCTCAAGCCTCATATAAAGCATATTGGCTTGTCAATCAGCATTACCCTTCATGGCTTATTCTTAAGAATCTAGTATAACTATATATTTTATTTTCTTGATGTTTTCTGTTCATTTTAAATGTAATCCCAGGGCTTCCCTGGTGGCAAAGTGGTTAAGAATCTGCTTGCCAAGGCAGGGGACATGGGTTCGAGCCCTGGTCTAGGAAGATCCCACATGCCGCGGAGCGACTAAGCCCGTGTGCCACAACTACTGAGCCTGTGCTCTAGAGCCCGCGAGCCACAACTACTGAAGCCCGCGCGCCTAGAGCCCGTGCTCCGCAACAAGAGAAGCCACCACAATGAGAAGCCTGCGCACCACAAGGAAGAGTAGCCCCTGCTCACAGCAACTAGAGAAAGCCTGCGCATAGCAACAAAGACCCAACTCAGCCAAAAATAAATAAATGTAATCTCAACCAAAAGTCATTTGTTTACTCAACCTTCAAGTACACCTTCTTGAAACCTACCAAACATTTTTTTATTGTTTAATCATTCTAACCCTTATATGTGGATTTTTAAATCTATTCATGGATAATATTCATAAACACTGTTTACCATATCAAAAGAACTCAAGGACCTCAATTTTTTTTTTAATTTATGACAATTTCTCATTTCTTTTTTTTTTAATAATTATTTTTTTATTTAGTAAATTTATTTATTTATTTTGGCTGCATTGGGTCTTCGTTGCTGCGTGCGGGCTTTCTCTAGTTGCAGCGAGCCGGGGCTACTCTTCGTTGTGGTGTGAGGGCTTCTCATTGTGGTGGCTTCTCTTGTTGCGGAGCACAGGCTCTAGGTGCATGGGCTTCAGTAGTTGCAGCACGTGGGCACAGTAGTTGTGGCTCGCGGGCTCTAGGGCACAGGCTCAGTAGTTGTGGCACACGGGCTTAGTTGCTCCGTGGCATGTGGGATCTTCCCGGACCAGGGCTCGAACCCATGTCCCCTGCATTGGCAGGTGGATTCTTAACCACTGCGCCACCAGGGAAGTCCCAAGGACCTCAGTTTTTAAAAGTAAGGTTAAAACAAATTTCTGGATATGTTACCTTGCTTGATGTAATGCAGTTATATATATACTTATTACTCAGCACAGTTACATTTATTATGTATGAAGCTTAATCAACATATAGAGCTATGCACCCCAAAAGAAATGATAATAATAGGTTACCAAAAAGAATGGAGGAATTAACAAACTGATATTAAAATTACACATTCATATACACACAAATAATTTAAATTTGTTACATTTTTTAATCTGATCATTTACTCATTCAAATGTTATGAAGTGTAAAAAAAAAAGTTATTAAAAAAAAAGGTTATGAAGTGTATACTAGGTTCCAGAGTCTGAAAATAAAACCTGGGACACATTATCAAAGTCATAATCCAGTAAAGGAAAAAGACAGAAATATAAACCATTTGATGAGACCTTTAGTAGAGTTACACAACAACAAAAACCAATATTGTTTGTGAGTACTGTTTCTAGACACCATAAAGATAATGTAAGTAGACACTATAAAAATTGAACAACTAATTCTTGGTGAGAAAGAAAAATAGAGGAATGAATTGTAACCAAATCAGTGATATTTTGTAACTTCAACTGGACCTTGAAGGAAACATATGCTTTTGTTTTTAAGGTATGATGGAAGAAGGGGCTTTCCTTATTCTTAGTAGGAAAAAAAAACAGGCTTAAAAGGCACAAAATCATGATATATCTAAAAAACTGAATTATTCTGTGTGTCTGGGGAAAAAATATCTAATACAAGGGAATATTTAGGATAATATTGACAGGAACTATAATTTTAAAATATTCAAATGACACAATTCAGTGCTTTTAAAAATAGTTTGCTCTATTTTACCTATCAAGCTATAAATATAGCTTAGGGAAATTATAAAAATGATCTTTTAGAACAAAATACTTCTTAAGAAATAAACTGTCACTGACTCTGGTTTTCCTCTAATTTTACATGTTATTTTCACAAGGCACATAATTTTAACAGCTTGAACTATAAGATAAATTGTCCCAAGTAAGAGCTTGGGACATTAAGAGCTTGAAATATAAGATAAATTGTCCCAAGTGAAATGATTTATGTGAGGGAGAATGGAGGAGATGCTGAAATCCTAACTTGATACAATAAGCAATAAGGAACTAATTAACTTAGGTCTGTAACTGTGTGTCATCAGTGACTTTTTTTTTTAAATTCATTTATTTATTTATCTTTGGCTGTGTTGGGTCTTCGTTGCTGAGCACAGGTTTTCTCTAGTTGCGGCGAGTGGGGGCTATTCTTTTTTGTGGTGCGGGCGCTTCTCATTGTGGTGGCTTCTCTTGTTGCGGAGCATGGGCTCTAGGCACGCAGGCTTTGGTAGTTGTGGTGCGTGGGCCCTGTAGTTGTGACTCGCAGGCTCTAGAGCACAGGCTCAATAGTTGTGGTGCATGGGCTTAGTTGCTCTGCGGCATGTGGGATCTTCCTGGACCAGGGCTCGAACCCGTGTCCCCTGCATTGGCAGGCAGATTCTTAACCACTGCACCACCAGGGAAGCCCCATCAGTGACTTCTTAAAGTGGAGTGAATTGAGAGGATTATTTCAAGGAATACTTTAGATCAAGTCAAGATAAGGGCGATATAGATACTTGCAGTAGAAGAAAAAAACCAAAAAATTATTTCCTCTATCCTAGGTTCTCTGGCTAGGGCCCCGGAAATTAGACTGACAAAAGACAAATTAAAAAGAGAAAAACAGAGTTTATTAACTGGCATAGCACACATACATGTGAGAGAAACTCATTGAAGAGTAACTCAAAGGAGTGGTTAGAACTTGTGCTTATATAGCATCTTACCAAAGAACAATAAATTTGTGGAGAAATAAAAAGATAAAGGAAAAAGGTTTTAGACTTTCAAGGAAGGCGTACTATGAGAAGGTAAATACATGAGGAAAACTAAGGAAAGATAAGGGTCATTTCGGTAACTTTTGTTACGTAGATTCCTCTCATTGCTGTCTCTGGGCTGGTAAATCTAGACCTGTCTCTGGTGATTAAGAGGCTAAGCCCGCTTTCAGCAAAAAGGGAGGGTAGAGAGCTTTGATTTTTGGTGTCTGTTGTTTCTTAATTATCTTCAGGACAAAATAATCTTTAAACCAAAGAGGTCTATTTTGGAGTGGCATATTCTGATGCCCTACATACCCAACTTTTTGTTGAATAATATTTTTTAATTGAAATTTTTATTGAGGTAATTTTAGATTCACATGCAGTTATAAAAAATAATGCAGAGGGGTTCCATGTATACTTTATCTAATTTTCCCCGATTGGAATATTATGTAAAACTACAGGAAAATATTACAACTCAGATATTGACCTTAATACAATCCACCAATCTTATCAGATTATGTATTATTAGTATTCATTTGTGTGTTTGTATATTTAGATCTGTACAATTTTATAACATGTATAGGTTGCTGTATCCAATATCAGAGTCAAAATACTGAATAAATTGAACTGAGTTCTGTGGATAAGTGGATGGAAAAAAAAAAAAGCAAAATAAGATAATGAATAATCCCAATATCACAACAACCCTTCCTGATGCCCTTTTATAACCACACCTACCCCCTCCTCCCCCTTTTTTTCCTCCCCACACTATCTTCCATTTCTAAAATTTTGTCATTTTAAAATGTTATATAAGTGGAATCATACAGTATGTAAGCTTTTGGGTTGACTTTTTTCCACTCAGCATTTATCCTTGTAGAGTCATCAAAATTGTTGCATGTATCAATAGTTTGTTGTTGTTGTTGTTGTTTTCTTTCCTTTTTAACGCTGAGTAGTATGCCATGGTATGTACATACCACAGTTTACCTAAACCTTCTCCTGTTGAAGGAAATGGGATGATTCCATTTTTTGACTGAAGCCAAATCCGGCCTCCATATGCCGACACTGAATTAAATCTCGGAGACAGAGTTTTGGGTGAAGTAGAAAAGAATAGCTTTATTACTTTGCCAGGCAAAGGGGGCCCACAGCAGGCTAATGCCCTCAAAACTGTGTGTCTCCACCTTGCGGGGGGGGGGGGGGGGGGGGAGGCAGCGTGAGGAGTCTTATAGTCCTGGGGCAGGGTTGCTGATTAAGATGAGGGTACGGTAAGTGCAGGGCCCGCATTCCTTCAGTTCAGACCTTCTCTGGAATGAAGAGTGCTTCGTCAAGCAGGTAACGTCTTCCATTTGGTGGGGGCTTTAGTTCTGCAGAAGAGCTCAAAGATAATGTTATGTGTGTCCCTTGAGGGGGAACCAGGACGCTGCCCCAAGACTGCACTATTGTCTCTTGACTGCTTCCTTATCTCCACATCCCCTCCCTTCCCTGATTAGCAGCTGTTTGAACCTGCCCTTTGGAACTCAGGGAAGGGGACACAGAAAGGCTTTTGTGCCCAGGAGGCCCATAGGGTCCTGCTCCGTTTCATGACTACTACAAATAAAGCTGTTATAAACATTCATGTACAAGTTTTTGTGTGAACATCCATTTTCATTTCTCTGGGATAAATTCCCAGGAGTGCAATTAGTGGGACCTATGGTAATAATATGCTTAGTTTCATAAGAAACTGCCCAGTTCTTTTCCAGAACCATTCCAGTACCATTTTATATTCCAACCAGCAATGTGTCAGTGATATAGTTTTTTCCTGCATCTTTGCCAGCATTTATTTTTGTCACTAGCTTTATTGTAGTCATTCTTATGAGTGTGTAGTGATACTCATTGTCATTTTAGTTTGCATTTTCCTGTGACATTGAAGATCTTTTTCATGTACTTACTTGCCATATGTATATCTTCTGTGAGATTTCTGTTCATTTATTTTCCCCATTTTATAATTCGATTTTTTTTAAACTATTGAGTTTTGAGAGTTCTTTTCAAGATCCTAGTCTTTTGATGGATATATGGATTGCAAATACTTTGTCCTAGGCTGAAGCATATTTCTGATTGGCTTTTGTAGAACAAACATATCTAATTTTGATGTATCTGTATAATTGAGAAAATACTGTATTAAAAATTAAGTGCACAATCTGAGTATTTCTCATTATTAAATTATCTCAAAATTATCAGTTGTAGGGATTACCAGAGAGATGGTTGTAAATTTTAAAAATAGGATTTTAGCTTGAAAGGGAAATACAAAAACCTATACTACTAATAAATAGGTAGCATTTATTAAGTACATCTATGTGCCAGACACTAGGATATGAGGCAATTATTCTTATTATTACAACCTCACAATGGTGAAGTGAGTGTGTAGCCACTAAAGGCTACCTAGCCTTCTGTCAGATCAACCCAGAGACGCTTAGACGCTCAGTTAATATTTGTGTTCACTTCCACAAGTGAGAGAATCCAGGGACACAAACAGTAATTTGGGCTTCCTCAGGATATTTATTCTTTTTTTTTAATAGATCTTTATTGGAATATAATTGCTTCACAATACTGTGTTAGTTTCTGTTGTACAACAAAGTGAATCAGCTATACATATACGTATATCCCCATATCCCCTCCCTCTTGAGCCTCCCTCCCATCCTCCCTATCCCACCCCTCTAGGTCATCGCAAAACACTGAGCTGATCTCCCTGTGCTATGCTGCTGCTTCCCACTAGCTATCTATTTTACATTTGGTAGTGTATATATGTCGATGCTACTCTCACTTCGCCCCAGCTTCCCCTTCCCCAACCCCATAAACCATAAACAAGACGAAAAGACAACCCTCAGAATGGGAGAAAATATTTGCAAATGAAACAACGGACAAAGGATGAATCTCCAAAATATACTCATGGAGCTCATGGAGTTCAATATCAAAAAAACAAGCAATTCAATTAAAAAATTGGCAGAAGACCTAAATAGACGTATCACCAAAGAAGACATACAGATGTCCAAGAGGCACATGAAAAGATGCTCAACATCACTAATTATTAGAGAAATGCAAATCAAAACTGCAATGAGGTATCACTTCACACCTGTCAGGATATTTATTCTTTAACTTACAAAATCTAAGTATTCTCAGAAGGGATAAAGCATTTCTTGAGATAGCCTAATTGTGAGTAGGCAATTAATCCTATTCTACTTCTCCATGGAATAACAATGGTCCTTTGAAGCTAAAAGTTCAATGTTTCAGAGAAAGTGCTGCCCCAGGAATAATCATGGCTGTTTTGGTGTACTCTGAAAAGATCTCCATTTTGGAATATCCAGAACATTATAATTATTCTACAAGTATAGTAGGCCATACAACTTTACAATATTTTCCCGTTTTTTGTGTTTTCAATAGCCAGTTTCTACAACTTTCACAATTCCAGAAGCAGAAGTTGTGTTCTATTGTCTGAAGATAACACTACAAAGAAAATATTTAGAAGATTTCAATGTTATTTATACGTGTCTAGAGGCCTTGAAGTTAATCATCTACATTTAAATATCCATAGTATGTTTTTTTCCCTATCTACATCTTTAGTATTCCTCTGTCTCCAAAGATCTCATCATGACCCACTTTCCAGCAAAATTTAAAAGGCCTCATTGAACTTTTTAAAAATTCAAATTTAAAAGATTACAAAAATATGCAGTGTTTAAAAGAAATTTCTTAAATTTTGTATTCCAAAATGACCTGGAGAGATTTCTTAAAAATACTGATGCCTGGGACCAACATAAACCAATTAAATTAGAATTTCTGTGATTGGGATCGGTATTTTTAATAGCTTTCCAGATAGTTATAATGCACTGCTAGGGATGAAAATTTTGAAATTAAATTTGACAAGTGATGGAAAAAATTAGATAGTTACTATCCCTAGAAAGCCTCAATTTAAAAAAATGTTTCTATATATTTGCATTTTTGTTTTAATTCCACATTGCATGGTATATTGATTTTATTTTGAGTGATATAAAAAAGAAAAGAAATGAGACACATAAAAATGAACTTTCCAGTCTCAATTGTAACAACACTTAAAACTTAATGGACTTAATTTTTTTAGTGATATATGGAAAATATAGTTAGATTATATTATATTTTTTAAAAATGTGTAGTTGTGTCTTATATCAGTGTATGGAATGTTCCTACTATGAGAGCAGTTACATAATTTTCACAAGTTACATTGTCTAAATTAAAAAATAAGCTGGTTTAAATCAAAATGTTCAAATAAAATATTAAGTGAAATCTTTGGTTTAAAATAACGAATGTTAGAATCAAAGCAGATGGATTACCTCTGCATTTTTATAATAATAGAAAAGATAGGTAAAAAGGTAGGTTTTTCTTTTCATGAAGGTTTTTCAGTTTAGGTGATGACTTTCCTTCCATTGATATACCTATTATATTATTTAATCTCGATTTTCTCTTTTGATTACCAGATCCAGATGATTTTAAAAATAAATATGTCTGGCAGAAATGACTCTATATTACTAATGGCATATTCTTCAGACAGACCTTACAGCCCTTTTGAAGATTTTTTAATCTTTGTTACCCATTCTGAGGATCTTCTAGTACAGACGTAATTATATTTCTCTGCACAGATTCCAGGACAGTTTTATAGACATGCTTATATTTGATCTGTTTTCTCATGGCTCTTGACTTAGTGTGCTAAAATCACTGAGTAGCTTCAATTGCATCAAAACCACTATTAGTTTACTGCTTAATGATTTATCTTTTGAAATAGCACAGCAGAGATCTGATTCAGAAATTATTCCAATAGCTGGATACCAATTAATTCTTCAATGTTATTAAGACCTAAGCGTAATAACAAAGTTTAAAAATCTTATGTAAAAACATTTATATTAATGAAGTTTATAAATATGTACTTCTAAACATGCTCATCTATGAATTTAAAACGTATATCATCAGTTTCTTGAATTCATAATAGGATTTTTAAAATATTTCAATTCTCTCTTGTAAACACCTGGAAATAAACATGCTCAAGGGCATTCTGGGGTTAAGCTAATATATCTGACAGGAGAGAAGGTATATGTAGGTGGCTAGGTGACATATCACATACATATATAGATTAAAATAGGAACTTTAATTTTTTTTTCCTGTAAACCTTAAAACTATTAATCCTAAACTATTTTGTATTAACATTGATGTAAAAAAATATAAGCCATACCAAGTAGCTCTATTGAATCATTGCCTTTCCTCCCTATTTTCATAATACATGGACATAAGTAGTATATTAGAAAAATTCTGTCGTGGGGATAATTCAACTTTACTAGGCAGAACTCCTTGAAGACAACTTATGATTTTCCTAGTGGAGTTAATTAAATAACCCACGCCTTCATTCAGTGTTTATAAATTTTCTTCTCTGCTCTAGGCATCATGCTCAGCGCTGAAGGTGAAAAGCTCACAGTGACAACAGCTTCTTTCCTCTCAGCACGCACAGTCCAGGAACAAAGATGTTCAGCAGTAAAAACTGGGGAACTCTGACCCAAACTCTGCAACTTCTCTGCTCTTTATAACTGCTTTACAAAACCTAAGTTCGGGTCTAGAAACTGCAGAGTATTAGGTAGATGAGAAAATTCTGATATTGTGGGTTAATCTGGAGTTGAGCGTATTCAGTATGTACCCTCTGCTTACAAAAAGGAGTTGAAGAAACTTAAACAAACACATTCCCTAAGATGGAACAGATAAGAATATTGATTTTAAAAATCAAGGTGAAGGAAAATAATCGATTAGCCTGTTGAAGCCAGAAGTGAAGTTTGTGGTATAAATGCAATTCCTTTACAATTGCCAGAGATGGGTCACAAATCTGACTCTTCAGTTTCTTTGCAGCCAAAGCAAAGACAGAAATATGATCAGTTACAATTTTATATTTTCCGCATAAAGCTTTTTCTGGCACTGAGTCCTGAAAGAGATTTCTCCCATGGGTCCTTATATAAAGAGGTCACACTGTGATATATTATTTCAGATACTATATCCTGGCAAGTATTACAGTGGGTTTCCTATGGCTAGTTCTTATACCATCTTTCATTTAAACCAAGGGCACAATGCCAAAGTTCAATTCAGCAAGAGATTCAGATGAGGGACAAAAACTTAGCAATCTACAAATGCAGATAACACTCTGATGGTTTGGCTTGATTGAGAGGTAAAGTTTGGAATACACAGGGAGATAGGTAACTTTTCTTAAAGGGAATTTTTCATAAATGTATTCATTAATTTGATACTTGCTGAAAATCTGGCAGTAGAAAGTTTGGGGTTATATTTTGTACCATAAATCTATAGTAAAGATATGCTTCATTGCTGTTTAAAGATGGAATTATGTGCTTTAGATGGTCAACTAAGTAGAAGGTAAAATAGACCGTGTCTGAAAATTAAGCTGTCTAAACCAGGATTTATTAATACCAGAAAAGATAGATGGAGGTGGCTTAGGAAGTACCTGTAGAATAACCAAACTTTCTCTCATAAAAAAAATTGAATGATGAATGATTTTCACCATGAAAATATTATATCATAGAATACGGCTGTGATAGTTTTTATTTGATTATTTTTTTCATAGTAATTAAAGCCAATTACCCACAGTGGTTATCAAAAAAAAAAAAATCTGAAAATTTTCTCCCTGCAGTGTCTAATTTTATGCATTGTGATTTTTCTGGTGAACCTCCCAGACTTTTGTTAAGAAAACATACCAATAAGTCAGTAAATAGCTGGTATATTGTATAGGCTTATTTTATTATTGCTACTTGCTGAAAACTGGTCCACTCTCTGGATTGGGACTAACTGTAGTTGAGAATATTTTGGATATGGTATCACTTTCTCAATGTACTTGAACTCTTATGGTTCTCTCCAGTTGTCTTCCTTCTTTCTTCCTTCTTGTCTTCCTTTCTTCTTTCTTTCCTTTGCTTCATCTTAGATTTTTTTTTTTTTTAATAGGGAAGGGAATTTTTTGTAGTTTGTTCACTACATTCTGTGAGGGAGATCCCAGAAACAGTTTATTTATTGTATGCCTGAGGATGTGCCCACATGTGCTTTTTCATAAGTAGTTGTGGGTCACAGAAGACCAACATGGAGCCACAGTGTTACTGTTATAATGTAGATCATAAGCCTACTGAGAATGCCTGTAATTAATTAGATGTATACCCTTGGCATCAAAATTTACATGTCCTGATACCTTTGAAAACCATGAACACCCCTATAATGTATGTAATTGTTCATAAACTACAAAAAGCTAACTTACAGTGACACACTGTGCCATGTAGTAGTACAATGGTCTTAAGCCATTGGCTTGGTTTACTTACTTGCTGTATGGTTTGTTTCTCAATGGCATCTCCTATATGAGCCCAATTCACTGCCATGCTTCAGTGAAATTACTAATTATTGAAATTCTCCTACCTTTGGATTTACTTGAAAACTACTGAAAACACCAATTTAAATCTATAACTTTCTAAGGTAACTTTTACTAAAAGTAAAGGAGAAATTATAAATATCATTAATAAGTATCCCAAATGACTATTACACATTAAAACTTTCTGAGGCAAAGCAGCGTAATGAAGAGGGCAGACACTCAGTTTAGAAACAGAAACTTTCTTAAAATTTCCGGAATGTCCACTTACTAGCTATGGCCACAAATAGATTTCTTAACTATTCTAGGTATTATTTTCCTTATCTGTAAAATGGAACAGTCATTCCTCTTAATGTCATAAAATTGTTATGATAACAGAGATAACCACTGTGTCTCTAGAAGTATATTATTTGACTAATAGTTAAAACAGTGTGTGTATATCTCCCTGTTAGCCAGATCTTATTTTTAAAGACAAAAATCTAAGCCTGAAACTGATTTTTCCCCCCAAACCCAGTGCTAGGTGAATATTACAATTTAAGTGGCTACCGTTATGTTTAAATTGTATAATTTAATTACAGGACTATCAATAGACTACATGGAAAACAAACTTTATTGGATCAGTTCAGGAAATGGAACCATAAACAGATGCAACCTGGATGGTGGTAATTTAGAAGTAATAGAGTCAATGAAAGAAGAATTAACAAAAGCTACAGCCCTAACCATCATGGGTAAGTACAGTGGTACTATAGCTAGGATGCTTGTAGTGATTGGGGTTGATTAATTATGACCTGTTAAAGCTTAGAAAAGACTGCTCCATTAACACCAGAAGCACATTCAAATTTCACATCTCTAGGAGAGTTTTTCTTTTCTTTTTCTTTTTTTAACCTTAGCAAACAAACTTAAAAGATTATCCAGATCAGTGACTTAGTGCTATTAGCAATAATAACTTCACTGTTATTGATGCTTGGGGTATTATTACTTTTGGTATTATTTTACGATTATTTTCTGTGTTCTACTATAGTGTTCTAAAGTGCAAGGACCTTGTGTATTTGTCACAATAAGGTAAAATCTTATCTCTGCTTATAAAGGATAGATTGATCTACACAGACAATTGAAGAAACAAGGCCACAGTGTTGTTGACCAATGATTTAAATTATTCTTCCACAAAAATTCTTTATATGTACACACACACACACACACACACAAAGATTATACCTGACTAGTGGTTATTTTAGAGTAGGATTTATTTACAATTGTCTTATAAGGCAATAAGAAAATAAGGTTATTTTGTATTACCCAGCTTTACCAAGTTAACAAGACAATTTTGTTGTATGTGTATTTTTACATTTTTTTAATCACCTGAGTAAAAACAGCAGAGTTTAAATTCTGAAAGTGGTTTGGTAAACTGCAACAATCCCCAGTCAACACCCACACTACGTTTTCAAAAATTGAATTCCAATATACTTCGTGAAATCAACCCAAACTAGTAAATAATATAGCCAAGGAACCCAGTAAGTTAGAGGAAGCATGATAAAAATATGTCATAACATTTCAAGAGATGTCATTGACTTTTAGTGAATATATACACATATATATATCACAAACTTTATATACTATAAAAATCATTGCCTCATAGAAAAATGTAGGCTTTATAAAAATTTATTTCTGCTAACATGATTGCTACCGACCCTGCTATGAGTAGGAAATGAGTACTAAACTTACAGAACTCAATGCTATGAACAAAATCTCAAAAAATGGAGTAGTCCATTTTAGCAAAAAAATAAAGTCAGTTAGTTTTGTTTCCTAATAAAATAGAAGAGACAAAGCTTGGATGAAATCATTAAGCATATATTGGATCAGAGCTGTGAATCTTATTTGACATCAGTGCCATATGGGAACCGATCTTGAGTAAATTAAAATTCTTTTAACAAGTGAATTGTTATGTATCTGCACTTCTCCCTGCCACCATAATTTGATTAACACTGAAAGATAAAAAATAAAGAAACCTATTAATACCTCTACTGTCAATACATTAACTGGACATATCAAAATATATCTGCAGTTTGAAGGCTTAAAATGTAAAGGACATCACCATAGAGAAGCAGGAGAGGAACTTCTACTTTCTGAAGTTCCCTAGCTGGTCTCTGGATTTGCCCTTCTGTTCAGATTCCCCCTTCTTTCAGAACCTCTCTACTCTTTCTCTTTGGGGATGGTATAAAGTGTGATGATGACCTGCTTCCTGCTGAGGCTGAATAGTATAGTCATATAAAAAAGACAATAAAAAAAGGTAAAAAAAGGAGAACCTTACCACTATCCAGGGGATTACTGATGATTACAGCTACAAATGTTTAAGAAGAAATTTGCCTACAGTGATACTGAAATTGCACATCCAGGAACAAAGAAATAATTGTAATATGAAATGATCAGTTATATGCCAGCTCCTCAGACTACCTAGGTGATGGATGATAAGTAACTGAAAGTTTGTGTTTCACTAAAATTTAGGAGTGGTTTTCCTAAAATTGAGTTAATAATCTCTTTGGAAACATTTCACAATTTTTTAAACTTAAAATGTTATGACTTGTAACTGGGGGGTTCCCAGTTTTACTTGGAATAGTATATACAAAATAAACTGAAAGGAGCTTTGAAATATTAAAATTAGGTAAAGCAGTAGGTATTTGGTAATACCTAGGTTAAAATAAAGCAATTATTTGATGATTCAATCAAGTCCAAGACCCAAAGACCAAGATTGCTACATCTAAGTTTCACAAACCCTATGATACTTCTTTCAAGAAGTAGAGTTTAACTTCCCTCCCTTTGAGCGCAGGCTGGACTTAGTGACTCACTTCTAATAAATAAAGTAAGGCAAATGTGATGGCGTTTGACTTTGGAGATGAGGTCATAAAAGGCATGAGCCTTCCTCCTTGCCCTCTCTCTCTTGGGTCACTCACTCGGGGCAAAGCCAGGTGATAAGTTATGAGGTCCCACAAGCAGCCCAGTGGAGAAGTCCACACAGCAAGGAACTGAGACCTCTAGTCAATAGCCATATGAGTGAGCCATCTTGAAAGCAGAGCCTCCAGCCCAGTCAAGATTTCAGTTGACTCAGCCAAAGCCAATGCATTACAGCAACCTCAAGAGAGACTCCAAACCAGCACCACCCACACAGTGGCTCCCAGATTCCTGATCCATAGAAACTATGTGACAATAAATGTTTATTGTTTTAAGATACTGAATTTTGGGGTTAATTTGTTATACAGCAATAGATAACTAATTCATGTAATTCCATCTATAGAACTCATTCATTTATGAATAGATTCACAAATTCAAATACTTATTTAATAGAGTGAGGCAAGTTATAAATAGTAAAGTGTGTCAGGTGTGATAAAATCCAGTGGTTCAACATAATAGTAAGTAGCAACTGAGTCTAGACTTCAGTATCTAGACTTACTTGAGGGTGGCAGAAAGTATAAAACCGGAGAAAGCTAATGGCCCACTTGAGGTAGAACACTTCTCACTTCCACTTATTTTTTGCCATAAGGAACATTAACAGGTTGTGCCAGACATTTCATTTTTCATGAGAAGCAAGAAATCTAGGTTTGTTGTTGTTGTTGTTGTTGTTTTTTAAATCTCGAAATTTAAAAATGTTACAAAATTATCACATTACAAAAATACTATGCAGGCCAACATACTGCACATATAGGCTAACTGTGAAGGCTAACACTCTACAAACCAAGAAGACTAACAAATAACAAAAACACCACAACAATCATCTGTGTGCTTGATTCATCCCAGTGGCACCACCTAGTTACCACCTCTGGTTCAGTCATCTTTTATGCTGGTCATGTTGAATTGTAGAGTGAAAAGGATGGAGCTAAGGCAGCTAATGCGCAGTTGTACCATTGGAGGGGACTTGGTAGAGAAAAATAATAATAATCTGGGAGAGCTGGCATAATTTACAGAGGTGAGCGGACATATGATTTCTCACCAAGCTTTTGTGGTCTTGTTTGACCAGACCTTGTATTCTGCCTGAGGTATATACAAATGAAGAGCATACGAATGTGAGGTCAACTTCTTATTTGAGTTCAACTGTTGACAAGGAAATGTAACTTCTAAATGTAGAGCTTGCACCCTAACAGCAATGGACACTCGTTTCCATTCATTCTTTCAACGTATATTCACTAGTGCCTACCACATGCCAGGCACTGCTATATATGTTGGTGAGAATCCTAACTTCATCAAATTTGCAGAAAAGCAAGGAAGACACACTAAGGAGGATGGAAAATGCGTAGAATTATAGGTAACTGTTAAGGACCAAAAAAAGAGAAAAAAAGGACAAAGCAGGGAAAAGAGATAAAAAAGGATATAAAAAGGTAAAAAAGTATATAAAATTTTAGGTTTTAGGTTGAATGGCCCAGAAGAATGAAGGAATGTGAACCAACAAAAACTGTTTTAGTTGTTCATTTGGTTTTCAGATTTTGTGTTATGTTTTTAAATGCTTTGTTTTTTAAAAATATTTTTAAAGTAATTTAATTATATCAAAATAAACCTTCACAGGTGATTCTGATAATTTACCAGGTTAGACATCTTTTAAGTTGACCATGGTTCAAATACACTATTGTCTGTGATTCACCTTTTCTCCAGTGAGTCACTTGGTCAGAAGTGATTTACACATCGTATACAATGGCTGTTTGATGAGGACTCTTAACACCGTTTACTCTGGACTGAATGTTCGTGTTCCCCCAGATTCATATGTTGGAGCCCTAATGGGATGGCACTAGGAGGCGGGGCCTTTGGGAGGTAATTAGGTCATGACATTCAAGCTTCCATAATGGGATTAGTGTCCTTCTCAGAAGAGACCAGAGAGCTTGCCTCTCTGCGGTGTGAGATTACAGCAAGTAAGTGCTGACATCCTGATCTTGGACTCCAGTCTCCAGAACTGTGAGAAATAAAGTTCTGTTGTTTAAGTCACTCAGTCTATGGTATTTTTGTTAGAGCAATCCAAACTAACTAAAATACCGTTCCAGTTAGCTGATATAAGCTGACTAGCCTATAAACTTTAAACACCAAATTCTTCCCGATTTTAAAGAATGACCTTGTCAATTTTCTTTTTCCAAATGTCAGAGCTAACAAATAAAATATCTATTATATCTACTACTTATTTTTCTTAGATAATTTTTCTCAGTATTTAGCAGTTCTTTTTAAATAATTTTCTTTTATAAATATATTTCAGTTTCATGATATAATAAGGTTACTCTAAAACATTTTCTTACATGATGTCCAAGAGGTTTGTGTTATACAATAGTGTATAGTCAACTATGTTATATTTAACTATTGATTACCTAGTTTTCAGATACAGAACTTTTTTGTTTGTTTCTATTCACCTTTTCCTCATAACATTTGGCATTTTCCTGATCTTTAATGTCTGCAGGAGACAGTGAGGAAATCGCAAATTAATCAAGTTGCTCTTCACTGCCTTTAAGAGGAGAAGGAGGTTAAAACTATTGACTAAAATGAGTGTTTGTGGGTTATTTACGGATTATATTTAACATACTGTTCCTTTTCACTGTCAGCATATGCAGTTTGAGAGCAGACTGCATATATTGTATCCACATTGAAGAGAAAGTTAGAAAAATCAATTCATGGAACTGAAAGAAAATACACACATAAAGCAAATGTACTGGCAGAAATAGGCTGAATAATATTTGGAGAAAATTAAGATGGAAGTCGGGAAATAGCAAGATGGTAACTTAGCTGTATTTTGTACCTTTAGGGTGAGGAAGGGAAGACCTGGGGCAAACGGACCACAGATTTAAAATAAAAATGAGGATATAGGAATTATTCAAGCAAACTTGAAGAAATCTGCATGTCTGTATGGCAATTGTGGATTTAGTGGTCAGCATCTTATTCAATCATAGGTGACCTTAATACACTCCATTAAAACGTGTCATGTAGTAATTTGTCAAGTTTTACTAGGGCAAGAGTTTGAGTCCTGGGCACTACAAGGGGTATGGGTTTGAATTTAAACCTCCACCCCACACTCACACCTAATGAGCTTTTTTTTCATTAGCTCATATATTACTCCATTGTATATACAGTATTCCCATTGAGATTCAAGTATACATCTACTCTTTTTGTTTCATTCTGTGGTAAATATGATCTTTGGAAATTGTTCTTACCATGGTATTTGTAAATGGGAATTCTGAAGTTAACATGGCAGGTTCTTCTTGAATGTCAAGGGATATATATATTAGTAGCCTTCTTTATGTGATTAAATCATAGGCTTTTTTTTTTTTTTTTTTAAACATCTTTATTGAAGTATAATTGCCTTACAATGGTGTGTTAGCTTCTGCTTTATAACAAAGTGAATCAGTTATACACATACAATATGTTCCCATATCTCTTCCCTCTTGCATCTCCCTCCCTCCCACCCTCCCCATCCCACCCCTCTAGGTGGTCACAAAGCACCGAGCTGATCTCCCTGTGCTATGCGGCTGCTTCCCACTAGCTATCTATTTTACATTTGGTAGTGTATATATGTCCATGACACTCTCTCACCCTGTCACATCTCACCCCACCCCCTCCCCGTATCCTCAAGTCCATTCTCTAGTAGGTCTGTGTCTTTATTCCCGTCTTGCCACTAGGTTCTTCATGGCCTTTTTTTTTTTTTTTCCCCTTAGATTCCGTATATATGTGTTAGCATACTGTATTTGTTTTTCTCTTTCTGACTTACTTCACTCTGTATGACAGACTCTAACTCCATCCACCTCATTACAAATACCTCCATTTCATTTCTTTTTATGGCTGAGTAATATTCCATTGTATATATGTGCCACATCTTCTTTATCCATTCATCTGTCGATGGACATTTAGGTTGCTTCCATGTCCTGGCTATTGTAAATAGAGCTGCAATGAACATTTTGGTACGTGACTCTTTTTGAACTATGGTTTTCTCAGGGTGTATGCCCAGTAGTGGGATTGCTGGGTCGTATGGTAGTTCTATTTGTAGTTTTTTCAGGAACCTCCATACTGTTCTCCATAGTGGCTGTATCAATTTACATTCCCACCAACAGTGCAAGAGGGTTCCCTTTCCTCCACACCCTCTCCAGCATTTATTGTTTCTAGATTTTTTGATGATGGCCATTCTGACTGGTTTGAGGTGATACCTCATCGTAGTTTTCATTTGCGTTTCTCTAATGATTAATGATGTTGAGCATTCTTTCATGTGTCTGTTGGCAATCTGTATATCTTCTTTGGAGAAATGTCTATTTAGGTCTTCTGCCCATTTTTGGATTGGGTTGTTCGTTTTTTTGTTATTGAGCTGCATGAGCTGCTTGTAAATCTTGGAGATTAATCCTTTGTCAGTTGCTTCATTTGCAAATATTTTCTCCCATTCTGAGGGTTGTCTTTTGGTCTTGTTTATGGTTTCCTTTGCTGTGCAAAAGCTTTTAAGTTTCATTAGGTCCCATTTGTTTATTTGTGTTCTTATTTCCATTTCTCTGGGAGCTGGGTCAAAAAGAATCTTGCTGTGATGTATGTCATAGAGTGTTCTGCCTATGTTTTCCTCTAAGAGTTTGATAGTGTCTGCCCTTACACTTAGGTCTTTAATCCATTTTGAGTTTATTTTTGTGCATGGTGTCAGGGAGTGTTCTAATTTCATACTTTTACACGTACCTGTCCAATTTTCCCAGCACCACTTATTGAAGAGGCTGTCTTTTCTCCACTGTATATGCTTGCCTCCTTTATCAAAGATAAGGTGACCATATGTGTGTGGGTTTATCTCTGGGCTTTCTATCCTGTTCCATTGATCTATATTTCTGTTTTTGTGCCAGTACCAAACTGTCTTGATTACTGAAGCTTTGTAATATAGTCTGAAGTCAGGGAGCCTGATTCCCCCAGCTCCATTTTTCGTTCTCAAGATTGCTTTGGCTATTCGGGGTCTTTTGTGTTTCCATACAAATTGTGAAATTTTTTGTTCTAGGTCTGTGAAAAATGCCAGTGGTAGTTTGATAGGGATTGCATTGAATCTGTAGATTGCTTTGGGTAGTAGAGTCATTTTCACAATGTTGATTCTTCCAATCCAGGAACATGGTATATCTCTCCATCTATTTGTATCATCTTTAATTTCTTTCATCAGTGTCTTATAATTTTCTGCATACAGGTCTTTTGTCTCCTTAGGCAGGTTTATTCCTAGATATTTTATTCTTTTTGTTGCAGTGGTAAACGGGAGTGTTTTCTTAATTTCACTTTCAGATTTTTCGTCATTAGTGTAGAGAAATGCAAGAGATTTCTGTGCATTAATTTTGTATCCTGCTACTTTACCAAATTCATTGATTAGCTCTAGGAGTTTTCTGGTAGCATCTTTAGGATTCTCTATGTATAGTATCATGTCATCTGCAAATAGTGACAGCTTTACTTCTTCTTTTCCGATTTGGATTCCTTTTATTTCTTTGTCTTCTCTGATTGCTGTGGCTAACACTTCCAAAACTATGTTGAATAATAGTGGTGAGAGTGGGCAGCCTTGTCTTGTTCCTGATCTTAGTGGAAATGGTTTCAGTTTTTCACCATTGAGGACAATGTTGGCTGTGGGTTTGTCATATACGGCCTTTATTATGTTGAGGAAAGTTCCTTCTATGCCTACTTTCTGCAGAGCTTTTATCATAAATGGGTGTTGAATTTTGTCGAAAGCTTTCTCTGCATCTATTGAGATGATCATATGGTTTTTCTCCTTCAATTTGTTAATATGGTGTATCACGTTGATTGTTTTGCGTATATTGAAGAATCCTTGCATTCCTGGGATAAACCCCACTTGATCGTGGTGTATGATCCTTTTAATGTGCTGTTGAATTCTGTTTGCTAGTATTTTGTTGAGGATTTTTGCATCTATGTTCATCAGTGATATTGGCCTGTAGTTTTCTTTCTTTGTGACATCTTTGTCTGGTTTTGGTATCAGGGTGATGGTGGCCTCGTAGAATGAGTTTGGGAGTGTTCCTCCCTCTGCAATATTTTGGAAGAGTTTGAGAAGGATAGGTGTTAGCTCTTCTCTAAATGTTTGATAGAATTCACCTGTGAAGCCATCTGGTCCTGGGCTTTTGTTTGTTGGAAGGTTTTTAATCACAGTTTCAATTTCAGTGCTTGTGATTGGTCTGTTCATATTTTCTATTTCTTCCTGGTTCAGTCTCGGCAGCTTGTGCATTTCTAAGAATCTGTCCATTTCTTCCAGGTTGTCAAATCATAGACTTTTATAATTAAATGCAACCTTAGAGATCTTCAAAGTTATTTTGTCAGTTGAGGAAGTGTCCTTTAGATTCCTGTTCCTACTATTCGCTAACCAGCTGTGGCTATGGGACAACTACTGAACTCTATGCCTTAATTTTCTACTCTGCAAAAACATGAACTTTGACCATATGAGCTACAAAGTTTTAAAAACTTGTATGATTTTGTCACTAATGGGTTGATCCAGAGTGCAGGAAATTGTTTAAAATAAACTATTATCTAAGTTGAATTAATATAGGAGAAGCAATAAAGACTGGCTAAAAATAAAATTTATGTGTGAAGTTATGTTAATCAGAGTTCATACTAATCTGTTTTAGAAGTTGGGCAAAATTATTGTTTTGACTTTTAGTTGAGAATTTGGTGGATGTTTGCAACATAGGATTGCTTAAATTAATTGTTTTAGAATAGGTTTGTACTTTTTATAAATATCTAAGTAACTAACTTCAACACTCATCTGATCTTAGAATCACTTGCAAAAATTGGCAAACTTCTCTTTAAAATAAAAGGAGCTTTGAATCACAGGTAAAGGCAAAAAAAAAAAAAAAAAAAACACAAAACAAACCCTACACATTTTCTATGAATACCTAAGCCCTCTCAGTTGACTTTTTCTGTGTTATCAATCACAGTTTAAATATATTATACTATTGATCTGTTTCACGTAGCAATTTGCCAGAATAGGCTTAATATGTAAATATTAGAAGGTTATTGAACTTTGGCTACAGTTAGGCTCGATCAAGAAGGAGAAAAAGGCATATTCTATGTGCATTTTCAGTCTCTTATCAGAAACAAACTCAGCCCTGTAACGAGTAAAAAGTTGTCTTCTCTTGATTTGGTTATGAACACTTCTATTTTAAATCAGTGTTAACAAAATAATCATTTCCCTTTAGGGAGACCTTGAAAGGCTTTACCAAATGTACCCCTTAAGGACATTTGTTCATACTTTTCATAGGTTCACTTCACAAAATTGAAGTCATCATAATAGGTGCTGTGAACATTCTCAGCACATGGATAGTTTGCCATGGGAAACCAAGGCTGTCAGATTAAAATGCTTCCAGAACTGTCTGAATATCAGAGAAGGTCATACTTATTTGCTTGAGAATGAATACAGTGTTAATATTGTTGGGGATTAAATGTTTTGCGTGTTCCCACTGGAGTTTCTGCAGCAAAGCACAATCATCTAATCTCTTTGCTGACCGAAAAAAACTCTAAGCTTAATGGCAAAAAAATTAGTCTTTACCTACACTAACACTTGAGCTCACTCCACTAATTTCTCAATGATATGCTTTTATCATTTGTATCTGTATTCTTTCAGCAAATTATTGGGTGTAGTGACATTCAGAATTTATTAAAAATAAAACGTATCTAGCACTCAATTTGCATACTTGAATATTTCCTCAGACAAATAATATACTTTATAAATAATAATAGAAATGTGAAAAATGTGTGTACAATAAACAACCCAGTAAAATTGGCATGCAGAAATCATCAAAAACCTTTCTTTTTTCTACTTTACTTCCTAAGATAAATTATTATGGCAAGTTGTCATGACATCTATGAAACATTATAAATGATAGCAAGTGACAGGCTGTAAGTCTGGTGCATTTAGTCTTGCTAAGATCCTTAGACTGAGCACTTGCAGATTCACACTGAAATCTAGTCTGAAAGGATTCTATATGTTATATTCTTATTAAAAGGTGGCGAGTCTGATAACTTGGAAGTTCTTGACTTCAATAGCCCACCTTAAGAAGTCATTTCCTCTGTTTTGTACAAGGCAAGTCCACTTTACATGTTGTCAAGTGCAGGTTTTTTTGTTTTGTTTTGTTTTTAATCATAGCTTAACTGAATATTTTTCTCCCTCTGAACGTGCAAAGAAGCTGAAACTTAGTTTCAAAGGAGTTCTTACTTCTTATGAGACTCTTCCCTCCCTTCCTTCCTTTTCTTTCTTTTAATCTTCCCTCCCTTTGGCTGTTCCTTGGATTGCCAGTTTTCTTTTTATATCTGATAGCTTTGCCCCTTTATTTGTTTTGTTGTTTATTTGTTTTCCTTTCACAGTCTAGTTAGATGCTAACATTTTATTTGGGCTACTAAAACAACTTCTTCCCACTTTTCATATCTCCGGTCCCCAAACTATTAAGACCTGCAAGGTTCAGACCTCCTGTGGCACCCGCCCACCCCCTCCTTAGCCCTAATATTTCAGAGGCTGGAATAAGCACTCACAACTTACTCTGAAATGCTCATTTTTTTCTCTCCTTTTCATTCACCAGAAGTTGTTTGTCACAATATTATTAGTTTTACCTTATAGATAAATGAAACTTAAGGTCAATAAGTTTTGTTAAAACCCAAAGCATTATTTGTCCCACCTTATAGATAAAGAAATAGGGTCAGTAAGATTTGTGAAAACACTGTCCTCTGAGACTCAAGCTCAGAGATCCTGATTCAAGTTAAGTGTGGTTTCCATTACCAGGAAGAGCCTTCCCTATCATAACTATACTTTTCATTTGATCCTCCTCTACCCCTCAGCTGCAATACATCCAGGCAAACTGTTCCCCTGTATCTGATCATGTCCTACTTATTTCCATTTGTCTTGCTATTCCTTGTTCTTTGACTGCCTTCCCTATTTATCAGCCACCCTAATGGGTGAAATATCACCTTTCAAGGCCTACTTCAACTATACCTCAGTGATTTGAAACGTTTCCCTTCTCTGAACCCCTTTGTATTTTTCTAATGTAGTGGAATATTCTTTGTCTTTTCTAATGAGTGAAAATGTCTCACTTTTCCGTGACTTGGGACTGCATTTTATTCATATATGCATCATTCGTGATACACAGCAAGATGCTTTGCACTGAGTACATTTCATTATGTAACACTAGAATGTATGAATAAATAAAACAATGACCATCTACACACCAAACCTCTACCACAGCAATCAAAATATATTTTCAGTCAAAGCAGGCAAATGCTTATGTAGAATGATCACAACCATAAATATACTGTACAATTTAAATATATATAGAAATAAATATTAAAGGAAAATGCTTTGAAATATAAGGATTTGAATTGTATAGGGAAGAAAATGAATAACATGATTAAGTGTATAAAACAATCATTTCCAACATGTATTCTACATACATGTGTATCTAGAAATGCAAGAAAAGAAGAGCCGTATTGAATAATGTTTGTTCTCAAAGGAACTAAACAGCTTCGTGGAAGAAGATTAAGAAGAAGAAGAAATAAAAAAAAAAAAAAAAAGAATACCCTAAAACACGCACAAGTGAAAGAGTTCCAAAACAAAACAAAAACTTTGATGTTTGGAATGTTTTAGTCTCTTAAAGGTAGTCTATCACAGTTGGGCCTAATAGCATTATTCTCTTTAATGATAATAATTGATAGTCTAAATAAATAAAGCATTCTAGTATTTAATTTACAAATCTTAACTCATGTAATTCTCACAGTCCCCTGAGAGAGGTACTACTAACACTGCTTACTCCAGAGCTCCCAGCCAAAATTCAGCCAGCCTAAATTAATCACTCAGAGTTACCTGGTTAATAAATAGTGTAGCAAGCTTTCAAATCCATGATTCTTAGTCTTTAAAGCTTGAGTTTCTTCCAGGACAGTGTCTTGTAGCTATAGTTAACACTAAGATGTATGTGCACTGAGATGTATACAAGAATATACTTTGAAGTGTTACTTGTAATTAGAAAAGGCTGGGGAAAAAAACCTACATGTGTATTATAAAGGACTAGCCAAATGAATCATGAAATGTTCATATAGAGTGAAATATTATGCAGCTATTAAAAATTAGGTAAATCTATATATTGATTTGAGCCATTCAATAGAATATATTTTTAATTGAAAATAGGTTCAAAAAGCCTATACAGAATGCTCCAATTTTTATCATATGTATGCATTTCTTTAAAAAAAAATATTTTTTAATAATGTGCTTTTATCCTTTATGCTGCACTGTTTATCTCAATAACTATTGTTTAGAGAGCGTCTACTCTCCAAATTTACACGTTAGTACTAATAGACACAGTTACCATGCAAAGGAGATATTGAAACTGCAGTGTTGCCTCTGAAAACATTGTGAGTGGTTCAAGGTCAAAGCTGGGGCTCTAACATAATTCTGTCTACCTCCAGAGTTAGATTTCTTCTCACTATGCCAGTGATTCTCAAACCCAGGGTGATTTTGTCTACCAGGGAGTATTTGTCAATGTCTGAAAACATCACAGCTGCTGGGAAGAAGGGGTTGCTACTAGCATTCTAGTGGGTAAAAAACAGGAATACTGGTAAACATCCTACAAGGCACAGTAGGGTCTCCCATAACAAAACTGTTTGGCCCAAAATGTCAATAGTGCCAAGCTTGAGAAACCCACTCATACCAAAAAGATTCCTTCTTATCCTCAGAGACCAATCACCTGTATGAAGCCTGATATTGTGACTGTTGGCCTATCACCACAAATTTTGGTTAAAATAGAAAGCCTTAAAAATATATAATACCTGGTGTTTATAAAAGCTGCTGGTATCAAATTGTCTTGGAAAGATAGGGTGGCAGAGAAGAGAGTGGCGATACACTTCTTTTATGTTTGTTTTCTTTCCTTTAAATGTAGCTTAATGAAAAAGAGTCAGGATTTGCTTCTCTTATGTTTCTATTTATGCTTGTATATTGTATCATAATAGAGAGAGCATACTTATCTGTCACAGTTTTGATTCATTCACCCATTCAACAATTTATCAAGTGACTATTTTGAGCCAGGCACTATTTAGGTGCTAGGTAAACAGCAGGGCGTAAAGCAGGTAACAATTCCATTACTATAAGGGGCCGGTATTCCCAGTGTAGGAAAAGAGTGTACAGTTGACCCTTGAACAATACAAATTTGAACTATGTGGATCCACTTATACAGGGATTTTTTTCAATAATAAATACTATGTTACTACACAATCTGCAGTTGGTTGAACCCTTGGTTGCAGAATTGCAGGTAAGGAGGAACCACATAGTCGGAGGGCTGACTATAAGTTATACCCAGATTTTCAACTTCCAAGAGGGCCTGTGCCCCTAACCCCCAAGTTTTCCAAGGGTCAGCTGTAAAAGCAAATAAACGAGTGAAATAAAATTTGTCAGGTGGTGAAAGACACTAATGGAGAAAATTCAACCAGGGCATAAGAATAGGGAGTGCTGACTTGGGTTGGGAGAGAGGAACCAGAAAAATTATAATTTTAAGTAGTGAGGTCATGGCAGTTTTCACTGGGAAATGGTAAGTGAGGAAGAATCTGCAGGAAGTGAAGGAGTGAGTTATTCAGTTATCTGGGGGGAAGAACATTTAAGGAAGAGAGAGAAAACAGGAAATGCAAATTTACTAATGGACCATATTTTCAAATACTTTTTGCTTTTAGAAGAGTTTTTTGTTTCTGTTTTGTTTGCTTTTTGTTTTTTTGATGCTCTAGGCATCCAACTTACTTTCCTCCTCCATGGAGCTTTTGCTATGTTTAAAAAATACCTGATGTGTACATGTAATTTTACTGCTGTCATTGAACTAATCTACTAAAATAGTATATACAGTTAATTTACGCATATAATATGAGCTAAAAGTAGTCATCTACAATAACTTTACTTCTCTAAAGGAAAGCTTTTAGTTTTTGTGTGTATGAAATTCTTAATGATGTTGAAATTAGTTCTGCCCCATGTGTTTTTCTTTATTTCCAATTTATTTTATACAAAGTTGCTATTAATGATTATGCATTTTAATAAGAAAGAAATTTCGAGTAAATATGATTATTCAAGCTGTTATGGTGTATGTTTGTAGAAATAATAAACCATAAATCAGTCATATGAAGAAATTAATTATAGTTATTTAGAACAAACTTGGTAGAACTTCTAGTTTGTTGCTTTAATTTCAAATGTTCTAAAATTAAAAGCTTGAATGATTTATATGTTTATGAAATTGTATTATGCCAGTTAAAATGATATAGATTTAGGAAAATTATTAACATGTTCTTTAAAAAAAGATTGACTTTTTTTGAGAGAATGATCTCTAGACACCAGAGTATACATTTGTAAAATATTACTCAGTAGAAAGCATTCATGAAACATGGTCTATAATGCTTGAGAATGGTTCTTTTAATGAAGAGTCTTTAAAACATATCAGAAAAAATAATGCCAGTTTCTATCACGAGGATTGAAAAAAGTGTTAATTCTCTTAGATATATGAATGATCACCAGTGCAATTATATTAGATATTTATATAATTATTATTGTCAAGTTTATACCTGAATTATGTAAGCAAGTTCTACTTAAGAAAATACAAGTGATGAAAAGCTGGACAAATAACATATCATTTAAAAAGATTCAAACGATACCTTATTTACTTAGAAATCGTGTTACAACCGCTTTTCAGCAAAAGATTCAGTGATTTAATTATTACACTTATATTGCATTTCCCTCTGTAATTTGATATATACAAACCAGTTTATTTTAAATGCACTATAATTATGCTGTATACCTTAAGTGATTCTGCTTTCAAATCATACTTTTTAAAGAGGGGTAATTTACTTTTTAGTGTACACTGCACAATGTCACTTAGTTCAAAGAACTTCAAATACAACCACCTAAATTTTCTAAGCCGTCAGTCTTCTAATTGCTATAATACTATTCATTAAAGTAACAGTAACATATGAAATATATCCAGGCAATTTTCCCAGTACTAAGTATAGGACATAGTTGTCTTCTCTAAGTACTCAAGCCACCATTAATGAAAACTAATAGCCCATCAAACTTTACATTAAAGCAAAGTGAGAAATCTCCAAAGGACTATATATGATTCTATTCCAGCAATTTTTGTCACCTTAAATTGCTGTGTTCCAATATGTTACACTTCTTAATGCTAATTACCTTACAGAATGGATAAATACTACAATTGCAAAGTACATCAAGTACAATTTTTTTAACCAGATTATAATTAGTGATCAGAGAATGGTCTCATTAACATAAATGGAATAATTAAATAATCTCAGCTTTACCATACTTAAACGCATTAAATAGTGATCGTTTCTCTTTTGTAAACTACTAAAAGTTAACTTTTCTGGAGTCACTTTCAGGAAAAAAATTACATTATTCATGTATGGCATTAAAACAAGAATAAATTTGAAAATGTATAATTTTTTGAGTAGAGATATAATTATTTTATATTGCCCCATGTCTCCCCTTTCATTTAAAAAGAAGAAATAGTAAATGTTTACATTGGGAAAAGATGTAGTATGCTTTAGAGTTATGATAGAATTTTGAGTTAATATAATTCAACAACATTTTAATTAGAGCTAGAAAATTAATCAAGAGAGTCAAAGAGGTCATTCCAGAAGTCTGCCCATATACTGTAGGCATTATCTCATGTTGGAATATAACAAATAGCTAGGAATCATATCATGATCTGGTGAGTATTATTCATTTCAATTGAGTTAAACAATCAGACCTGAGTCCTTTTACTACAGTAGTCCTGCTTATTTTGGGGGGATACATTCCAAGACCCCCAGGAGATGTCTGAAACTGAGGATGATACCAAATTCTCTAGACTGTTTTTTTCCCTATACATACATACCTATGATAAAGTTTAATTTATAAATTAGGCATAGAAGGAGATTAACAATAATAACTAATCATAAAATAGAACAATTATAAGAATATGTTGTAAAGTTATGTGAATGTGGTCTCTCTCTCTTCTCTCTCAAAATATTGTTCTGTAATCACCTTTCTTCTGGTGATGATGTAAGATGATTAAATGACTATGTGATGAGGTGAGGTGGGGTGAATGGCACTGGTAGTGTGAGATAGCATTAGGCTACTACTACTTCTGACTATCCAGCACAAGGAGAATCATTTGCTTTGGGTGATCCTGGATCACTGAGTGATGACTACATAGATGGTTGGATGTCAGGAACAGACTATGTTGATGATTGGGGACCCTAGCCTGGACGGAGCAGGACTGCACAAGATATTGGCATGCTGCTCAGACCAGTGTGCAATTTAAAACTTATGAATTGTTTATTTCTTGAATTTTCCATTTAATATTTTCAGATCTTGGTTGACCTTGGATAACTGAAACCATGGAAATTGAAACCTCAGATAAGGGGGAATTACTGGATTTGGCAGTTTTGTTCAACCCAAATTAGACTTGGATAGATGGCATCTGATCACAGAGGATTTGGGGGGGGGGTTCATATATACCTAGATTTAGGTAAATTTTAAAAAATAATAATAATTTGTACTTGAGCATCAATATCAAATTTCTGTTTTTTCTCTTTTCATAATCAGTATCAGCACAAAGTTGAAATAAATGTCTGCATCAATTTAATTCTAATTAATAAGGTTCCATATTTAAACTATAACCGTTGAAGGAATATCTTCAGTAGTATGGGAAAAAAGTGACCATAAATCATGTGCACCTTTAAAAAGTTGTTTGCTTTTAGGTTTTTAAATTGTGGGTGTAATCGTTCTATATATGTAGATTTGGATGTATCAAAGATGGACAGTATGCAAAAGGCCAGTGATGAGATTATTCTGTGCTGAATTGACTAATAATGAGATTATGTGTGGGAGGAAAAAAGATTCTGTTATTTTAGAGATTAAGAGCTTTGCAGGAGGACTCTGTAGTTACTGGAATAGTGAGACATGAATAATACTTGTGACATTTTAAGGACTGCTAAGATTTCAATTTGGAAGAACATTTTTTGTTTTTTTTTTTTTAATGGATCTGACCTCATCATCTGTAATATTGCCTTTAATGGAGGCAAAATTTTGTCGAGACTTCTTAAGTTAGAATACTTTTTATACTTCCATTGGATGGACAATAGATTACATAAGAGCTGCATAGTTATAGAACATAGCTATAATATATACTATCAGGAAAATTTCAAAATTATTTAACCATATTCTACTATTTGAAAATTTATCTGGACAGCCCCCTTGAAACATGTTTTTCTTTTTTTGAAATAGCCAATATACCTCCAAATCATTTCCATGCAAATTAAACCTAAGCATTCATGTATTTTTTTTCTCTCATGATATTTTGCCATCCATATTTTTCAGAGGGAATTCTGGTTGTGAGAAATCTAGTCAAAGTTGGAAAATACTTGGTGTAGAATGACAAAAATCACATCTCCAGATCATCTTACCATTCCTTCTTCTTAAAAAATCAATAAGGTTACCATTTTGTTTTAAATCCCCAATATAATGAGAACTGTATGCATTTGCAAATTCAGAGTTGCATTCTTTATTCAGGAACATTATATTGTGACTTATTTCTAGTATACCAAGTCCTTATCTCATGGATTTCCAGGTATGAAAATGAGGGTACAATTAAGGGATCACATAGGGATGCTCATTCTGAGTTTCTTTATAAAAAGCACATGCATTTTTGTTTTATGATTCACATTTAAAATATGACATTTGTGATTTAATAAATTACAAAATAAAGGATTATAGGATGATGCTCACTTTACAAATCACAATTTTTAAAAATTTTCTGATTCAAGAGTATGTTCCAGCTGGCAGCTATCCCGTCCAATTCAATTGAAAGTATTGAGTTGAAATGACATAATATTTTGGTAACATTATTTAAATGGTCAACATTTCCCCCTAAAATCTGCTATAACATGGAGGTTTTATATGTTTTTATTTTCAAGTGAATAGATATATTAAATTATTTGGGAAAGACAGGAACATGGCAAATGGGAGCACCAAAGATCATTTATTTGTGACAGTATTTATTTTTTAACCTTTTCCCAGTAATATATTTATATTTATACTCACGTATTTCTAGTCTGTAAATTTTACAGTATTAATTATTTGGCAGTGTCAAGAGTTGGGTAGTAACTACAATGACTTTCATATTTTAATAATAAGAACAGAGTAATAAATTATCCAGGATAGAATAACCATTTGAAGCAATTTTTAAAATATTGGAACCTTCTAATATACAGTGTGCTCAAACCAGAATAAAATACTAATTCATTGATTCTCATATGATATTAAAAGAAAACATTGCTCAAGAAGCACACTGTAAAAATGATTTTAATTAATTGAAATCAAAATTTAATATTAATGCTAATCAGTAAGTGAGTTTAGAAATGGACAGAATAGAATTATTTAAAGATATCAGTAATTTTTGTTGTCGAACTCTGTTTTAAAACTTTATCTAGCAAAGTTAAAATTTATGACATTTTAAAAAATTATATATAAACTTCCTTTCAATTTTAATTTGTCATAAACATTGATCTCTAGGTCAATAAACATTTCTACAATATCATTTTAATGTTTATACACTTTATATAATGTTTGTATACTATATAATTATATATTTAAATAATTACCTATATATAAATATTTAATTTCTAGGTTTTTTTGGAAATTACAAATATTGTGATGACTATCCATATAACTAATTATTTGCAGAGTTTAGGGTACAGTGTTAGATGTCGCATTTCTGAGTCAAATGGTTTACATGTTTTTTAAGGCTCTACCATTAATCATCATTTGCACTCATAGGCATTCTGTCAGTTGATGAAAGCAGTACTATTTTTCCCAGCCCCTGCTCCCACATTTGCAATATCTGGTTAGACACCTAGTTTTCTTTATTTCATTCAGAGTTGCATGGTTCTCAGACCCTTCTACATCATGATTTTCATCTTCTAAGCCCATTTCCTATTTTTCAAAGTCTTCACAAAGCTGAAAACCAAGACCTGAACATAATAATAAGGATATATTTAGGACAAGGTCTACTGAGATTAATACTTCCTGAGCACTGTTCTCTACAGAATATGGTTACCAGGAACAGAGACTTTCATTCTGGCTATCTCAAGTAGGGAAAAAATGTCTATTATAAAAATACATGTGACTCCAAAATGAAACAGAAATTTTAACAAAATCCTATATTAGAAGCCATAGAATGCCTGTCATACAGACAGACTGGGAAGGTCAATCTGATACAAGGCAATTCTAGGGACTTCAGCAGAGAAGTTAATGGATGGTTGGTTCTAACTGACTCATGGTCAACTATGGCCCCTTCAACCCCATCTCAAAATGAGTAGAAGTTATAAGGGGGGAAAAAAAAGTATATATATGTGTGTGTATATATCTATGTGTATGTATGTGTGTGTGTGTGTGTGTGTGTGTGTGTATATATATACATATATGTATATATATATATACACATATATATATGTGTATATATATATATATATATATATATATATATATATATATATAAAGAGAGAGAGAGATGTAGACATAGAACTTGGGTGAATAAAAGTAAGTGCATGAGAGATCCCAGAGATTGCTATTCTGTCAGAACAAAATAGCACCGTATTTTCTTAAATTTCACATTAATGTGATTCCAAGTCCCAACCTTCTCAGAATATCAGGAGGTTCAATCTTTTAGTAAGATTACCTACCTTAAAATTTGCCCAACATGATTAGACTTGCTTATTTTGATTTTATTTATTTAAAAGTTTTGAACATATGAGTTTAATTACCTGCTAGACCATCCAGATGGAAATATGTGATAAAAGGATGGAAGCAAGGGTCATAAACTTAGAAGAGATGCAGGTATTTTTAGACCAGTTTAGGATTAGACATCCACTGACTGGATTATTGTTAACATTTATAATAGAACTCTTTTACCAAAATAAAATAATGTATTAAAAGTTACATCCAGAGTCCCTCCCATCAGGAAACTTGCACAAGCCACTTAGATAGCCTCATTCACCAGAGGGCAGACAGCAGAAGCAAGAAGAACTACAATCCTGCAGCCTGTGGAACAAAAAACACATTCACAGAAAGATAGACAAGATGAAAAGGCAGAGGTCTATGTGCCAGATGAAGGAACAAGATAAAACCCCAGGAAAACAACTAAATGAAGTGGAGATAGGCAACCTTCCAGAAAAAGAATTCAGAATAATGATAGTGAAGATGATCCAGGACCTCGGAAAAAGAATGGAGGCAAAGATCAAGAAGATGCAAGAAACGTTTAACAAAGACCTAGAAGAATTAAAGAACAAACAAACAGAGATGAACAATACAATAACTGAAAACTACACTAGAAGGAATCAATAGCAGAATAACTGAGGCAGAAGAACGGATAAGTGACCTGGAAGACAGAATGGTGGAGTTTACTGCCATGGAACAGAATAAAGAAAAATGAATGAAAAGAAATGAAGACAGCCTAAGAGACCTCTGGGACAACATTAAATGCAACAACATTCACCTTATAGGGGTCCCAGAAGGAGAAGAGAGAGAGAAAGGACCAGAGAAAATATTTGAAGAGATTATAGTTGAAAACGTCCCTAACATGGGAAAGGAAATAGCCACCCAAGTCCAGGAAGCTCAGCGAGTCCCATACAGGATAAACCCAAGGAGAAACACGCCGAGACACATAGTAATCAAATTGGCAAAAATTAAAGACAAAGAAAAATTATTGAAAGCAGCAAGGGAAAAACGACAAATAACATACAAGGGAACTCCCATAAGCTTAACAGCTGATTTCTCAGCAGAAACTCTACAAGCCAGAAGGGAGTGGCATGATATACTTAAAGTGATGAAATGGAAGAATCTACTACCATTATTATTCTACCCAGCAAGGATCTCATTCAGATTTGATGGAGAAATCAAAAGCTTTACAGAGAAGCAAAAGCTAAGAGAATTCAGCACCACCAAACCAGCTCTACAACAAATGCTAAAGGAACTTCTCTAAGTGGGAAACACAAAAGAAGAAAAGGACCTACAAAAACAAACCCAAAACAATTAAGAAAATGGTCATAGGAACATACACATTGATAATTACCTTAAACGTGAATGGATTAAATGCTCCAACCAAAAGACACAGGCTTTCTGAATGGATACAAAAACAAGACGCATCTGTATGCTGTCTACAAGAGACCCACTTCAGACCTAGGGACACATACAGACTGAAAGTGAGGGGATGGAAAAGGATAGTCCATGCAAATGGAAATCAAAAGAAAGCCGGAGTAGCAATACTCATATCAGATAAAATAGACTTTAAAATAAAGAATGTTATAAGAGACAAGGAAGGACACTACATAATGATCAAGGGAATGATCCAAGAAGAAGATATAACAATTATAAATATATATGCACCCAACATAGGAGCACCTCAATACATAAGGCAAGTGCTAACAGCTATAAAAGAGGAAATCGACAGTAACACAATCATAGTGGGGGACTTTAACACCTCACTTACACCAATGGACAGAATATCCAAAATTAAAATAAATAAGGAAACACAAGCTTTAAATGACACAATAGACCAGATAGATTTAATTCATATTTATAGGACATTCCATCCAAAAACAGCAGATTACACTTTCTTCTCAAGTGCGCACAGAACATTCTCCAGGATAGATCACATCTTGGGTCACAAATCAAGCCTCGGTAAATTTAAGAAAATTGAAATCATATCAAGCATCTTTTATGACCACAACGCTATGAGATTAGAAATGAATTACAAGGAATAAAATGTAAAAAACACAAACACATGGAGGCTAAACAATACATTACTAAATAACCAAGAGATCACTGAAGAAATCAAAGAGGAAATCAAAAAATAACTAAAAGTTACATCCAAAATTGTACAAATTTTTTTAAACATGATTAAAAATTTTTTTTAACTGTCAAGTGTTTTGAAAAATTTATTCAAAGTACTAAATTTTCATTTTAGATCTTAGTTTATGTTTATATAATAGAATGCCCTCAGTTGATCCAGGTTCACCATAATATCTTTCTTTAAGCCCTTAATGGTTTATATCTTCCCTTTAAAATGTATAAGTATCTTTTAATTAAGTTGTCATTTACAAAGATATTCTGGAAAAAAATTATTAATTAAACACCTATAAGTTCTTCATCATTTCTGTTATAGTGTAGCAATTTCTCATCTAACCCATAGTGGTCTATCAACTGAGTAAACCTTGATTTCTTAGACACACCTGACTGCAACTCAGAGCAACAGCTGGCTGCAGCTTCTCCACCTCTTTGTTAACAACTGTGTCTGAGACAGACCTTTCTTTGATCTATACATTTTAACTAGTTTTAGCCTTTGAAGAAAGTCTCCTTTCTCTTGAACCTGCTTCACCAATTTTGTTTTTTCTTCATTCAATCTTTTTTTTGGAAGATTCTCATTCAGAAAATCAGTTTGAAGATCACTGCATGACCCAGTATCAAGTGTTTCAAATCCACATGCATTGATGTTCTTGACGGTATTTTTCAAACACATACTTCATATTCACGGTTTATGTGTTTAAATTTATTTTTGAAATTCCAAGCTGTTTCCTTGTGTTGAAGGTGCTGGATTCTCTGAAAAGTTCTAACAGTTCTCTTCATTCTCTACTTTAAGATCTTTTACCACACTGTACAAGAAATTAAATGAAGATCTTGTTTTGCTTACTCATTTTCTCTACGTGTTACACTCATAGGTTGTTTTCTTGTACTGGTTATGTGGGGTCATGGTGGAGGCACAGGCCTGTGGAGTGCTAGGTAAAATCACGGCTGGGTTTCCTAGACTTCCCATCTTAAAAATGAAATCTTGGTTTACCTGGAGGAAAGGGAACTCTACTCAGCTCCAGCGCTGATCCTCAAATTCCAGTTCTCAGCTATCACCTGCTTCCCGTCTCCCTCAGCCATCCCCAGAGAGTGCAGAAAACACAAGCAGCTGCAGCTCTCCGCTTACTTTGATTTTAAATAGATCTTCCTATTGTTTGCAATCTCTAAAAGGAACGCAGGGCTACTTCCTGAGGAAGATCTTAATTGCCGACCTTTAGATACTCCCTCTTCTAGCCATGCCTCACTACTTAGTAGAGAGCTGGCACCCAACCTTAGAAATGTCCCCATTTACCACGACTGCCATGTTAGGAGCAGTACCAGGTCACTACTTGCTGCCTTAACCAGGTTCACTGATGAAACTCAGCATCAGAAATTTGAGATGCCGTTGCTACTTAAAGAAAAAGATCTGTTTTCCAGTGTCCCACATATTCAGGGATATCAAAACAAAAGAAAAAAGAAAAATCCATGAAACTGCTCAGGTTCCAGGTGATAATAATTCTAGGTGGTCAGTTTTTCAATTTATCTCTTTCTCTCTCGCATTCATACACAGCCCTTTTGCCCAAAGCATATCCTAAGCATCAGAGCGATTGAATTGGGGGTATTTCTAGTATCAGCCCCAATTATTTCTAGAACTAGAATTTCTATTAGAATAGGGAGCATTTATTAATCATTATATATTTAGATTATGTCTTTTCAAGGAACTAGAGACACAGGGGTGAGAAAAGCAGCTCAAATCCCTATCTTCATGAACTTGCATTTAGCTGGAGTAGATAGTAAATGCATAAGTATTTATGAAAATGTCAGATGGGGAAAAGCAGTGTGAAATAAAAGAGAGAAGAGTTTCCATAAAGTCCTTGCCAAGGAGATGCTATTTGAGCTTATACTTGAATGGCATGCAAGATCTAGCCTTGTGAAGACGTCTTAGGAAGAGCTTTCTGGGCAGAGAAAATAGCAAGTAAAAACCCCTTAAGGCCAGAAAATGCTTGGCAGTTTCTGGCTAATGTGGCTGGAGTAGCAGGAGCTTCATGCCACAGGAGAGGAGGGCCAAGGGCGATGAGATTCTGTTTTAAAATGATTACTCAGCGCTGTGTGAAGACTGTACTATGGGAGAGGAAAAGGATGGATGCTGGTGAACTTTAGGAGGCTGGTATAGGAGTCCAGGTGAGAGTTTGTGACAGCTTGGACTAGTGTGGTAGCAGTGGAAGTGGAAGCAGTGGAGGTCTTAGAAATAATTTGGAAGTAGGTAATTGGAATATATTTTAGAGGTAAGGTTCAGATCTGCTTTAATTTAGGGTGAGTTTTCTCTCAGTGGCTCCTATTGTACTTCTCCTATTGTGCTCCTAAGGTCAGCCTGGACCTTCAAAATGTCTCAGACTCTTTTAAATAACTTTCCCAGTGCTCTGGTCTGCGCCTAATAAGTTAGCAGATATATGTCAGTGTATTAGTCAGTGAGGGCTGCCATAACAAAATACTACAGACTGGGTGGCTTAAACAATAGAAATTTATCTTCTCACAGTTGTGGAGCCTGGAAATCCGAGATCAAGGTGTCAGTAGGTTTGGTTTCTCCCCAGGCCTCCTTGGCTTGCAGATGACCGCCTTCTCACTGTGTCCTCATGTGGTCTTTCCTCTGTGCCCACATTCCTGGTATAGTGTCTTCTTATAGTGACACCAGTTCTATTGGATTAGGGTCCCACCCTTATGACCTACTGTAACCTTAGTTACCTCTCTAAGACCCAATTCCAAATGTAGTCTACACTGGAGGTTAGGACTTCAATGTATGGATTTGGGGAGGTGGGGGATGGTGGAACACAACTCAGTCCAAAACAGAGAAGGTCATTATTTAACTTAACCCTCTTTAGACCTTGCTTAAGCTGAGCCCCTTAACAGCAGGGAAGTGATTCTTTTAAACCTTTCTCCTAAACAATGCATACGTAAAAGTCAAACAAAGAATTAAGTTGTCTTTGAATGCTGTTAATCTCCCTTGTTTATAACAGTTACAAATATAAATTGAGGTTCTAATATTCTATTTTTTCTATCTTAATAGGCCATTTTATATGTGACTTGAACTTGATCACTTTGGAGTGATCACCACAGGCAATTAGCATTATTCTTTTCCATTGTCAGGAATTACACTACTAATCTCAACCAGCCTCCAGGTGAATGAATCTAACTAGTGGTAAGGGGGAGGGAGGAAACAATTTTCTCTCTACCCTCCTAGACTCTTGGCCGATATCCCTTGTAATAAAGGACAGATTAACAAGAGACAAAAAAAAATTATCTATGTACAGGAGTCCCACAAAGATATAAGATTCAAAAGATGGCTATACTATGGAGGTTTATGTACCATTTATATTTTATATACCATTTATTTCCTGAGTTAAGGAAAGGGGTCTACAGCTTCAAAGAAGAGAAGGCAATTCATGGAAAAGTGAGAATAGGAGATGTTTAGTAAACAAAGGTTGCCCTGCCTTGCAGATAACTCTCTGAGATGAAAAAGTTATCTCAGGTAATAATTCTCTTCCTGGTACAGGTCCACTTTCTAATGTAAATTTTTCATACCACAAGGTAATTCCTACTCTGTTTTCAGAGCTTCTCATGTGTCTGGTTTTCCTTAAAATTATCAGTTCCAAATAATCCAAGCCATAGAGGCATATTTTGGGGTGGCACATTCTGCTAGCCACAAGAGAAGTAGTGTAAAATCATAGAAATACAGTAATTCATCATTAATTCCGGAAAAATAATTCCACACACATTCCAGTTGACAGTGGATAGAAATGTTTTTCTGAATTGTTTATGTATTGAATCAGTATAGTCACATGTATGTTTTAGATTTTATTTTTTTGACTCATTCTTTCTTTTATTGTATATAGGTACTGATTAGTGTTCTTACCGTTCAAGTCACTTGGCTAACTACTTTATATATTATATGAGTGTAGTAGAATTTTCTTTGTTTTACAGATGAGGAGACTAATAATAAGAATCCAAGTAAGTTGTTCAAAATCACCCAGAGAGGAAGTGTCATAGCCAGATATCAAAGCACATTTGTGACTCCAAGCCACACTCTCTCACCTACTGTAGTGACTCTCAGCCAGCCTTAAAAACCATCCCTGTAACTGGCATTGGCATATGTATGGAAGATAAGAGTTAGTAAGACTAATTCCTCCCCCAAAGAGTCTTACATTTTAAACACGGAGACAGACATGTAAATAAATATAGTACCATAGGATTAGGAATGTTAGAATTGTACACAGAAAAACACAAAGGGTCAGGTGAACCACTCTACGTCTTGGGGACAATCAAAGTTCCCAAACAGCAGTACCATTTGAGCTGAGTCTAGAAATCTGGGTATGTGTCCATTATTCATATAATGGGAGTACAGCTAGGTGTAGCAGTGGAGGCAAGGATTCCATATGGAGGAAGTAAATTGAGGACAAATATAAAAGGGCATAGGATATTAATGAATCATTGTTTTGGAAAATTATATCCACTCTATATTATCCTATTGACTAGGGTAATGGAAATTGGGTGAATACAGAAAAAACATTGTTCAGACACAATTCAACACAACTGTGATACAAGGTAGATATTTAATTCAAATGTATTTCATTAAAATATTGAAATAGTCTGCTCTGAGCTGAGTAGATCTTCTCCTCCTCCCCCTCCTCTTTCTCCTCTTCCCTTTTTCCGATGAAAACAATCTTTTTCATTGAATAAACTCTACTTTTTGTTTTCTAAATATCCCAGCAAGAAGTTATTCGGAGCTGCCTTGTTTTTGTCAGCAAATTCTTCCCTCTCACTGTCATCCTCTCCTTCATCATTGCACAAGTACTAGTTCACCAGCAGCACAGTCAGGCCATCAGCTTGGAAATTAAATTACCTGCCATTCTCAAGTTTTTTTCGCTACAACCCCAGACTGCCCCCTCAGTTCTCAGTAAGGCAAACCTCAGTGTAACAATGAACTGAGAGAATTTTGGACCACATTTGTCAGTTCAAGGTCACAAAGGCTTCAAAGCAAAATTCTGGGCTTTGTTCTTCAGTGCTCTCCATCCCACCTTCATTGTCATTCTCCAGATTCTCTGTTTAAGAAAAATAAATAAAAACAAGTCTTGGGAGAAGGCAGAGCAAAGAGACTTCTAGTACCGTCACTGCCCTAAGAAATAGAATTTTGCCCAGAGCTTCAGACAAACTGCAAAAAGCTGCTCCTGCACCAAAGAGCGGTTAACAGGCTAACAGACTGCTGTAAGCAAGCATATTCACCTCTAACTGTCCAGGTGGAGGGGCGTTCCTGATTTGCAGTAGGTACAATGTAAAAATGGAATGGTTCCTATATAATTATAAGTAATAGGCTCATTCTGATATGTAGATTTTTCTCTTATTCACAAGTTTTACTTCTTTTTCTTTACAAATAAGCTGTCTTTGGCTTATTTTCATCTTTTTTTTTTTTTTTTTTTTCTATAACGTGGTCAATCTATCCTTGGGAAATTGAAAGTTGACTGCAGTTCAGTATTCCTGGAACATGGTGCATAGTGGGCAGTAATAGATCTGGTGATGGAAAGTTAAGTAGGCATCAAATCATGGATGGCCTTTGTGCCATGCAAAGTGGTTTGGCAGGGGAAAGCAAGCCATTGGAGAATTTTAAGCGGCAGAGTGACATGCTTAGATTTGCATTTTGGAAAGATCACTCTAGTGTTTCCTCAGCAATGATAGTCAGGGGAGTGAGAAATAATGGGGTCCTGAGCTAAGCAGTTTTAGTGGGAATGGAGGGAAAATAAAACACTCCTGAGAATATAAAGCGAAGAATTAAGTGGGCTTGCTCAGATCAGAAAGGCGCCTGGGAAATGCCATGGTGGTGATAGGGGGAAAAAAAGATGACTATCTGGTTTTTACCTCTGATGCCTGCGTTGGGGACCATTTACTGTCAGAAGCTGTCTTAGTTCAGGCTGCTATAACAAAAATACCATAGGTTGGGTGGCTTAAATAGCAAACATTTATTTCTCAATGTTCTGGAGGCTGGGAAGTCCAAGATCAAGGACGCAGCAGATTCAGTGTCTGATGAGAATATGCTTCTTGGTTGACAGCCAGCCAGCTGGTCTTACTGTCTCACAGCCGAAGGGATAAAGAGCTCTCAGGGGTGTGCCTTCTGTAAGGACACTAATTCCATTCATGAGGGCTCCACCCTTACAACCTAATCACCCCCCTTGGCACCACACCTTGGGAGTAAGATTTCAACATATGAATTTAGCAGGGGATACAAAAATTCATAACAGAAATCTATTGGGAAAGAAGCATACATGGAAAAAATAAAATGGATTTCATTTTGGTCATGTAAAGTTTGTAGTGACTTCATTATAGTCAGGTAGAAATTCCTACGATGTAGTAGGATACATGTACTGAAGATTAGGAGGATAGTTAGGGATATGAGAGAGATTTTGGAGCTATTAGGGTGAAATTTAGTTACTGAAGTCACAAGTGAGAATTCTCCCCTACCCAAATTCCTAGGCAGTAGATACAATCTCAACTCTTTGGGCTATTTCTTTTGATGTTTGTTGCTGTATTTATGGATTTTTTTAAAAAGTTATAGATTTTGTTTATTGACAGGTGTTTTAACACATCACATCTCATTTATTATGAGGCAATCATATGTGCTTATGTTCAAAGCCTAGCAAAGGCCTTGGAACTTAGTAGGTCACAGTAAATTTATTTCCTTTCTTAATTTCTCTCTCTGTCTGTCTGTCTCTTTCTCTTTTGAGTAAAGAGTTTGGAGACTGTATGGTAGAATCAATTTATATTTATGATATTTACATGAATTCTTTTTTATAGCTCATAAATTTCTTCTATATCCCTATTAGTAAATGTATTCGTTTGCTAGGGCTGCCATAACAAAGTCCCACAGACTGGGTGCCTTAACAGAAATTTTTCTCACTGTTCTGGAGTCTTGAAGTCTGAAATCAAGGTGTGGACATGGTTGATTTCTTCTGAGGCCTCTCTCCGTGGCCTGTAGATGGCTATCTTCTCTTTCCTGGGTCTTCCACCTGTGTGTGTCTGTGTCCTAATTTTCTTTTTATAAGGACATCAATCACATTGGATTAGGACCCACACTAATAACCTAATTTTAACTTAATTACCTCTTTGAAGACCTTATGTTCAAATACAGCCCCAGTCTGAGGTACTGACAGTTAGAACTTTAACACATGAATTTTGGAGTTCACAGTTCAGCCTGTAATAGTGAAATAGAGAAATTCATAATTACTTACATACAACTTAAGCAAGCAATTTTTGAAATCTGGTAATTTCTGAAGATTCTAGTATATTTGTATGAATAACAGTGTGAGAAAAAAAGTGAGAGAAACAAATGTGATTCTAAATAATAATTACACAGTCAAAACCAAAGTTCTTTATGTTAGAGGGATCTTCAAAAAGGATATTTAAAAAGAGAAATTTTGAAAAGATAATATCAAGAGGAAATTGGAGAGGTGGCTTTACTTAAATGTTTTCTCAGTGATGAATTATTATGGGAGATATTTTTAGGGATATTATTTCCCCAGTCATTTCACAGTATTTAGGTAATTTCTACATCATGCTCAGTTCAAAAGAATGCAAAGCACTGTGAAGCATACAAAGAAGTACAAGACAGCATCCTTGTTTTCAGGAGTTTTCATCTCTGGATAAGGAGTCAAAATTAGTACAAGTGAAAAGAAAAGAAAAAGCAACCATTTAATATGAAACCATGTGATTCTGTCTGTAGAGGCTTTAGAATCAGTGAGAAGGAAGAGTCAATGTGGGATGTGCTAGTTTGAAGTATTTCACTGAGGGTGGGGTTAGACTTGTGCAATGAAGGGTGAGTAGAATGGAGTTATATGCAGACAAAGGTAGGGAAACTAACTAAAAAAATGAAACTGTGCCTGTTTTCTTTATAGGACTAATGGCAGTCTTCAGTTATTTCTTATCTTACTTTTTTTTATTGTGGTAAGAACACTTGCCAAGAGATCTATCCTCTTAACAGATTTTTAAGTGCACTATACAGTATCATTAGTGGTAGGCACAATGTTGTACAGCAGATCTCTAGAACTTATTCATTTTCTATAACTGAAACTTTATACCTGCTGGACAGCAACTCCCCCATTTTCCCCCCTCCCTCAGGCCCTGGCAACCACTATTCTACTCTCTGTTACTATGAGTTTGACTATTTTAGATACCTCATGTGAGTGGAATCATACAATAGTTATCCTTCTGTGACTGGCTAATCTTACCATCATTTCCTCAAGGTTCATCCATGTTGTTGCATACGGCAAAATTCCCTTTTTGTAGAAGACTTTATTTTGTTAGAGCAGTTTTAGGTTCACAGCAAAATTGACACAAAAATACAGAGATTTCCTACATTCCCCTATCCCTACACATGTGTAGCCTTGCCTGTTATCAGCATCCCCCACCAGAATATTTTCCTCTTTTTTCAGGCTGAATGATATTCCATTGTATATACATACCACATTTTATTGATCCATTCATCTTTTGATGGACATTTAGGTTGTTTCCATACCATACCTTTGCTATTATGAATAATGCTGCAGTGAACATTGGAGTGTTAATATCTCTTCAAGATTTTGACTTCAATTGTTTTGTACATATACCCAAAACTGGAATTGCTAGGTCATATTGTTGTCTATTTTTAATTTTTTGAGTAATCTCTGTACTATTTTCAATAATGGCTGTGCCATTTTACATTCCTAGCAACAGTGTACAAGAGTTTCAATTTCTCCACATCCTTGCCTCCTTGCCAGCATTGCTATGTTTTTTGTTTTGTTTGTTTTTGGGGTTTTTTTTATGATAGCCAGGTGTGAGGTGATATCTCACTGTGGTTTTGATTTGCATTTCTCTGATGATTAATGATGTTCAGCTTCTTTTCATATACCTGTTTCATATACCTGTTGGCTGTTTGCATGTCTTCTTTGGAGAAATGATTATTTAAGTCCTTTGCCCAATTTCAATCAAGTTATTTATTTATTTGCTGTTGATTTATAGGAATTTTAATGATGTCTTTTCTATTTGTTTATTTCTTGTCTGTCTCCCTCACTAGAACATAGGCTCTATAAAGAAAGAGAACTTATTCTTTCAACAATACCACACTGTCTCAATTACTGTAGCTTTATAATAAGTCTCAAAGTTTGGTATTGTCAGTCTTCTAACTTTGTTCTCCATCATTTTTTTTTTTTTTTTGAGAAAATATCTGCCAAATACCTAAGTCTGAATAGCCATAGATTGTCAGACATTCTTTCAAGGATAAAATGATATGCTGTGAAAAAAGTAGCACATTCTTCCTGCAGTTCAAACCATCTCATAAGTACATTTGTTCCACACAGTCATACTTCACTGTGCACCAGAAGTGCTTTCTGCACACTCTTGATTTTGTCACTCAGAATATTAAAAAGGCCTGGACTGAAGAGTCAAGATTAACAAAATTGATACTTTTTACTGGTCAATTAAGGACATTTTTAAGTAAAACTGGAATTTTTCTTCTTTTTTTTTTTTTCTGTGACTGCATAGAAGTGAAGAATCCAATGATTCCAAGTACAGCTTTTGGACTTTTTAGACTGATATTTTATTTCTTTCCTTTTCTATCATATTTTCTGTTTGTCTTTTTCTTCTTTATTATGGAAGATTTCCTCAACCACATTTTCTAGCCATTCTATTAAAAATATTTTTATTTAGACATACTTTTTAATCTCTGAGTCCTGTTTTATTCTCTAAATATTACTTTTTAAAATAATCTTTAACTTTTCTAGAATGAGATATGTACTTGAATATATGATGATTTAAAAGATATTTTATGAATTATTCATTTTGCATCTCTATGTTTTATCTTAGTGTTTACTTTCCACTCTGCTAGTTTTCCTCATTGAACTGAATATCCCGGTTTCCCATGACATTTAAGAAAGGACTAGGTGATCTATCCTGGGTTTCCTTTATCTTTATGAAAATAAAACTCTTTTCACTTGGTATCTTCCGTGCAGGGGGACCTCTTCCTGGGAGCTCTGCATAGCTTTGAACACATACTGCATTACATTTAGAGATTTAACACATGAAGCTTTCTCCTGAAGGCACAGATAGGTGCATGGCATGAAGATGTCTTATAGGAGGGAGTTTGCAGGTTTTGCTTTAGAAGGTCAGGATTTGGGTTCCCCAAAGGTCAGAATGAAAAGAACCTTATTGCAGGGCACCAGCCTTAATATCCCCAATTTTTCACTGACTATCTTAAAAAAGAGCTTTGCTTATGTATTTATTTGAGACTTTCTATCAGCCATTAGCCATCTGTAAACTTAGGGCAAAGGGTGGGGGACAGTGTGGTGGTAGGTAGTATTACATATAAAAATATCTTGACTTAATCACCCTATTTTTAACCTTTCTTTGCACTTCACTGTTATTTCCAAGCTAAAATCAAGGTCGTCTGGAGTTCTGTGGAAAGGGATGTCTTCCATTACTCTGTAGCCTTTTTAAAATCACATTCTAGGTTGCAACTTTATCTGCCTATTTCCCCATTTTCCTGTTTCCATACACTGACCATCTTGTACACTTTGTTTATATGCCTGTCATTCTCTTGTTTATTATGTGGATTCACTATGGGTTTATTCTGTTTTATGTTTCCATATTTCTATTGCAGTGGGTTAGTAGAAGAAACGGAAGTGGAAACACATGTGCTCAGTCCACTATACTGTGCTATACATCTTTCAAAAGAGTCTCTTACAAAGTCTCTGCCCTTTTTCTTCACAGGGAACTTCTCTGTTCCTAAAAATAAATTTGTGAGTGTAAATAAAAGCATAAATGAATGAGCTACTCAACTTCACCATCATAATCTAAGTTCCATATCTATATATCAAGAGAAAGAAGACTAAACTCTATCCATCTATGGAAGCAGACAGTGTAGAAATGAGATTTATGCCATGGACTCTAAAATCAGTGCTTGGTTCATAACCTGGAGCCACTATTCATTCTGTGATCCAGGAAAAACCACTTAACCTCTCTTTCCTTCAGTATTCTTAACTGTAAGATGGTTTAATAATAGTAGTACTTACCTTATAGAATTGTGAAGATTAAATGAATTAATCTATAGTGTTTAGAACTGTGCATTGCACAAAATTAGATTTAGAAAGGGATGGTTATTATTAATGTGTAGCTTCTAGGTTGAAATTGATGTGGTCTCAGTTGTCATTAAGTTAGATGCTTGCTGAAAAGTCTGAATTGTTCAAAACCTTTAAAATTATGATTTTTGTTTGAAATTATTTCATTACCTTAAATTTTTTAATGCACTCAGCATGGAGACTTTGAAAGAACACTAGTCTTGGAGACAGGCCATATATGTATATTTGATTACAATAATCTCTTTGAATCTCAGAATCTTCATCTATGAAATGAAAAATGATAGTAGCATCCTTATAGCTTTGCTATGACAATCTGACGTAATATAATACTAAATGTAAAATTTTACTAGAATTCTGGCTACCAGACTATTCTTTATCTGTGGCACATTTCAGAGTCTCTGCTACCAAATGAACACTCAATACAAGTTAATAGTGCACATTTATAAAATTTCGGAGAAAGAAGCATAAACTATACAAAATATGTTACTATAACTGTGAAGAATCCAGTAATGGAGAGTGCAAATGATTAAAAGCTTACACACTTTAAACAAAACTTAGAGAACAGTCCTTTTTATAGTTGTTCAGATATCTTGTTGGATTTTGCTGTTCATCTAGAGATATAGCACAGTACTACTATGATCATAGTTCAGATTGTAAATAATAAAACCTGTATTCCATATTAATTTGAAATATACTTTTATTTATATCATGTGTTTCTTAAGAAAAAGAAAAGTTAAGTCAAGTATCTCTAATTGGAGAGAGAGGAGGAAAAGTTAAACAATAGAATTTACTATGGTTTATATTTTTAAAAGTAAAAATAGAGAGGGCAGACAGCAGAAGCAAGAAGAACTACAATCCTGCAGCCTGTGGAACAAAAACCACATTCACAGAAAGACAGACAAGATGAAAAGGCAGAGGGCTATGTACCAGATGAAGGAACAAGATAAAACCCCAGGAAAACAACTAAATGAAGTGGAGATAGGCAACCTTCCAGAAAAAGAATTCAGAATAATGATAGTGAAGATGATCCAGGACCTCGGAAAAAGAATGGAGGCAAAGATCAAGAAGATGCAAGAAACGTTTAACAAAGACCTAGAAGAATTAAAGAACAAACAGAGATGAATAATACAATAACTGAAATGAAAACTACACTAGAAGGAATCCATAGCAGAATAACTGAGGCAGAAGAATGGATAAGTGACCTGCAAGACAGAATGGTGGAATTCACTGCTGTGGAATAGAATAAAGAAAAAAGAATGAAAAGAAATGAAGACAGCCTAAGAGGATCTCATTCAGATGTGATGGAGAAATCAAGAGCTTTACAGAGAAGCAAAAGCTAAGAGAATTCAGCACCACCAAACCAGCTCTACAACAAATGCTAAATGAACTTCCCTAAGTGGGAAACACAAGAGAAGAAAAGGACCTACAAAAACAAACCCAAAACAATTAAGAAAATGGTCATAGGAACATACACATCGATAATTACCTTAAACGTGAATGGATTAAATGCTCCAACCAAAAGACACAGGCTTTCTGAATGGATACAAAAACAAGACCCATCTGTATGCTGCCTACAAGATACCCACTTCAGACCTAGGGACACATACAGACTGAAAGTGAGGGGATGGAAAAAGATAGTCCATGCAAATGGAAATCAAAAGAAAGCCAGAGTAGCAATACTCATATCAGATAAAATAGCCTTTAAAATAAAGAATGTTATAAGAGACAAGGAAGGACACTACATAATGATCAAGGGATCAATCCAAGAAGAAGATATAACAATTATAAATATATATGCACCCAACATAGGAGCACCTCAATACATAAGGCAAGTCAAGTGCTAACAGCTATGAAAGAGGAAATCGACAGTAGCACAGTAATAGTGGGGGACTTTAACACCTCACTTACACCAATGGACAGATCATCCAAAATGAAAATAAATAAGGAAACAGAAGCTTTAAATGACACAACAGACCAGATAGATTTAATTCATATTTATAGGACATTCCATCCAAAAACAGCAGATTACACTTTCTTCTCAAGTGCGCACGGAACATTCTCCAGGATAGATCACATCTTGGGTCACAAATCAAGCCTCGGTAAATTTAAGAAAATTGAAATCATATCAAGCATCTTTTCTGACCACAACGCTATGAGATTAGAAATGAATTACAGGGAAAAAAAGGTAAAAAACACAAACATATGGAGGCTAAACAATACGTTACTAAATAACCAAGAGATCATTGAAGAAATCAAAGAGGAAATCAAAAAATATTTAGAGACAAATGACAATGGAAACGTGATGATCCAAAACCTATGGGATGCAGCAAAAGCCGTTCTAAGAGGGAAGTTTATAGCTATACAAGCCTACCTCAAGAAACAAGAAAAATCTCAAGTAAAGAATCTAACCTTACACCTAAAGGAACTAGAGAAAAAGAACAAACAAAACCCAAGGTTAGCAGAAGGAAAGAAATCATAGAGATCAGAGCAGAAATAAATGAAATAGAAAAAAAAAAATACAATAGCAAAGATCAATAAAACTAAAAGCTGGTTCTTTGAGAAGATAAACAAAATTGATATACCATTAAGCAGACTCATCAAGAAAAAGAGGGAGAGGACTCAAATCAATAAAATTAGAAATGAAAAAGGAGAAGTTATAACAGACACAGCAGAAATACAAAGCATCCTAAGAGACTACTACAAGCAACTCTATGCCAATAAAATGGACAACCTGGAAGAAATGGACAAATTCTTAGAAAGGTATAACCTTCCAAGACTGAACCAGAAAGAAATAGAAAATATGAACAGACCAATAACAAGTAATTAAATTGAAACTGTGATTAAAAATCTTCCAACAAAGTCCAGGACCAGATGGCTTCACAGGTGAATTCTATCAAACATTTAGAAAAGAGCTAACACCCATCCTTCTCAAACTGTTCCAAAATATTGCAGAGGAAGGAACACTCCCAAACTCATTCTATGAGGCCACCATCACCCTGATACCAAAACCAGACAAAGATACTACAAAAAAAGAAAATTACAGACCAATATCACTGATGAATATAGATGCAAAAATCCTCAACAAAATACTAGCAAACAGAATCCAACAACACATTAAAAGGATCATACACCATGATCAAGTGGGGTTTATCCCAGGGATGCAAGGATTCTTCAATATACGCAAATCAATCAATGTGATACACCATATTAACAAATTGAAGAATAAAAACCATATGATCATCTCAATAGATGCAGAAAAAGCTTTTGACAGAATTCAACACCCATTTATGATAAAACTCTGCAGAAAGTGGGCATAGAGGGAACCTACCTCAACATAATAAAGGCCATATATGACAAACCCACAGCAAACATCATTCTCAATGGTGAAAAACTGAAAGCATTTCCTCTAAGATGAGGAACAAGACAAGGATGTCCACTCTCACCACCATTATTCAACATAGTTTTGGAAGTCCTAGCCATGGCAGTCAGAGAAGAAAAAGAAATAAAAGGAATCCAAATTGGAAAAGAAGAAGTAAAACTGTCACTGTTTGCAGATGACATAATACTATACATAGAGAATCCTGAAAAAGCTACCAGAAAACTACTAGAGCTAATCAATGAATTTGGTAAAGTTGCAGGATACAAAATTAATGCACAGAAATCTCTTGCATTCTTATATAATAATGATGAAAAATCTGAAAGAGAAATTAAGGAAATACTCCCATTTACCATTGCAACCAAAAGAATAAAATACCTAGGAATAAACCTACCTAGGGAGACAAAAGACCTGTATGCAGACAACTATAAGACACTGATGAAAGAAATTAAAGATGATACCAACAGATGGAGAGATATACCATGTTCTTGGATTGGAAGAATCAATATTGTGAAAATGAGTATAGTACCCAAAGCAATCTACAGATTCAATGCAATCTCTATCAAATTACCAGTGGCATTTTTTACAGAACTAGAACAAAAAATCTTAAAATTTGTATGGAGACACAAAAGACCCTGAAAAGCCAAAGCAGTCTTGAGGGAAAAAAATGGAGCAGGAGGAATCAGACTCCCTGACTTCAGACTGTACTACAAAGCTCTAGTAATCAAGACAATATAGTACTGGCACTAAAACAGAAACATAGATCAATGGAACAAGATAGAAAGCCCAGAGATAAACCCACACACCTATGGTCAACTAATCTATGACAAAGGAGGCAAGGATATACAATGGAGAAAAGACAGTCTCTTCAATAAGTGGTGCTGGGAAAACTGGACAGCTACATGTAAAAGAATGAAATTAGAACACTCCCTAACACCATACACAAAAATAAACTCAAAATGGATTAGAGACCTAAATATAAGACCAGACACTATAAAACTCTTAGAGGAAAACATAGGAAGAACACTCTTTGACATAAATCACAGCAAGATCTTTTTTGATCCACCTCCTAGAGTAATGGAAATAAAAACAAAAATTAACAAATGGGGCCTAATGAAACTTCAAAGCTTTTGCACAGCAAAGGAAACCATAAACAAAACGAAAAGACAACCTTCAGAATGGGAGAAAATATTTGCAAACGAATCAACGGACAAAGGATTAATCTCCAAAATATATAAACAGCTCATGCAGCTCAATATTAAAGAAACAAACAACCCAATCAAAAAATGGGCAGAAGACCTAAATAGACATTTCTCCAAAGAAGACATACAGATGGCCAAGAGGCACATGAAAAGCTTCACAACATCACTAATTATTAGAGAAATGCAAATCAAAACTCCAATGAGGTATCACCTCACACCAGTTAGAATGGGCATCATCAGAAAATCTGCAAACAACAAACGCGGGAGAGAGTGTGGAGAAAAGGGAACCCTCTTGCACTGTTGGTGGGAATGTAAATTGATACAGCCACTATGGAGAACAGTATGGAGGTTCCTTAAAAAACTAAAAATAGAATTACCATATGATCCCGCAAGCCCACTACTGGGCATATACCCAGAGAAAACCATAATTCAAAAAGACACATGCACCCCAATGTTCATTGCAGCACTATTTACAATAGCCAGGTCATGGAAGCAACCTAAATGCCCATCGACAGACGAATGGATAAAGAAGAAGTGGTACATATATACAATGGAATATTACTCAGCCATAAAAAGGAACGAAATTTGGGTCATTTGTTGAGACGTTGATGGATCTAGAGACTGTCATACAGAGTGAAGTAAGTCAGAAAGAGGTAAACAAATATCGTATATTAACACATGTATGTGGAACCTAGAAAAATGGAACAGATGAACCGGTTTGCAGGACAGAAGTTGAGACAGATGTAGAGAACAAACTTATGGACACCAAAGGGGGAAAGCCGCTGGGGGTTGGGGATGGTGGTGTGATGAATTGGGTGGTTGGTATTGACATTATACACTGATGTGTATAAAATTGATGACTAATAAGAACCTGCTGTATAAAAAAATAAATAAAATTAAATTTAAAAATTAAAAAAAAAAGTAAAAATGATTTTGCTGTTTCCCATAGAAACAGGGTTTGGGAATTTAACAAAAGAAATCAGAAAGCACTAGAGTTTAATAGTTCTTTATTATTATTTAATAAGATGATTATCTTTTTCATAAAAAAATTCTTTTCATTTTTATAGATAAGAAACTGTGGTGGGCAGACCAAAACTTAGCTCAGCTGGGAACCTGCAGCAAAAGAGATGGAAGAAACCCCACTGTTCTAAGAAATAAGACTTCTGGGGTCGTTCATATGAAAGTGTATGATAAAGAAGCACAGGAAGGTAAGTCACACGGTAATGCATTTGTGCCGCCTTTTGAATATATAATGTTCTCTTTTTTCATATTATTTTCTCAAGTCAAAAATTGAAGTTCCCTGTTTTTCTTCTAGTAAAAAAAAAAAGGGGAGGTGGCAAGTGCTGCTTAATACTGTAGAAGGAATGCCTTTAGCATAAGGTATATAATGAGGTTTCAAAACATTAGCAAAGCTGCCCAAGGAATCTTAATTTGTCAGGTCTTCAAAGAGGTCTTATTCAGTTCTTGATTTAAAAGTATAAGAATAAGAAAAAAATCCCAGTAAAATATATTCAATGTATAATTATGCCCAGAAACAGAATGAACTAGGGGACTTCACATGGACTATGTTGATACAAGAATTTCATAACCAAAAGCACTACATTGTTTGGTTCTAAGCATTTTGCTTTTTTGTTTTTGCTTGTCCAAATGGTGTGCAGTGAAATGGAGTGAGAGAACTAAGAGATAGATGGTTTACATAGGTGGACTTGTCACATTTCCCAAATGGCAATTAGATTAGAGATGCCAGCCAGTACAGCCCTACACCTGCTAGTCTCTTCTTAGTTTTTGGTTCATGATCCATGACATTAGCAGAACTCCCTTCCTAGAAAAAATATTCTTCTGTATTCTACTATCTTACTTAAATCTCTGCCATGAAATCCTTTTCTTCATATATTTTTCTGCTTAGGAAAAAAATATCAAGAAAACTTAAAACGATTTTTATCTAAAGGATTTGGGCATGTAGATCAAAGCAAATAAGAGTAGAGATAAGAATAGTGAACCAAAGGGATCACTAATTCTGAAGACAGGTGACAGCAATCAAGCAGGCAGAATTTACTGGAGATACCAATTGAGAGCCATTCCTGCACAGCCGGAGACAAAGTGGAGACCAGATTCATGGTTACCTTTTCTGAAAAAAGCATGGGTCAAATTTTGGTCTGGAATCCTTTCTTACCAGGAGCAGCAGGAAATATTTCTTTTTCAGGAAAAAAAATATTTTTAAGAGAAAAGAATTGCTTTGTAAAACCATATGAACTGATTACTGGGATCCGTTCATGGTTGAGAAGACATTGACACCCAAACTCTTAGGCACAAAATCTGTATTTATTCTCTGATATGTTTTTTTTTTTTGGTCATTGTCTATAATAATGGACAGGAGTGTTTTCACTAGGAATTATTTAATAGAAAATTTTCTGTATCAAAATAAATAATTTTACTGGCATTCAAGTCATGGAAAATAGATTATTTAACTGGGAATAAAATACTGGCACTCAATAAATAAAATATCATGGCACTTTTGTGGATTTCAATACAATCTGTTAAGTGTAAAAACTTACAGTACTATGATAAACTTTAGTTCATAGTCTATACTGAATGAGATTATATCTGAAAACACACATTATAAAATACAAATTAGAGAGAGATATTTCCAAACATTTTTTAAAAATCTATATTTATTCCTTCAAAATGTGAACAAACACATACTTTGAAATTGTAAATTAATATAATACATTGAATTTTGTAGGTACAGTTCCAATAGTTTCTTGGAAGAAAAATTCATTGTATTATGCTTGTCTCACATTGTTCCTTTTAACAAGATCCCCCTCATCTTTTAAGGATTTGATTCTATAGGTAGAGTTGTAGCTTCTATGCACTGTGAAAGAATTACCAAACTGACAGGGCCCTCTAGCACTTAGAAATTTATGGTATAATATGACTAAGCTTAAAATGCAGTGAAAATACTGTTTTTACTGGAAGAATATGTTGATAAAAGCATCTGTATTAAAGACAGTCCCATTAACAGAATCACAGCAGGTAGCTTAAAAGCTTCATAGTATGAAATATGAGCAATTTAGGACTATTTAAGGTGTTAACATTACTACCACTTTGGATTTCAAAGTACAATTAGCTACTTCATTTATCATTTTTGACACAGATCACTGGAGAGCTGAGACTTCTCGTTAGTCAAGTGGACTTTCTATTTCCACTGGAGAATTTAGGAATGAGGTTTGAACATCAATATCATTACAAAATATTAAGCCAAACCAGTATTTCTAACCTGCTAGATATTCACTACCTAAATTATTACTTTAAAAATCTCTCTATATTTTTCCTACATCAAATCTATATTTAATAGGCAAAGATACTTATTAAAATAATGATGTGTTTTAATTTTTTTGCCTTTTCTCTTTCACCACCATTTTCCCTTAGAGACTAAACAAATGATACACGGATTGTGTTATTGTTGTACAACATTAACATAGTTAATTTTATTATTTATAAAAAATAATTATTACTATTATGTTTAAAAATGCACAGTCCCAGGATCTCCTTTTTCTTCTTTTTTCACATATTTTGGATATTATCAAGGTTATATAATGCCTCATTTTCTCTTGTTTTTATAAATCAACTCTAATCCATTTTTCTTTACTTCTTCAATTCACTTGTTTCCCCTACTCTCTGTTTGGTGTTTTTTCAAACTTTATAGACAAGTATCACTTGTCAATCTCTTCCCAGCTTTCCAGTCTTTAGTGGTAGTCGAAGTAAATTTATATCCAAATGCGTATCTCTATAGATTGGCATTGCATTAATGTACATTCACATGCTTTCTATAAAATGAAATATGTACATGGTCAGTATGGAATTACTGTAGATCCATAAATACAATTGTCTCATTATTAAAATAATCATAGAGCTGAAAATTCATCTTAGTATTATAAGTCAGCTTGGAAAAAAGGGAATAAATCAATGAATCTCCATTAGTTTATATATGAGATAAAGGTAATCATTTCAGAAGTTCAGGGCAACTCAAATCCTAGTATGTGGACCTACATAAGAGCAACTGCCAGGTATAAGAAATGAGCAGAGAATGTGGTACATCTCCTGTTGAGAAATCTCCCCAGTTGAGACTATTTCACACTTCAAAAAATGACAGAACTTGTGACAGGTTTGATTGAACAATTAAATCCAATCAGACTGTCTTGAATTCAGGAGATTAGAAATAATGAGCTACATTGGTATTTTGAATTTTCCATAGAGCACTATTGATATATAGCTTTCATAATGCTTTGTAATTCTCACTGGATTTAGTGTACTTCATATCAGAGTTTGAACATCCAGTAAATGGCATTGCATGTCCTAGAATAATAAAAATGTTGTAAAACTGGGATATTTAATGAACTTGATGGATAAGATTGTAAATTACTTAACTTTATGTTACCAGCTTTAATTAGCACATTGGGCCTAGTAAATTTAATGGACCGTCTTTATAGAATTCTGACCTGTGATTACCTAATATTTGTCATTGCTACCTCACAGGAATAAGGAAAATTAATATGCCAGTTAATTAGATAACTCTTATGGGTGTGTTTTAAATCTATTTTGGAAGAATTATGTTCCTTGGAATGGCAAATTTTAGTTCCTTGCTTTTAAAAAATCAATTATACATATATGTATATATGTACCTCCTTACTTTCAATGGTATAATCTTTGAGTTGAGTCAGTAATATAAATTAACAACTATTTATTTGATACATTTGGATAAAGTATTCTTGAAAAGGAAGTAACTGTAGAGTTGAAGTGAAATTTAGAAGTCAGAAAAGAGATTTCCTTGTTTCTGTGATCTTAAAATATTACAAAGATCTATGACCATATTCACGGCACACCAATTTCCTTTTGCTCTTCTATAACTATGAATCCTCTCATGTATCTTACTTTACAAAAAAATTATTTATTTATTGTAAATGTATTTTTATTGAGATATAATTGACAGATAATGTTGGTTAAGATGTATAATGTGTTGATTTGATACTTAATATATGGCAATATGATTACCACCATAGTGCTAGCTGTTACATCACATAATTATCATTTCTTTTTTGTGGTGGGAACAATTAAGATCTAATCTCTTAGCAACTTTGAATTGTATTCAAATTGTATTCAAAGTTAAATTGATTCTATAAATTGAGTATAGTACTGTTGTCTGTAATCACTATGCAGTGCTGTTTTGGAAGGAGAAACTTCAACCATAATTTGCTACTTCAAATTATTTGAGGGAATAAAATACAATACTAACCAATATGAAATAGCTGCATTTATAAATCAATAATAGCATAAATATTTCTTCAAATTACTGATATTGAATTATACTTTCTTTAGTTTTTTTGATTTTTATGTTTCTTTTGTTTGTTTGTTTTCCTACTTTGCAGGCAGCAATTCTTGCCAACTAAATAATGGTGGATGTTCTCAGCTTTGTTTACCAACATCTGAAACTACAAGGACTTGCATGTGTACAGTTGGATATTATCTCCAAAAGAACCGCATGTCATGTCGAGGTATGAGGTTTTGAAAAATCTTAGTTCTGATGCATTTACTTCATCCATACAGATTTTAGGCAACCAAAGTCAGCTTTATCTGTGTCTACTGAGATTATCATATAATTTTTTATCCTTTATTTTGTTAGTGTGGTGTAACAGACTGATTGGTTTACGGATATTGAACCATCCTTGCATCTGTGGCAGAAATAACATTTGATCATGATGTATGATCCTTTTAATGTATTGTTAAGTCAGTTTGCTAATATTTGTTGAGGATTTTCACCTCTATGTTCATCAGTGATCTTGGCCTGTTGTTTTATTTTCTTGTGGCATCTTTGTCTGGTTTTGGAATTAGGGTGATGCTGTCCCCATAGAATGAATTTGGAGGTGTTCTTCCTCTTGAATTTTTTTGGACTAGTTTGAAAAGCATCCCAAGATCCCAAAAGTGGCTGCTGCCAGCCTGTCAGTCCCCAGGGGGCTTCCCAATTGCCTCTTGCCTCTCCAGAAGGCTCTCCAAGATCAGCAAGTGGATCTGACCTGGGCACCTTTCCAACTATTGTCTCTGTGCTGGGACTTGGAATATGTGAGATTTTGTGTGCACTCTTTAAGAGAGAAGCCTCTGTTTCCAGTATGTCTCTCCGAAACAAGTCCAGCTGATTTTCAAAGCCCAACTTTCTGGGGGCTTGTCTTTCTAGTGCAGGATCCTCGGGCTGGGAAGCCCTGTGTGGGGCTCAGACCCCTCACTCCTCAGAGAGGACCTCTGTGGTTGTGACTTCTCTCCTGTCTGTGGGTCACTGACCTGGGGGTGTGTTTGTGTCCTGACTAGACCATGTCTCTGCTCCTCCTACCCATGTCATTGTGGCTCCTTCTTTATATCTGTAGGTGTGGAAAACCTTTTCTGCTAATCTTCAGATTGTTCTCATAGATAGTTGCTCTGTAAGTAGTTGTAATTTTGGCATGCCCATGGGAGGAGGTGAGTTTGGGGTCTTTCTACTCTGCCATCTTGATACCCACCTCCTGCTAATGGAATGATTTTAATGTTATATATTCCTTTTGTTTTTGTTTCCTTTTAAATTTAGGTATAGAGTCATTTCTTATGTACTCTGTTCATGAAGGAATCAGGGGAATACCTCTGGAACCAAGTGACAAAATGGATGCCTTGATGCCTATATCAGGAACTTCATTTGCTGTGGGAATAGATTTCCATGCAGGTAAATAGCTTTTATTCATAATTTATGTATAATGCTTTCCCTTGATTTATTAAACATGATGGAAATATAACCTTTCCATCTGTACTCTGATAGTCAAGATAAGGAATAAGAAAGCAAATCAGAAATGAATTTTTAAGCCTAACACAAATTGTTGTAAATATGTTTTGTCTGAAAAAAATGAAGCAGAATTTTTCTAACATATAACATTTGAATTGCAAGTACATTAAAATGCCATGATTGGCATTTGGTTGCTTCATTTTTATTTCTATCTTTTTTTATCTTTCAAATGACACTTTTATGTTAATCCAACTATAAATATTAAAAATAAAGCATTTTGATTTATTATTTACTTAAACGTAATCTTATTTAAAATATTTTCCAGGATGTGGTTATCTATTCTAACACAGGTAATAGCAAATGAAATCCAAATAATGGAAACAATTATAAATGCTAAACCATTCTATATTACTTTTGAATACAGTAGCTATTATTTCAGAGTCAGATTTTACCTTATCTTCTTGTTTTAGCAAGCAGTGAAAGAAAGCAGAGTGGACACTATCATTTTTTTGTGGCTAACACAAATGCGTGATTTGTGGGGAGTTCCCTGGTGGTCTAGTTGTTAGGATTCAGCGCTTTCACTGCCATAGCCCAGGTTCAGTCCTTGGTTGGAGAACTGAGATTCCACAAACTGCACGGCAAGGCTAAAAAAAAAATAGAATTTGTGTGATTGGGAATTGATGGTAGAAACTGTTAAATTTATTGAAGGAAATAAATTTTTGTTCTAATTGCTAAATTCAGATATAGCATAAGCATTGGGTATACTTCTTTCATTAATATTCATATTTATTATTCTACACTTGAAGGATTAAATTTATAAAAACAAATTTCTCCATCTCTCATCCAACTAAATCATATGCTTCCTGAGTTAATGTTTTGGTGTTGAAGATGTACTGCATGTTCCCAGTATATTTTTTATATATGTAAAGACAATTTTATCAAATGTTAAAAAAATAGTTCTTTGATCTATAATCTTTAAAAAAATCTTTAAGCAGCAGCACATGGGCTTCTGGTAGTAAGCCTATTATTTCCCTCGCCTCTAACAAATTTTGTTCAATCACGTGTTAATGAATTTTTGGCTACAAATTAGTGAATTACTGGGGATTTTTACAAATGGTTAAAAGGTGACTTTTCTTAAGAAAATTATTTGCACCGAATATTTGGAATCACAAAGAGGCAAATTTCCTGTTTTTTAAAATGGCTTTTTCTGAAAGGAAATATAGAACAAATATAACATATTTTATTGAGCATTATGTAAATTTTGCCAAAATCAGTGTGATTTTTGATCAAACAAGGCTCTTTGATCCAACCTCATTTTTTGTGGAAGGCTCACTACCCTACCATGCGTAATCCACCCTGCCTCTTATTCACGTACACATTATTCTGTAGAATTTTATTATATAGGATTTAATAGGTGCAAAACTAAGAAAAACTTGAACTTCTTGAAAAGGGTGTACTTATATATGTGTATATATTTTTACTAAGTACACACAGTCCCTTGTTTTAGCCGGTATCACATAGTTGATTCTTTTAAAGGTTCCATAATGATTTTTGAAAGTATTTGATAAATTTCCAAATACAAATATCAAATAAGCCATTTGGTCAAATGTCCTGATTAGATCATTTGTAAATCTCTTGTTCCTTAAGGGCAAACTGATTATTTGTATGAGTTGAATTCACTCTCCAAGGTTTGTATGTTGGCCCTGAAATGGTTAAGTTTCATATAATGTGCCATGAGAGCAGATAATTATATTTGCAAAGAATAGTACTCTCCCTGTTTCTAAATCCTTAGTAATTACTAATATTTTATAATAAACATATTTTGTATCAAAATAGTTTTTCCATAGAGCAATTACTACTTATTAGTTAAAACTCTGTATTCTTCGTATTATACCTGCCACATTTTAAAATTACATTCCTAGAAAGGAATTATTTTTGGAAAATCAATTTCTTCTAAATGCAAAAGGATATAGGCATATGGAATAGTCATGTGAAATTAGAGTGTTTGAGTCTATTAAAATTTCTACTGTTAATCAGAAAATAGCAAGATAAAACTTGCTTTGAAATCTAAGAGGGCCAGAGACCTAGGGGCCAGTAAAACATACGGTGGGAAGAGACCAGACTTTTGCAACAGACAACTTGGATTCTAAAACCAGTTTAACCACTTACTAGTTCTATGACCTTGGATAAATTACTTAATTTTTCTGAGGCTCAGTTTCCTCACTTTTGGGGATATTTAGATCGATGTCTGTAAATGTTTAGCACAGTGCTTGAGATACATGAGTGCTCAGAAAATAGTAACAATACCTAATAATGGAAATTAATAAATTGTAGAAATTAGCATATGTGATATATATTTACAAACATATTCTGCAAGCTATGTTTAAGCTCCCAGTTAGCAAAGATTTTGTTTTCTGTTCTTTGACTGATAGTATTTTTTCTATTCAGTTATCTGCATAGAGTATAGTTGTTTCTTAACTTCTTGAGGACAGAAAGAGTACATTAGTAAACGCCTCTAGTGAAAATGAACTTACTACTAATGATGATAATGAATAGTCTGTAGAGCAGATATTTAAAGATTAAATAACATCACCAGCAATTTGAAGTCATTAAATGTAAACCTAGGAGGCTAGCAGACAGTAAACGAACTGAAACACTAATGATGATGGTGGTGCTGGCAGTAGTATCAAGAGTTTTCAACCATGTCTCCACGTACATTTGTGCTTCCATCTACTATACTGTCTGATCTTTTAATAATTGCATTTTATGAAAATATGTGAGCATAAGAATGTCAGCAACTTGATTCATAATAGCATTGTAGACAACATACAAGTTCTGTGACTTGGTTGAATGAAGCTGCTTTAGGCAGGAAGAAAGGAAAATAACTGAATTGCTCCAGAGAGATAGAGAAAATTTTTGATACATCACCCCCTATTATTTTTATCAAGACCTTTATAACCTGATTATAGGTTCTTCCTCTACTAGCTCCCTTTGCAGACATTCTATTTCCTCTTCTTTCATTAACTGCATTCACTTCAGGACATAATCTCTACTTTTAGGATCAATCAAAGGTAAGGATGACAAAATGAAAGAGCACAGTTGCCCCTTATTCTAAACATAATAAGGAAATGGTGTGAAGGAGGATCACTTGTTAAGTATAACTATCGTAATTTATGTAATACCAATTCACTACCACAATTCTCAGGGATAAATATATGCTCAAACCTGTACATTTCACAAGGATTAACATATCTGAATCTTGCTGGGTTTTGGTTGTAATGAATTAAAGTTTTCTGCAGTGAAAGGATTTCTTTCACCAGATGAAGCAATTCTGGATACTATCCACAGAAGAAAGAAGACCCTGTGGCTCTTTTTAAATGTTCAATGTATTCTTATCACTTCACTGGAAAAGTCCCATTCCACTGGAAAAAAAAAAAATATTAAGCTTTGAAAATCCTGGCCTGCTGGGTGATATTCCTCCTGATGAATGAATACTGCATTTGATGTTTTAAAAGATATATTTTAGTTAGGGGAAAAGCCTTCAAAATAAAGCTCACTGCTCCAGTTAGTAATGTGATCTCCAGTGAGTAATGCTCTATTCAGTTCCCCCACCCACACCTTGGGGGTGTTTATGACTTTTTCACAATAATCACATAATAGGATATTACTTAACTAGAGGAAATTCTACTCAGAGAATGGTGATTGACTGAACTTTTCCAGCTTATATTCTTTTTTCATCTTTTATCTCTTTTGTTCAAATTGGAGTTATCCAACTCAATGTTAACAAATGTTGATTACTATCTGCTAGGAGTAGTACATCACAGCTAAGTTGCTATGGGGGACAAAGATAAACTAGGAATAGTTTCTGAGGTAATGCATGAATGGATAATCTATGGGAATCTTTTTTTCTTTTTTAAAGAGAGCATCAAAGTACCATTATTTGGATGTCATTGCTTTACACTCACTATGGGGAATATTCTAATGCCTTTTTACAGCATCACACAGTGATCTGGCTATTAAGACAATACAAAAATTGAAGGAACATTTAACATTACACATCTGTTAAAATCCATAGAATGTAAAACACTAAGACTCAACCCTAATGTAAACTATAGATCCTAATATAAACTATGGACATGTCAGTGTAGGTTCATTACTTGTGACAAATGTACCACGCTGGTATGAGATGTTGATAGTGGAGGAGGCTGTGAGTGTAGGAAAGGAAAGGGTATATGGGGACCCCTGCTCAAATTTGCTGTGAATCTAAAACTGCTGTAAAAAATAGTCTATTGAAAAAAAACTGCAACAACCCTGAAGGAGAATATGTGACAAAATACTGTTGCCACATTTACACGGTTGAATATCACCTATTTACATGAAAGACTTTCTCCCCAATAGTTCCACAACATTTGCATATATCTTTGAACTGTTAGAATTAGAAGGAACATTTGACACAATCTAGTGGCATTTCCTCATGTTACAGATAAGGAAACTGGAACCCAGAGAGATCAAGGGCTGTATGGTAATGGAGTGTCCTACTTTTAATTCTTTACACTATGCCATCTTGCCTTTGTAACCACTTAAACATAATTTTATTTAGACCATTGTTGGCATTACTTGATGAAACTACATTGCACTTCTGCAAATTTGTACTGGTAAAAGATCATGCTTCATTTTGATTTATGTACTGAATCATATTACTTTAAACCCATCTAATAATTGAAGCAGGTGACACTCAAGTGAGAGTCTCTTTTTTATTATGCCTGGAGGCATAGAAAAGAGCTGTTTACAGTTTTTTTCTAATAACCACTGTGTCACCAACCAAGGCCGAAGAAGAATTATTGAAAGAATTCTTTTTATGTCAGTAACAGCAATAGCTTAAGAAATACAATACTGTTGCTTTGAGACATTTTTTCAATTTTATGGAAACCATTTCCTTGGCTACAAAGTGAATTTTTAGGGCTGGTTCAATTTCTTTCTGTTCTTGTGACAGTGAACGGATACTACTTTGTGTTGTCATTTCAAATTTGTTTCAAGACTATATTTTCAACTCATGAGAACAGTTTGTATGTATTTGTAGATGGTCAAGTCCAGTAAATCTTTCAGGATGTAAAGTATTAACTACTACAAGAAAACAAAAACTTTCCAACATCATGAGGAAACGAATATAACCACGCATAGAATAAGTCATTATAGGTCAAACAAATTATTGGAAATACTTCACATATCCTTTTTGGATAATGTCTGAACTCAAAACATAAAATACAAAGCAAAACAAAGCAAGCTTCTGTTAGGCATCTGGATTCCTCAATAGGTTACCTGAAACCAAAAGCTCCAGAAGATGCACAGTGATGACCTACTATCATGAAAACTTTGGTCAACTTATTTGGGATATATTATTCTCTCTGTTATTGAAAGAATCATGAAGTCTCTTGAAACTTCTTTCTCAGGCAGTTAGCACTTCTCATGAAAATGAAAGGTCCCAACACCAGCTTTGTACTTATTCACATGAAGTACATCCAGTCTGTTTGGGCAACTTTCTTTTTCCCTCTCCTGAGTCACTCTATTCTGCTGTATTTCCTTCTAGCTGCTCAGGGTTTTCAGCTCAGGAATCTCTTATACATTTATATCTGATACTCTGATGTCTTTCTCTACTCTTCTCCTTATCAAACTTGAGTTACCTAGAACCCTATTCTCAAAAGGCCTGGTTACACTTATTCATAGTAAATTATTGAGAGCTGCTAAGAGGGCTTCCCTGGTGGCGCAGTGGTTGAGAATCCGCCTGCCAATGCAGGGGACACGCGTTCGAGCCCTGGTCCGGGAAGATCCCACATGCCGCGGAGCAACTGGGCCCGTGAGCCACGATTACTGAGCCTGCGCGTCGGAAGCCTGTGCTCCGCAACAAGAGACCGCGACAGTGAGAGGCCCGCGCACCGCGATGAAGAGTGGCCCCCGCTTGCCGCAACTAGAGAAAGCCCTCGCACAGAAACGAAGACCCAACACAGCCAAAAATAAATAAATAAATAAATAAATAAATAAATAAAAAAGAGCTGCTAAGAGATTGACAAGTGATCTTACTAGTATGTTTGAATGAAGCACAGTATCTCAACCCAACACTTTAAATCCAATAAAGCACCATTAAAGACATGTGAAGAAAATATTTTTATGGATAGGTCAATCTTTTGGATGTTTTTCAAATTATTTCATACTCTATTAGACAATAGATTGGTATCTATTTATTTGTGGAAATTGGATATGCAAATGATAATGTGGAGGTCTCCTTTAGCTTAGGTACATTGATACCATTAATATTGTAAAGTGTAACTTTAACCTTGAAAAAGTGTATTTCCCCTATTTTAAGAAAACCAAGGGCATACTAATTTATTTTTCTTTCTGATACCCTTTCTTTTGGAAAAGAAGTAAAAAGCTATGATTCAGCTTCTGAGATTGTTGGCCATTAGTTTTTTATCAAATAGACAATTTTCTAGTTAAAAGAGGAAAAGAAAAGTCATCTAATTGATTTTTGGACTGGTCATAAGGAATGGATCGATCTTTCTTTTTATCATTTGGTTTCATTCTTAGCCAGAGGCCATAAGTAGTAAGTGAATCCTTTGGGGGATTTGATAGGAAAAAAGAACTAATTATTTCTATAAATTTCTTATTACTTTTAGAACAGGGACTTGGCTAAAGTAGAAAGCCTAGAAATGGAACTGATCACCCACGAGTGGGTTAGGAAGAGGAGGTTTGGAAGAGGAAGAAATTAAAATAGCATCACAAAAACCCTTAATATTTATTAAGCACTTACTACATTACAGGAATAATATTTGGAAACTTTTATATATTTATGCAATTTAAATCATCAGAATAATCTGTTGAAGAAGATAGTATTTTTAACAATGAAGAAACTGGATTTTGGGATGAGATATGCATGCAGAGGACAGTTAGTTACTTTGGGATGCTCAAATTCTGCATTAAAGATTTGCATTTGGATTTTTGCCCTTGCAATTTACAAAAGCCATGAATTGAATAACCAATAGTGGAGTAATCAACATCAGATCCTTGATAATTTCATAGTAAGAATTTTAATTCTATTGTACTTATGATTGGGAAAGATAACTAATAGGCAATATCAGCGCCCAGCATTTGGGGGAATGATGATAATATGGTCAACAATTGTAGAATTGCCCCTGCTAAACTTAGGGGCAGAAGATTAATGGTACAGCCTCATCTGAGAGAGAGTAATGATGATGATAATCATCATCATCAAGAGGAGGATGAGAAGAAAGAGAAAATCATTTATCTCACTATGTTTATATTATCTAACTATTGCTGTATAACAAATTACCAAAACTTAGCCACTTAAAGCAATATTATCTTATAGCGTCTATGAGTTCCCTTAGGTCTCTCATGAGGCTGCCTTCAAGGTATTGGCCAGATATGTGGTCTCATCATAAGGCTCAACTAGGGAGGATCTGCTTCCAAATTATCCATGTGGCTGATGGCAGGAATTATTTTCTTTTGTGTGTTTGACTGAGAGTCACAGCTCCTCACTGACTATTTATTTTAGTTTCTTGTCATGAGGTCCTCTCCCCAGGGCATTTCAAAACGTGACTGCAAGCTTCCCTTAGAGCTAATGAAAAAAGAGTGAGAAAGGGCACACAGGAACTGGAAGCCAGACCTTTTATAACCCAGTCTTAGAAGTGATATCTCATAGTTTTAGTATATTCTGTTTATTAGAAGCTAGTTAGTAGGTCTAGCCCACACTCAAAGGAAGGGATTAGAGGAGGGAATGAATACCAGCTGGTGAGGAACACTGGTGGCCACATTAGAGGCTGCTTATCACAATATTATAGATTTTTATTGATATTATCCCTATACAGTGGTGTCTAAGAGGTGAATTTTGATTGTCAGTTTGAATTATTAATGATGCTCCTATATGGACAGCTTCTGTATTCTGGTTTAAACCAAGTGAGGATGAATTAATGTAAAGAACCAGGATCATGGTCTTGAATCCATTTTTAACTCTAATTAATAGTAAGCCTTGGATACCTGGAGAAGTGCTCCAGGTAGAGAAAAATAATAAAGCCTAAATAAACTGTCAAATGCTTTACAGATGGAGTGGGACAAAGCTGGGGTTTGAACTTATACATACATATATACATATACACACACATGTATATGTGTGTGTGTGTGTGTATATGTGTATATATATATATGTGTGTGTGTATATATATATATATATATATATATATACACACACACACACACACACACACACACACACACACACATACATATTTCCCAAACCCTAGTTTTCTTTACACTACCATGCTAGGGTAAGATGAAAGTGAGGAAAGAGTCCAGAAGTATCCAAGAATGAATGAGTATTCAACAACAACAACAAATGTGTTACATAAGGCAAAGGCTCAGAGATATTGGACCATTCAGTGCATGGGGTTCAGAAAGTCAGGCTGGGGACAGGGGATAGTTGGTGGTCCTAGTACTAAGTATCTACCTTAGTAGTTCTATGGCAGTGGTTCTCAACTGGGGATGGTTATGCGCCCCAGATTACATCTGGCAATATCTGGAAACATTTTTCATTGTCATGACTGAAAGGGTGCTACTGGCGTCTACTGGGTAAGGCCAGGGATGCTGCTAAACAATGCACAAGACAGATTACCACAACAAAGAATTATTCAGTCCCAAATGCTAATAGTGCCGAGGTAGAAAAATCTAACGTGTATTTTCAATGATTTTGAAATGCACCTGAAGTTTAGTGACATTATCCTTGAAAGTAGCAGACCCAATGTCTTTTTCATTAGGGTACTATTTGTTATCCTGGTCATCTCATTCATTAGTACCTGGCTTTTAATATCATGAACTTACCAAATTTGCTTTTGACCAGGATTCCAGAAAAATTCTCCAACAAAAGCCAGCAACTCTCTCAAATCGACCTTTACAGTTTTTGACCAGTGTCTGGAGAAGTCTTCATGTAATATTAACTTACACTAAATCTTCTACTGACAGTTGTTTGGCACCAAAGCTTTATAAGAAAACCTCTTCCAAAAAATTGCTTAAAGCTGTCTAGGATTGCCTGGGGGATATAGAGGTAACACCAACAGAATTATGAGTGCAGTTACTTTCTTCTTGGCACCAATGCAGGCTGTGTGTTGACTGATGTCAACTATGCTTAGAATGAGTTCTGTTGCATCCAGTGTTCCTGTCTAGAGTTTTGTGTCCAGGAAGGGAGCTCCAAAATACTTGGCAACAGTTGACAGTTCTTTAAGCTCACCCACCGTGGTGCACAGAGCAACTATGCAAATCTTCCAAGGACAGCACATTATCTCCCTTTGTTTGCTATGGGTAAAGCATTCTGTCAGTGTGTTCATTTAGGACTACGTTGGGAAAAAAAAAAAAATCCTGATTTCATTAGTCTAGAATTTTATTTGTTTTATTTATTTATTATTTAATTTTACTGAAGACGGAAGGAGAGGCGTTAGATGTAAATTAAGTAGAAAAAAACTCAGATGGAACCAGAAATGGAACTTGATTGTCAGTATATTAAATACTAGAATAGATTACTTACTGGTTATAAATCTCTGGCTCTGGAGTATTTTAAAGAGTTAAAACAAACAAACCACCTCTTCTGAATCATGATTTCTCTGGGTCTCTTCCAGCTTTTTGACTATTCAACTCCCACTATTAACAGCTTCAACAGTAACAACCTGTAGGCTATTTTATAAAACCATCTATTTTCTTAGTCAACAGTCATTAAAACCCATATGAACAGAATCAGAATTAGGTTTGCATAGTTTGAGTACAGAAAGTAGACTATTGTGAATCTATCCTTTTCTTCAGGGGAAAAACAAATGTTCACAGGACAGATTCTACTTATGTTGCTGCTTTCCTTACAAATTAAATATTAAGATACTAAAAAGAACTGATGATTCCACAGTAATTCAAGGTTCTAACTATATATGAAAAGCTATTTTCTAATTCCCGGATAAGAGGATTCAAAATTTTTATTTTGTTACTTATGAGACATTATTCTGGTTAGAAGGGAAAAGAGCTAAGATTTATTGGTGACTCTTATTAATACCCTTACTTAAAATGTGATGATAGCATTATGGTTGTTTCCATTTAATGTTTTCCATTAATACTATTTTAGTGATAAAGCAAGTGTGATATTTTTGAGCTTGGCTCAGATTTGAATTTATAGATACAATAAAGGATTACAATGAGTATATTTGTATACTATTTGCAATGTTCATGTGAAACCCTATTAACTCAAAATAATGATGATTAAATAAAAAAGTAGACATCTGTCAGCTCAATCATCATTAAACATTATTAAAATAAGCTTGTAGAGTAATAGTCATTAGTTCAGCAATCATTTATTGATGGCATATCTCAATTTTTAAATAAATAACTTTTTATTGATTAAAAATTCTTTCTTAGAATTGTACATAATGGGAAATTTGGAAAATTAGGAAACATGAAACAAAGTTGAAGTAAAAATTACCAGTACTATTACTACACCAACAGCAATTATTAACGTTTTGGAATATTAATATTCATGCTGTGTTTTTAAAATACAAATAATCTTGCTATTGATAAAATTTTGTCCTAATCTTTTTCTAACTACTTTAACATGAAACACTTTGGTATGTTGTGATTAACAATCTGTAAACACTATTTTTAATAGGGGTACATTATTTATCATGTGGATTACCATGATATTTTGACCTTTCCAATATTTTTGGACATTTTTATTGTTTCCAAATTTTGGCTGTAAATCTTTTCAAACATTTGTGATAATTCCTCAAAATACAATTGCCTTTTTCTTTTTTTATAACTAGCAACTTTTTTGAGATATAATTCACATACCATAGAATTAATATATTCACAGAGGGTATATTCACAGAGTTGTGCAACCATCGCCACTATCTAATTTTAGAACATTTTCATCACTCTAAAGGGAAGCTCCATACCCATTAGTAATTCTCATGTTTCTCCTAACTTCCTAGCACTAAGACAACCACTAATCTACTTTCTTTCTCTATAGATTTGCCTATTCCTAACATTACAGGTCAATGGAATCGTCTGGTGAACGGTCCTTTGTGATGGACTTCTTTCACTTAGCGTAAAGTTCATCCGTGTTGTAGCTTCAGTACTTAATTATTTTTTTGCCAAATAATATTATATTATATGGATATATGACATTTTATTTATCCATTCACTAGTCGATTGACATTTGAGTTGTTTCCACTTTTTTGACTATTAGAAATAAAGCTGCCAGGAACATTCATATACACATTTTGGTGTAGATACTTGTTCTTTATTTCCCTAAGATGTATACCTAGAAATGAGCATGATAGGTCATATGGTAACTCTATGTTTAACCTTTTGGGGAAGTATCAGACTCTTTTCCAAACTGGTTGAAACATTTTGCATTCCCACAGCAGTGTGTGAGGTGTTGAATTTTTCCACATCCTCACCAAGAATTGTTATTATCTTTTTTTTTTAATAGCCATTCCAATGGGAATTAAATGATACCTTATTGTGGCGTTGATTTGCATTTCCCTGATGCCTAATGATTTTGAGCATTGTTTGATGTGCTTGTTTGTCATTTGTATATACTGAGAAGGAAATGTCTATTCAGATTCTTTGCCCAATTTTTTAATCTTTTTTATTTAATGTTGAACTCCTAGAGTTCTTTATTTATTCTAGATAAAATCCCTTATAAAGTATGTGATTTGCAAAAGTTTTCTCCCATTCTTTTCTTGTCTTTTCCCTTTTGATGTAGTGTGAAACACAAAAGTTTAAATTTTAATGAAGTCCAATTTATTCATTTTTAAAATTTTGTTGCTTGTGCCTTTGGTGTCCTATCTAAGAAACCATTACTTAATCCAAGGGTGCTATGATTTAATGCTATGTTTCCTTTTAAGTGTTATGTTTTAGCTTTTATATTTAGGTCAATCCATTTTGACCTAACTTTCATATATAGATGTGAATATCTATGTGGACTTGCATGTGGATATCCAGTTATCCCAGCACCATTTTTTGAAAAGGCTATTCTTTCCACAATTGAATTGTATTGACAACTTGTTGAAAATCAATTGGCTGTAAATGTGAGGGTTTATTTCTGGACTTTAAATTCAATTCCACTGACCTATAGATCTATCTTTATGAGTACCTATTGTCTTGATTACTGTAGCTTTGTAGTAGATTTTGAAATTTGAAGTGTGAGTCCTTCAACTTTGTTCTTCTTTTTCAAGATTGTTTTGTCTATTCTTGGTCTCTTGCATTGCCATGTAACTTTCAGGCATGGAACCTGGACCTAATGCGGACATGTTTTAAGATTGGCTTGTCAATTTTGGCAAATAAACCAATTGAGATTTCAACAGGGATTGTGATGAATCTATAGAAAAAAATTGGGGAGTATTGTGATCTTCCAGTACAGTAACGTGTTATATCTTCCTATGTACTGGGTTCTTCTTTAATTTCTTTCAAAAATGATTTGCAGTTTTCAGTGTATAAGTTTTATACCTCTTTTGTTAACTTTATTCCTATTTTTGAATGCTACTGAAAGCATTAAGTAGCTACTTAATTTTATTTTTTGGATTATTCATTGTAAGTGTATAGAAGTACAGTTGATTTTATATATTGACCCCATATCCTGCAGCCTTACTGAACTCTTTTATTAGTTGGAATAGGTTTTTGTAGTGGATTCCTTAGTATTTGCTATATACAAGATCATGCCATCTGCAAATAGAGTGAGCATACTTCTTTGTTTTAAATCTGGATGCCTTTTACTTCAACTTCAACTGTTTCTTCTTTCTATCTTTTTTTTTCCCTCTCCTCTTCCTCTTCCTCTTCCTTCTCCTCTTTCTTCTTTTTTTGCCTAATTTCCCTGACTAAAATCTGTAGTATGCAGACATTCTTGCCTTGTTCTTGATCTTAAGGAGAAACCTACAATATTTATATATTAACTAACTATGTGATGTGAGCTGTTTTTCTATTTGTAGTATTTTGTAGATGCCCTTTATCAGATTGAAGAAGATCTCTCTATTCCTATTTCATTGAATATTTTTATCATAAAGGAGTGCTGAATTTGGCTGAATGCTTTTTCTATCTATTGAGACGATCATGTAGCTTTTGTTATTTGTTCTGATGGTATGATGTACTACATTAATATATTTCCAGATGTTAAAGCTTTGATGTCTCTTTCCATGTTTTTGTCTGGGTAGCTAGTTGGCCTACAGCTTAGCTTGTTGTTTTCACATGGTAAAACCTCCTCTTAGTTACTTACAACAAAAATCTTCATTGTTTTGGATAGCACGCTTAGAGTTGAACTTTTCCACACTCTGTTTCAAATAAAGTCAGTTGCTTTGGGGAGAGTCTTGGAGTTCTCTATTCTTATGGACTGCTTCTCATTCTGAGTAAAATCCATGAGTCACTGATCCTGGCATTAGACAGGATGATAGTCTCTGGCTTGTCTCTCTTGGCATGGAACTCTGCTCCAGCAACAAGGGGAAGTAGGGCAATCAAGATCCTAGTGTTCACAGCCTTCCTCTCCTGAGGCAGAACTTTCCCTCTACAGTTGGGGGCTGGGTCAGGCAGGGAGCCCCTGAGCTTTCGCTGCATTCACCAGGAGTTTAGTGTCTGCAACTTGGATTTGGAGGTCATGAGAAATGCTGGTGTCCTGCCTTGTCTGGGAAGACTCCTTATTAGGAGCCAAGGAGAAAGAGAACCCCATCTTCTTATACGTGCCTGCCCATAGTAGAGCTTCCATCCAGCTGAATTGATACAGTGAAGGGGGGGACTGTTCTTACCAAGATTTGGTAAATTATCTTGAATAATTTTTTTCTTCATTTACCACATACCCTTTGGTCAATTTGAGAGATTTTAAACTTTTTTTAAAATAATTTTTACCATTTTTGCTTGTTTCCCTGGAGGTTGGACCCACTATGGTCCTCATGCCAGCATTCTGAAAGTAGAATTCTTGACATTTAATATTCAAGTATGTATGAATAGGTGACATTGTCTGAACTCTGTCTGACAAAGTGTTTCCGTAAATTTGTGCAAGAAATATGAGAACAGTGGCTAAATCTTAATTTAAATAATTAATTTTTTTAGAGACTGATGTCTTTACTGAAGTGAGACAAGATTTTGAAGTAGACTTTACTACAGTCATTAAATGAGTGCACAAAGATTATATAGTTGTTTAGCTACAGAAAAAAAAATAATAGAGTTAGCTGAAAATTAAACATATTTTTTTACACTTTTAAAATTTTATCTAAAACAGAAAAATGTTTCTGTGAATACGTTATTCCAAAACTATAGCTAAAAAATGATTTGAGGTATACATGACATTTTAGAAAAGGCAAAACTATGAAGACAGTGAAGGTATCAGTGATTGATTGGGAGTGGGGAGAGTTGGAGGGAGGGATGAGTAGGTGGAACATAGAGAATTTTCAGGGTAGTGAAACTATTCTGTATAATACAATGATGGTGGCATGTCATTATACATTTGTCAAACCCATAGAATATACAATACTAACAGTGATTCCTAATATAAACTATGAACTTTGGGTTATAATGATGTGTCAATGGAGGCTCCCTAATTGTAATAAATGTACCACTCTAGTGTGGGATTTTGTGTGTGGGAGAGGCTGTGCGTATGTGGAGACAGGTGATGTATGGGAAATCTCTGAACCTTCCACTCAATTTTACTGTGAACCTAAAATTGCTCTAAAAAAATAGTCTAATAAAAAAAAGATTTGATATTCTTTTATAACATACAATTATTCTGGAACAAATAAATAATGCATGTATAAATAAACATCACCCTTTATAGAATAAATACTAAAACATGGCATTTTAATGTTATTTTTTATAATTAGATTTAGTAGAGTCCTATTCATTCAGTGGCTGTTTAGTGTTCTTGATTATAGAACACTTGTCTATTCAGATTAAGAGATGCTAACTGTAACAAAGCACTCCTTCTGCTACTGTTGCTACTGTATATATCTCTTATATGAGCATTAGTTTATCCTGTTGTATTTTGTAATGATTCTCCTGAGACCCAGTGGTGGCAGCAGCTTTAATGTTAGAAATATTCCAGAAAGGAAAATGAATCTCAGGGACAAGAGCAAAGGCAGCATAGTTTAAACATATTTCTCCAAGTAGAAAATCTCTTTTCATTGACAAATTTGGAAAATCAAAGTTTGATTTTTATTAAGGGAAATGTTGTCTCCTCAAAATGGGATTTAACTACCATTCAGGTGTATATGGCAAGTATGTCAGGGGAAACTTGAAACCATGAGATCATGGCTCAGTTTCTTGGCATGAATTATACTTGAAGATTTTCTGGGGGAAAAGTAGTTCTTAAGATATTATTTTTGTATTTACATCAACTGAGATATCAAGGAATGGAATACACATTTTGCATGGAATTTGAAGCTAAAATTATATTTCAAAATACACCGAAAATCAATGTGGAAAAATCGAGAATTGTGGTCATCATCAAAAGGATTTTTGAACACTTATTCCTTTAACTTTAAAAACCAAGTTTCACTGATGTTGCTGTAGTCTACTTCTGTTTCCAGATATTTATTTTATGGAGATTTCACTTTCACATAATGTATGCCTAAAAAGTTATAACTGTGTAGGCAAATATTAGTTCTTTTTGGTTTTCATTGTTGTTATTTTTTTACGTTCAGGTCACAGATGATGGGCGTGTGAGATGGTTCCTGTTTACTGGGAAACTATGCCCCATCCATAAGAGATATTTCAGGATACCCAAGAACTGCTTTTTTAAGGTTACTTAGATATTAAAGGTCTTTGCACATTTACAGTCACACTTTAGGGATGATTGAGAAATTCAATCTGGAAATTCCTTTTGTGTTGTGTCATTTTCCTTTTGTATAAAATAATACAGTCCCATAACGTGCAGATTTCAAAGACAGGCCCATATCACAATACCTATAAATTAGAAGGCTGGAATTAGTAAATGATATGACCTTGCAAGCTTTAACCGTTTTGTTTTGTTTAGATTTTTTTTTATGTGGACATTGGTAAAGTCTTTATTGAATTTGTTACAATATTGCTTCTGTTTTTTTATGTTTTGATGTTTTGGCCACAAGGCATGTGGGATCTTAGCTCCCTGACCAGGGATTGGACCGGCACCCCCTGCATTGGAAGGTGAAGTCTTAACGACTGGACAGGCAGGGAAGTCCCCAATTTTAGCCTTTTAGGATTTAAATTTTTCAACTGGTAAAATGCAGATAAGTCTATGGCAAGAAATAAGGAACAGCTGGTGTCCATGCTTTGTTTAATAAACTTTCCCATACTAGAAAGCCATCTATTTACTGAAAGCAGTCATAAAACATTTTGCATATATAAATTGTGGTTTGTGATACAGAATAATAATATCAAAATAACTCATTATGCATTAAAACAAATATAAAACTTGAAATCAGAATGGACTGGTTGATATTTTATACATCTGTTTATAGGTGGATTCCTTCCATTTGTCCTTAGTGGATTCTCCATGCTTTGTTTCACTGTACTCATGTAACTGGATCTATGTAATCTGCTAGATTTCCAGGCAGGCTAATTTTTGTTGTTAAAGACAGTTTCCCACTGGTAACATTGATTCTTACACTCTAGTCAGTATCAGATGGAACGTACAGTATCAGGATGGATGTACAAAAGAGCATTATACTATTATGACTCTAAATTTTATATGGATTCCTAATGTACTGAAATACATATAGATAAATACTCCTAGGACTTTTTTTTTTTAATCTTAGCAACAGTAATGTGTTGACAACTCTTGATATCACATCAGGTGTTCAAAATTTAAATGAGCCATGGTGATAATTATGTTGTTAAACAGAAAGATTAAATGGCATGGAACAATCAACTTGCCCTATGTCCTGGAAATTGCATCCTATAAAAATAGTCCTGCATTTGCAATTACACATAATCCATAATACTGAAAAATGTGGTAATTTGCTGATTTAGATGCCTTACACCCTTCCAGAATTACTTACTCTCTGAAGTTCTCCTCCATCCCAATGGGTTAACATTATGCCAGCTGTCTCAGATCACTGTCAAGCTATTCCTGTTTCCATTTAATCAGTGATTTACAAGACTTTCCGAGATAAGAGACTTTAGAGATTATCTAATCCAACCTGATTGTTTTTCATATAAGACAAAGGATTTGTTCCAAAATGGCCATCATGCTGACTAACTTCATGGAAACAGAGATGTACTAAGACGTACTAAGGAACTCTGTGCCAGCTCTAGCTGCTTGAGTTTTCCCATGTACATGAATGAGCGAGCTTTCACATGATTACATTCCCTAGCATTCTGCTCACCCCAGCTGATGTCAAGCAGAGCAGAGACATCAGAGCAGGAAAAACTGCCCCTGCTGAGCCCTGCCCCTATTGCAGGTTCATAAGCAATACTGTTGCTTTCAGCCACTAAGTTTTGGAATGATTTGTTACACAGCCTTAGAAACTGGCACAGGCACAAGCCTCTTAGATAGCCTCATCCACCAGCAGGCAGACAGCAGAGCAAGAAGAACTACAATTCTACAGCCTGTGGAATGAAAACCACATTCACAGAAAGACAGACAAAATGAAAAGGCAGAGGACTTCTTTGTATCAGATGAAGGAACAAGATAAAACCCCAGAAAAACAACTACATGAAATGGAGACAGGCAACCTTCCAGAAAAAGAATTCAGAATAATGATAGTGAAGATGATCCAGGACCTCAGAAAAAGAATGGAGGCAAAGATCAAGAAGATGCAAGAAATGTTTAACAAAGACCTAGAAGAATTAAAGAACAAACATAGAGAGATGAACAATAAAATAAATGAAATGAAAACTACACTAGAAGGAATCCATAGCAGAATAACTGAGGCAGAAGAATGGATAAGTGACCTGGAAGACAGAATGGTGGAATTCACTGCCATGAAACAGAATAAAGAAAAAAGAATGAAAAGCAATGAAGACAGCCTAAAAGACCTCTGGGACAATATTAAATGCAACGATATTGGCATTATAGGGGTCCCAGAAGGAGAAGAGAGAGAGAAAGGACCCAAGAAAATATTTGAAGAGATTATAGTCGAAGATGTCCCTAACATGGGAAAGGAAATAGCCACCCAAATCCAGGAAGGGCAGAGAGTCCCAGGCAGAATAAACCCAAGGAGAAACACGCCAAGACACATAGTAATCGAATTGACACAAATTAAAGACAAAGAAAAATTATTGAAAGCAACAAGGGAAAAATGACAAATAATATACAAGGGAACTCCCATAAGGTTAACGGCTGATTTCTCAGCAGAAACTCTACAAGCCAGAAGGGAGTAGTATAATATATTTAAAGTGATAAAAGGGAAAAACCTACAACCAAGATTACTCTAGCTGGCAAGGATCTCATTCAGATTCGATGGAGAAATCAAAAGCTTTACTGACAAGCAAAAGCTAAGAGAATTCAGCACCACCAAACCAGCTCTACAACAAATGCTAAAGGAACTTCTCTAAGTGGGAAACACAGGAGAAGAAAAGGACCTACAAAAACAAACCCATAACAATTAAGAAAATGGTAATTGGAACATACATATCGATAATTACCTTAAATATGAATGGATTAAATGCTCCAACCAAAAGACACAGGCTTTCTGAATGGATACAAAAACAAGACCCATATATATGCTGTCTACAAGAGACCCACTTCAGACCTAGGGACACACACAGACTGAAAGTGAGGGGATGGAAAAAGATATTCCATGCAAATGGAAATCAGGAGAAAGCTGGAGTAGCAATACTCATATCAAATAAAGTAGACTTTAAAATAAAGAATGTTACAAGAGACAAGAAAGGACACTACATAATGATCAAGGGGTCAATGCAAGAAGAAGATATAACAATTATAAATATATATGCACCCAACATAGGAGCACCTCAATACATAAGGCAACTGCTAACAGCTTTACAAGAGGAAATCGACAGTAACACAGTAATAGTGGGGGACTTTAACATCCCACTGACACCAATGGACAGATCATCTAGACAGAAAATTAATAAGGAAACACAAGCTTTAAATGACACAATAGACCAGATAGATTTAATTGATATTTACAGGACATTCCATCCAAAAACAGCAGATTACACTTTCTTCTCAAGTGCACATGGACATCCTCCAGGACAGATCACATCTTGGGTCACAAATCAAGCCTCAGTAAATTTAAGAAAATTGAAATCATATCAAGCATCTTTTCTGACCACAACGCTATGAGATTAGAAATAAATTACCGGGAAAGAAAGGTAAAAAACACAAACACATGGAGGGTAAACAATACATTACTAAATAACCAAGAGATCACTGAAGAAATCAAAGAGGAAATCAAAAAATACCTAGAGACAAATGACAAGGAAAACACAATGATCCAAAACCTATGGGATGCAGCAAAAGCAGTTCTAAGAGGGAAGTTTATAGCAATACAAGCCTACCTCAAGAAACACAAAAAATCTCAAATAAACAATCTAACCTTACACCTAAAGGAACTAGAGAAAGAGGAACAAACAAAACCCAAAGTCAGCAGAAGGAGAGAAATCAAAAAGATCAGAGCAGAAATAAATGAAATAGAAACAAAGAAAACAATAGCAAAGATCAATGAAACTAAAAGCTGGTTCTTTGAGAAGATAAATAAAGTTGATAAACCTTTAGCCGGACTCGTCAAGAAAAAGAGGGAGAGGACTCAAATCAATAAAATTAGAAATGAAAAAGGAGAAGTTACAACAGACACCGCAGAAGGAATCAATAGCAGAATAACTGAGGCAGAAGAACGGATGAGTGACCTGGAAGACAGAATGGTGGAATTCACTGCCATGAAACAGAATAAAGAAAAAAGAATGAAAAGAAATGAAGACAGTCTAAAAGACCTCTGGGGCAATGTTAAACGCAACAATATTGGCATTATAGGGGTCCCAGAAGGAGAAGAGAGAGAGAAAGGACCCAAGAAAATATTTGAAGAGATTATAGTCGATACAAAGCATCCTAAGAGACTACTACAAGCAACTCTATGCCAATAAAATGGACAACCTGGAAGAAATGCATAAATTCTTAGAAAGGTATAACCTTCCCAGACTGAGGCAGGAAGAAATAGAAAATATGAACAGAACAATCGCAAGTAATGAAATTGAAACTGTGATTAAAAATCTTCCAACAAACAAAAGTCCAGGACCAGATGGCTTCACAGGTGAATTCTATCAAACATTTAGGGAAGAGCTAACACGCATCCTTCTCAAACTCTTCCAAAAGATTGCAAAGGAAGGAACACTCTCAAACTCATTCTATGTGGCCTCCATCACCCTGATACCAAAACCAGACAAAGATACTACAAAAAAAGGAAATTACACACCAATATCACAGATGAACATAGATGCAAACATTCTCAACAAAATAGTAGCAAACAGAATCCAACAACATATTAAAAGGATCATACACCATGATCGAGTGGGATTTATCCCAGGGATGCAAGGATTCTTCAATATATGCAAATCAATCAATGTGATACACCATATTAACAAATTGAATAAAAACCATATGATCATTTCAATAGATGCAGAAAAAGCTTTTGACAAAATTCAACACCCATTTATGATAAAAACTCTGCAGAAAGTGGGCATAGAGGGAACCTACCTCAACATAATAAAGGCCATATACGACAAACCCTCCTCAAACGTCATTCTCAATGGTGAAAAACTGAAAGCATTTCCTCTAAGATCAGGAACGAGACAAGGATGTCCACCCTCGCCACTATTATTCAACATAGTTTTGGAAGTCCTAGCCACGGCAGTCAGAGAAGAAAAAGAAATAAAAGGAATACACATTGGAAAAGAAGTAAAACTGTCACTGTTTGCAGATGACATAATACTATACATAGAGAATCCTAAAGATGCCACCAGAAAACTACTAGAGCTAATCAATGAATTTGGTAAAGTTGCAGGATACAAAATTAATGCACAGAAATCTCTTGCATTCCTATACATTAACAATGAAAGATCAGAAAGAGAAATTAAGGAAACAATCCCATTCACCATTGCAACAAAAAGAATAAAATACCTAGGAATAAACCTACCTCAGAAGGTCAAAGACCTCTATTCAGAAAACTGTAAGACACTGATGAAAGAAATCAGAGATGACACACACAGATGGAGAGATATACCACGTGCTTGGATTGGAAGGATCAATATTGTGAAAATAACTATACTACCAAAAGCAATCTACAGATTCAATGCAATCCCTATCAAATTACCAGTGGGACTTTTTCCAGAATTAGAAGAAAAAATCTTCAAATTTGTATGGAGACACAAAAGACCCCGAATAGCCAAAGCAGTCCTGAGGGAAAAAAACAGAGCTGGAGAAATCAGGCTCCCCACCTCAAACTATACTACAAAGCTACAGTAATCAAGACAGGATGGTAGTGGCAGAAAAAACACAAATACAGATCAATAGTACAGGACTGAAAGCCCAGAGATATACCCACGTACCTATGGTCAACTAATCTACGACAAAGGAGGCAAGGATATGCAGTGGAAAAAAGACAGTCTCTTCAATAAGTGGTGCTGGTAAAACTGGACAGCTACATGTTAAAGAATGAAATTAGAACACTCCCTAACACCATACACAAAAATAAACTCAAAATGGATTAGAGACCTAAATGTAAGGCCAGATACTATAAAACTCTTAAAGGAAAACATAGGCAGAACACTCTTTGACATAAATCACAGCAAGATCTTTACTGATCCACCTCCTAGAGTAATGGAAATAAAAACAAAAATTAACAAATGGGACCTAATGAAACTTCAAAGCTTTTGCACAGCAAAGGAAACTACAAACAAAACGAAAAGACAACCCTTAGAATGGGAGAAAATATTTGCAAACAAATCAACAGACAAAGGATTAATCTCCAAAATATATAAACAGCTCATGCAGCTCAATATTAAAAAAAACAAACAACCCAATCAAAAAATGGGCAGAAGATCTAAATAGACATTTCTCCAAAGAAGACATACAGATGGCCAAGAAGCACATGAAAAGCTGCTCAACATCACTAATTATTAGAGAAATGCAAATCAAAACTGCAATGAGGTATCACCTCACACCAGTTAGAATGGGCATCATCAGAAAATCTGCAAACAACAAATGCTGGAGAGGGTGTGGTGAAAAGGGAACCCTCTTGCACTGTTGGTGGGAATGTAAATTGATACAGCCACTATGGAGAACTGTATGGAGGTTCCTTAAAAAACTAAAAATAGAATTACCATATGATCCAGCAATCCCACTACTGGGCATATACCCAGAGAAAACCATAATTCAAAAAGACACTTGCACCCCAGTGTTTATTGCAGCACTATTTACAATAGCCAGGTCATGGAAGCAACCTAAATGCCCATCGACAGATGAATGGATAAAGAAGAAGTGGTACATATATACGATGGAATATTACTCAGCCATAAAAAGGAACAAACTGGGTCATTTGTAGAGATGTGGATGGATCTAGAGACTGTCATACAAAGTGAAGCAAGTCAGAAAGAGAAAAACTATCACGTATCAACGCATATATGTGTGGAACCTAGAAAAATGGTACAGATGAACCAGTTTGCAGGGCAGAAACAGAGACACAGATGTAGAGTACAGACATATGGACACTAAGGGGGGGAAAGTGGTGGGGGGTGGGTGGTGGTGGTGGGATGAACTGGGAGATTGTGATTGACATATGTACACTTATATGTATAAAATAGGTAACTAATAAGAACCTGCTGTATAAAAAAACAAAATAAAATTCAAAAATTGTTTTAAAAAAAGAAAGAAAGAAACTGGCACAGAACCCATATTGTTGAAGTGACACATCCAAAAATGCACATCTGTGAGTGACAGAGTTGGTGACAGATAATAGTGTTTTCATTCAGAGTTTAATGCTTCTTCTGCTTCACCACGTGTTTCCTTTGTTCTTTTTTAAATAGGATGTGTTGTCAGATTTTGCTTCATTTTTCAAAAGGCTATTTGAAAGAAAATAGTAGGGTTTTGATTTTTTTTCCTTCTTGCTACCATAGAGTCTTCTTTGTTGTTAATGAAGATAGCTTTACCTTGAAAGTAAAGGCCAAAACACTTCCCTTTTATTCTATTGCATAAAATGGCTTCACTTTGCTGCTGCTGGCAAAAATCTGACTAAAAGGCAGTAACAAATAATCAGGAATGCACGACCTTTCCTTATATGCATGTGGTGAGAAATTAAGTGCTCAAATTCAGAAAAAAAAACATGGCTGCCCTGTGCACATTTGTGAATTCAGAATAATCACAATAAAACACAGAATTAATTAAAATACACAGGTTAACGTTGTGACGCATAACTTGCATTATTTCCAGGTTATTATCGGTGCTCTGAGCACTGGAATTTTTCAACTATGATTCAAGCAAAATTGGTTTTAATGATTTCAGTCTAGGTGACTAGCAAAATAAAATAATTAGGAAAAAAGTCTACATATGCACCTGCTTAGCAAAACTACATTTTGATTCAGTATTAGATAAAATAAGTTCTTTATTTATCAATGAATTTTTTACTACATTTTTAACCTAGATTTAAAAACTTCTTGTTTCAGTTTATCTGCTTTTAGAAAAGATAATCAATCATCTTAATTTACTGCTATTTTTGCCAACTCTATAAATACAAAGGAAAAAAATGAAGCTTATATATGGGGGAATTGGAGAAGTGCTGAAGAGTCTCTCCTACTCACAAAGTTCTTTCATTGTTGGAACAGAAACATACCACTATCCCCAGAAGGCCCCTTCAAGTGTTTATTTATCAACTGTATCATGAACCATATATTAATCCAAGGCTGGACAACTTCCCACAGGTATCACACAACCTCAGAACAATCCTGTGAGACAGGCTTTATTCTCATTTTAAGGATTTTTACTCAGGCTCAGAGAGGTTAAATAACTTGTTCCAAGTCCCACATTTGATACACTGTGGTGCCCGAATACATATCCAGTTCTCTCCTTCCTCTGAAGTTCAGTTCTCTTTCCACCTTAACATATTCCCTCTGCTAAACAGTAATAGTTTATTTAATTACTTAATGCTTTGAATCTAAAGAGACAAGTTATAAGCTAATATATAGTCATTGTGAAGAAGTGGGCCACAGACAGAGTTTTCATACTGAAGATAACAAAATGGCTCTTGCCTTGGGTAGGAAGTCGGGGAGGTAGGGCAGTGGAGCACCTGGGTTCACGAAGAAAATATTTTATTAAATGGAGCAAATCTGATGAAGGACAAAAATGAGAGAGGAAGAAAAGGAAGAGTGAGCTCTCAAAGTGGAAAGTATTTAAAAAAATATTCACCCATTTTGCAGATTGTTCCAGGATAGTCATAATTTTAAGGAAACAAACGAGTGCTCGCTATTAATTTGAAAGAAGAAAGCACTTTTATAGTGATTTTTTAAAAGTTAAAAACTGCCTGATCAAATTAGGTTGATTCTTCTCCTATTATAAAATACAACAGAAAAACAAAAATGTGTCTTTATTTTAAAAAATTTCAATAACAGAAATCGACCATTTAGACTTAGGTATTGCCTTTAAATTCAGTAGAGTTAATTATTTTGAACGGGTTGACCTTCAATTCTTTAAAATAATTTTGCATATTCTTTTACATTTCAACCATCTTTTAATACGTTGCTTTGAAAAGAATACCATGACATAAATGTAAAATTTTGGGAGGCTACAAACTTTCATATGCATCTTAGCTTCCAAGAGTCTTCTCAGTAAAAGTGAGCAGTCTGTGTCCTGTTTACTTTTTTCTACTACTGAAATGATTTCTTTTTTAGTTTGAAAAATAATGATATATTTGAATTTATCCTTTTTAAGCAGCAAATAATTGGAAATCCAATATTATTACTGAATTGTGCTGTTATTCATTAGCCAGTTTCATTGGCCCAACAATCTTGAGCACCTACTTTGTGCCAAACACCCTTCTACATACTGAAGGTGCAGCAGAAACAAAACTGACAACATCTCTGTTCACATGGAGCTTATATCCTAGTGGGAAAACTAGATCACAAACACTCACCAACACCATCTCCCCCCCAATATAATTTGATGTCAGATAGTAATAAGTGCTAAGAAGGAAAAGCAGTTTAAAGAGTGAAAGATTCAAAGTGGCTGCTATTTTAGATTACGTGTTCAGGGAAAACTTTGAGAGGTGAATTTTAGCCTGAACGAAAGAAAAGTGAATCCTGCACAGATTCATTGGAAAGCAGAGGCATTGTAAGCCCTAAGATAGAAGTGTGTTGATGTGTTGAACTAGTAAGGAGGCTGGTGGGGCTGCAGTCCTGTGAGCCAAGCTGGCTGAGAAGTAAATTCCCTGACATTTGGGTGGAACTTGACTCCTTATCTTCTACTTCTTGGGCCGTATGAGTAGCTTCGCAGCAATAATCCAATCTTTAATTCTCTCTGCCAACCAGATAGGATTGGGGGCTTATCTGATGGTGTGACCCAAACCTTAATTTCTAAAGGGTCTGAATCCTTGGTCATACTTCTCAGACTGGGGTTTCTGCATGTGTCTTTTCAGGGAAAGTACTAGAAGGCTCCTGATTGAATGACTCAGGTTCCACACATACTCGTCCCTGGCCGTATAGTATGAAAGCAGCCCTACCTCCTCATGCTGCTCAGGGTCAATCATCCAGACTGGTTTGGAGGCTTCTCCTTTCACCTAATGATCCCTAGACACAAGAAGTGCAAAGTCTCTCGGCAGCAGCTGTAGCTTGTAGTTCAATGGGACCCCTGCCACGGTCCTTTGGCAAAAGTGTATCCCCTTTGCAACCAGGAGCTCCAACCCTACAGAATCCAGAGGCGCAGGGAAGGAAAGCACAAAATCCTCCAGTGGGTCATTGAGAGTATTGGTTTCATCTTTTAATTCTTAATGCACTATCCTCAGAAGCAATCACTGATCTGATTTTTATCACCATAGGTTAGTTTTGCCAATTCTAGAAGTTTATTTAAGTGGAATCACACAATATGTATTCTTTTGTGTCTTGTTTCTTTCACTTCAGATAATATTTTTGTGATCCATCATCGTATCGTTGCATGTGTTAGTAGTGTGTTCCTTTTTATTGTTGAGTAATATCCCATTGTGCGAATATACCATAGCCTATTTATCTGTTCTTCCATTGATGAATGTCTCCGTATATTTCTAGTTTGTGGCTCATATGGATAAAGCTTTGGACTTTCTTGTACACAGCTTTTTGTGGGCATAGTTTTCATTATTTAACTTTGTGATCTAATCATCAAATTTCATACATTGGGATAAAACAACAGCAACAAAATAAGACATATATTGTGGGATTTATAGGAAGACATTCTTCTTCATACGCGTCTTAAAGACTTCGTCATGGCATGCATTCATTCAATTTGAAGTCCAAGGAAAGACTGCAGGCCCACTTAGTCACTCACTACGTTTCCTGAAGCACTAGAGTTTCCTTTTGTAGACTGCTATCCAATTATCTACTAGTTGGTCACAGGTTTTCTTTTAAGATCTAAGAGGCTTGAAGCTCAAGGTAATATAGCAGGAGGGAAGGATACACATACACACACACACACACACACACACACACACACACAAAATATACATATATAGAGAAAATTGTTCTATCTCTTCTTTGATAATTGGAAACATTTCAAGTTAGCTACTTCAGAAAAAGTTTTGTCCTTGATCTACCCTTCTTAAGATGTTCTATCACTAGCTTTCTAAAACTATTTCATTTGTATTCTCACTGAATCAAAATTTCTTAAGGAGTCTTGTTTTTCTTTATCTCCCTAGGATGTATTACATTTTTGAGAATGTCTGAGGCTACCTTATTATTATTTCTTATTAAATTACATCTCTCTTCACTTACTTGATAATGCAAGCTGATATGGGACCTTTTTTTTTTTTTTCTGTTTCATTGTAGTTAGTTTTCTGATACAATCTTTAACCTCTCATCAGCATAAGCATGGTTTAATTGAGGTGAAAAATCACCCTTTGCCTGAGCTGCTCTAAGACTATTTTTAGTAAACTTGTTCCTCATTCTGCTAAGAGCAAGAATATAACTATTTCTAATATGTACCCTCCAAAGCCTAGCTCATACGAATACCTTCTTTGCTTCAAGGTTTTGTTTGTTTGTTTTTCAAGTATTTCTTCATTCCTAAAATGCAAAGTTTGTGGTTAATATAGTATAGTTCTGGTAAAATTTTGCTGCAATTGTTGGAGCTTCTTAGTTTACTGAATGGGTAGAATACTGAGTGTTATCCAATTAAATTATATTAAAGATTAGAGATTTTTGACATATTTTATTATCATAAAACCTTCTGAATCTGTTTAGGAATGATTATTAAAATGAAGACTTCTTTTCAAGCTGGTGGAGCACTGTTTAACCTTTTACTATGGAAACTTCCAAATAAAAAAAAAAAAGTAGAGGGAAGAGTATAATGAACTCCCCCTACCACTCCATGCCCATCACCTGTATCAATTTGTGACCAATTTGTTTCATCTAATTCAAGTAAATTCAAGACATCATATAATTTCATTATTAAGTTGTACTGAACAATATGAGACAAATACTATATCTTTTTGTGTATAGCTTGTCAAACACTGTTGTAATTTTAAATATTCAAAATTTCAGAAAGTGCTGAATCTTGAGCTTAAACTTTGTGAAATCACATTTAGCTCATTTAACTAACAGTTGATATATAATGAAATTTATTTATTTATTTATTTATTTTAAAATATCTTTATTGAAGTATAATTGCTTTACAATGGTGTGTTAGTTTCTGCTTTATAACAAAGTGAATCAGTTATACATATATATATGTTCCCATATCTCTTCCCTCTTGTATCTCCCTCCCTCCCACCCTCCCTATCCCACCCCTCTAGGTGGTCACAAAGCACCGAGCTGTTCTCCCTGTGCTATGCGGCTGCTTCCCACTAGCTATCTATTTTACATTTGGTAGTGTATATATGTCCATGACACTCTCTCACCCTGTCACATCTCACCCCTCCCCTTCCCCATATCCTCAAGTCCATTCTTTAGTAGGTCTGTGTCTTTATTCCCATCTTGCCACTAGGTTCTTCATGACCTTTTTTTTTTTTTTTTTTTTCCCTTAGATTCCATATATATGTGTTAGCATACTGTATTTGTTTTTCTCTTTCTGACTTACTTCCCTCTGTATAACAGACTCTAACTCCATCCACCTCATTACAAATACCTCCATTTCATTTCTTTTTATGGCTGAGTAATATTCCATTGTATATATGTGCCACATCTTCTTTATCCACTCATCTGATGATGGACACTTAGGTTGCTTCCATGTCCTGGCTATTGTAAATAGAGCTGCAATGAACATTTTGGTACATGACTCTTTTTGAATTATGGTTTTCTCAGGGTATATGCCCAGTAGTGGGATTGCTGGGTCGTATGGTAGTTCTATTTTTAGTTTTCTAAGAAACGTCCATACTGTTCTCCATAGTGGCTGTATCAATTTACATTCCCACCAAGAGAGCAAGAGTGTTCCCTTTTCTCCACACCCTCTCCAGCATTTATTGTTTCTAGATTTTTTGATGATGGCCATTCTGACCGGTGTGAGATGATATCTCATTGTAGTTTTGATTTGCATTTCTCTAATGATTAATGATGTTGAGCATTCTTTCATGTGTCTGTGGGCAATCTGTATATCTTCTTTGGAGAAATGTCTATTTAGGTCTTCTGCCCATTTTTGGATTGGGTTGTTTGTTTTTTGTTATTGAGCTGCATGAGCTGCTTGTAAGTCTTGGAGATTAATCCTTTGTCAGTTGCTTCATTTGCAAATATTTTCTCCCATTCTGAGGGTTGTCTTTTGGTCTTGTTTATGGTTTCCTTTGCTGTGCAAAAGCTTTTAAGTTTCATTAGGTCCCATTTGTTTATTTGTGTTCTTATTTCCATTTCTCTAGGAGCTGGGTCAAAAAGGATCTTGCTGTGATATATGTCGTAGAGTGTTCTGCCTATGTTTTCCTCTAAGAGTTTGATAGTGTCTGGCTTTACACTTAGGTCTTTAATCCATTTTGAGTTTATTTTTGTGTATGGTGTTAGGGAGTGTTCTAATTTCATATTTTTACATGTACCTGTCCAATTTTCCCAGCACCACTTATTGAAGAGGCTGTCTTTTCTCCACTGTATATGCTTGCCTCCTTTATCAAAGATAAGGTGACCATATGTGCGTGGGTTTATCTCTGGGCTTTCTATCCTGTTCCATTGATCTATATTTCTGTTTTTGTGCCAGTACCAAACTGTCTTGATTACTGTAGCTTTGTAATATAGTGTAAAGTCAGGGAGCCTGATTCCTCCAGCTCCATTTTTCGTTCTCAAGATTGCTTTGGCTATTCGGGGTCTTTTGTGTCTCCATACAAATTGTGAAATTTTTTGTTCTAGGTCTGTGAAAAATGCCAGTGGTAGTTTGATAGGGATTGCATTGAATCTGTAGATTGCTTTGGGTAGTAGAGTCATTTTCACAATGTTGATTCTTCCAATCCAAGAACATGGTATATCTCTCCATCTATTTGTATCATCTTTAATTTCTTTCATCAGTGTCCTATAATTTTCTGCATACAGGGCTCTTGTCTCCTTAGGTAGGTTTATTCCTAGATATTTTATTCTTTTTGTGGCAATGGTAAACGGGAGTGTTTTCTTAATTTCACTTTCAGATTTTTCATCATTAGTATATAGGAATGCAAGCGATGTCTGTGCATTAATTTTCTATCCTGCTACTTTACCAAATTCATTGATTAGCTCTAGTAGTTTTCTGGTGGCAGTTTTAGGATTCTCTATGTATAGTATCATGTCATCTGCAAACAGTGACAGCTTTACTTCTTCTTTTCCGATTTGGATTCCTTTTATTTCTTTTTCTTCTCTGATTGCTGTGGCTAACACTTCCAAAACTATGTTGAATAATAGTGGTGAGAGTGGGCAACCTTGTCTTGTTCCTGATCTTAGTGGAAATGGTTTCAGTTTTTCACCATTGAGGACAATGTTGGCTGTGGTTTTGTCATATATGGCCTTTATTATGTTGAGGAAAGTTCCCTCTATGCCTACTTTCTGCAGGGCTTTTATCATAAATGGGTGTTGAATTTTGTCGAAAGCTTTCTCTGCATCTATTGAGATGATCATATGGTTTTTCTCCTTCAATTTGTTAATATGATGTATCACGTTTTTTGATTTGCATATATTGAAGAATCCTTGCATTCCTGGAATAAACCCCACTTGATCATGGTGTATAATCCTTTTAATGTGCTGTTGGATTCTGTTTGCTAGTATTTTGTTGAGGATCTTTGCATCTATGTTCAGCAGTGATATTGGCCTGTAGTTTTCTTTCTTTGTGACATCTTTGTCTGGTTTTGGTATCAGGGTGATGGTGGCCTCGTAGAATGAGTTGGGGAGTGTTCCACCCTCTGCAATATTTTGGAAGAGTTTGAGAAGGACAGGTGTTAGCTCTTCTCTAAATGTTTGATAGAATTCGCCTGTGAAGCCATCTGGTCCTGGGCTTTTGTTTTTTGGAAGATTTTTAATCACAGTTTCAATTTCAGTGCTTGTGATTGGTCTGTTCATATTTTCCATTTCTTCCTGGTTCAGTCTCGGTAGGTTGTGCATTTCTAAGAATCTGTCCATTTCTTCCAGGTTGTCCATTTTATTGGCATAGAGTTGCTTGTAGTAATCTCTCATGATCATTTGTATTTCTGCAGTGTCAGTGGTTACTTCTCCTTTTTCATTTCTAATTCTATTGATTTGAGTCTTCTCCCTTTTTCTCTTGATGAGTCTGGCTAATGGTTTATCAATTTTGTTTATCTTCTCGAAGAACCAGCTTTTAGTTTCATTGATTTTTGCTATTGTTTCCTTCATTTCTTTTTCATTTATTTCTGATCTGATCTTTATGATTTCTTTCCTTCTGCTAGCTTTGGGGTTTTTTTGCTCTTCTTTCTCTAATTGCTTTAGGTGCAAGGTTAGGTTGTTTATTCGAGATGTTTCCTGTTTCTTGATGTAGGCTTGTATTGCTATAAACTTCCCTCTTAGAACTGCTTCTGCTGCATCCCATAGGTTTTGGGTCGTCGTGTCTCCATTGTCATTTGTTTCTAGGTATTTTTTGATTTCCCCTTTGACTCTTTCAGTGATCACTTCGTTATTAAGTAGTGTATTGTGTAGCCTCCATGTGTTTGTATTTTTTACAGATCTTTTCCTGTAATTGATATCTAGTCTCATAGCGTTGTGGTCGGAAAAGATACTTGATACGATTTCAATTTTCTCAAATTTACCAAGGCTTGATTTGTGACCCAAGATATGGTCTATCCTGGAGAATGTTCCATGAGCACTTGAGAAAAATGTGTATTCTGTTGTTTTTGGGTGGAATGTCCTATAAATATCAATTAAGTCCATCTTGTTTAATGTATCATTTAAAGCTTGTGTTTCCTTATTTATTTTCATTTTGGATGATCTGTCCATTGGTGAAAGTGGGGTGTTAAAGTCCCCTACTATGATTGTGTTGCTGTCGATTTCCCCTTTTATGGCTGTTAGTATTTGCCTTATGTACTGAGGTGCTCCTATGTTGGGTGCATAAATATTTACAATTGTTATACCTTCCTCTTGGATCGATCCCTTGATCATTATATAGTGTCCTTCTTTGTCTCTTGTAATAGTCTTTATTTTAAAGTCTATTTTGTCTGATACGAGAATTGCTACTCCAGCTTTCTTTTGATTTCCATTTGCATGGAATATCTTTTTCCATCCCCTCACTTTCAGTCTGTATGTGTCTCTAGGTCTGAAGTGGGTCTCTTGTAGACAGCATATATATGGGTCTTGTTTTTGTATCCATTCAGCCAGCCTGTGTCTTTTGGTGGGAGCATTTAATCCATTTACATTGAAGGTAATTATCGATATGTATGTTCCTATTCCCATTTTCTTAAATATTTTGTGTTTGTTATTGTAGGTGTTTTCCTTCTCTTGTGTTTCTTGCCTAGAGAAGTTCCTTTAGCATTTGTTGTAAAGCTGGTTTGGTGGTGCTGAACTCTCAGATTTTGCTTGTCTGTAAAGGTTTTAATTTCTCCATCACATCTGAATGAGATCCTTGCTGGGTAGAGTAACCTTGGTTGTAGGTTTTTCTCCTTCATGACTTTAAGTATATCCTGCCACTCCCTTCTGGCTTGCAGAGTTTCTGCTGAAAGGTCAGCTGTTAACCTTATGGGGATTCCCTTGTGTGTTATTTGTTGAAATTTACTTTTAAATGATAATTACTATAATGATATCCTGCCACCTTAATTTAATATTTTGTCATAGGAGGGAATATATAGTTTCATTAATAGGACACAATGCATATTCGTCCTGTAACTGATTCAGGAATCAGCTAAAGTATTACTACCTTAGGAAATTATTTCTTATCCTCTGAGCAAATTATATTTTATCTTACACTTCTTTGCTCTGTGTAATACTCTGATTTTAACACTATTGTTTTTACCATTACTTTATTCAATTTGTATTGTTGTTAATTGAATATTACATGTATTCAAATATCACGTATGGAAAGCTGGAGATAGACATTGTGAATCCATAATGAACAAAAACCAGGTTTAATCTGTTTGAAAGGAAGATGCATAAAAGGGAGCTGTGCAATACTCTGAGTTAAGTACAACTATAGAGATAAGTACAAGTTATTATGAAAGCAACAAGGAGGACGATGAACTAGACTGGAATAATCAAGAAGCCTTCCTGGAGGAGGAATGCATGAGTCTTAATGTCTGAATAATAGTTTCCTGGGTAATGAGGTGCAAAAGAAATGACATGAGAAAAGGCATAGAGGTGAGAAGTGATATGATGGGTGTGTGTACTGATAGTGAGAGTGAAGGCCATTACAACTAGGGCGGTGCTGCTAGAGTCAAGCCTGAGGCAGGAAGTGTACTAGACAAAACCCAAGAAGTACGACGGGCTGAATCTTTTCCAAGAGGGAAGCAAGGTGCATGCCCTGTAACTGAATAATGTAGTCAAATATAGGGGAAAATATATTAAAATTATTGATATTTAATTTTTTCTTATACCTTTTAAAAATTTATATTTTTGCATGTCGTATATGTGTTTACATGTATAATGGATTAACATATATTACGTAGGCAGAGAGAGTGAATACTCAAATTATTTTACTCATCAGAAAAGTTTGGAGGCCACTGTTGTTGATCCTAGATGTCCTCATATGACTTACTAAGGAATCTGAACTTCATCCAAGGTCATGAGAAACCTAGGAACATGACCAGTGGTAAGTGAGAAGGTCTGATTTGCATTTTAACTAAGTTGCCCTGATAGTGGTGAGAATGGGCTTGAGGAAGATAAAACTGTAGGAAGGGAGACCATTTAGGAGGCTGTTGCAACCATTCAGAAGAGAGATGGTAAGGACCTGAATGAAACTGTACGTGCAGATTGAAAAAAATAAATAAATAAAAGGAGTTAAAACATGCGGGACTTGGTGATTCATTGGATGTGGTGGTAAATAGATGCAGAAGGGATCAAGGGCAACGCTTCAGATCTTCGGGTGATAAGGAGTCTGTTCCCCCCATCAACTTAGAGCACAGAGTGGATTTAGGGCAGCTCTGGTAGGTTTATCTTCTGACATACTGAATTAGAACCTTTTTATGGCATGAAGGCATGCAGCCATGCTAGGTTATTCATTCACTGAGCTTCTATATCATTACAGTCCAAAGTAATGCACTGGCTTCTCAGGAGCTAACTAGGAAGATTCTATGGAGCCTTCCTTTTAATGTACTCTCAGTATGGGCTGAGAAACAACTGTGACTTACTATAAAATGATAGGTGATGTAGATGACTACCAAGTACTTACAAGAGGGTGATTGGTTCTCTGGGAAGATTGAAGGAGGCTTCTTGGTCATTTTGGTATCCTCTAGAATACATCTAGCCTTCAAAAAGTATTGATATACATTTTTTTTTAATTTTTAGCAAGAATTTGTTCATTGTGCTTTTTTCTGAAAGCTCAGAACACTTTTTTTTTTTTTTAACATCTTTATTGGAGTATAATTGCTTTACAATGGTGTGTTAGTTTCTGCTGTGTAACAAAGTGAATCAGCTATATATATATACATCCATCTCCACATCTCCTCCCTCTTTCATCTCCCTCCCGCCCTCCCTATCCCACCTCTCTAGGTGGACACAAAGCACCAAGCTGATCTCCCTGTCAGAGCACATTTATATACTGTGTTTTATTATCATGTTAGCTATGATTCAGTAACAGTAAAGTCAAACTGGAAAATAATTATATCATAAGATTCTTAAACATCTATCTGTCATATGATGTATGTGATATGCACAGACATTTAAGACAGACATTGAGGACAGAAATTTTATTGATTCTTTAACAGTGTTAATAAAAACTCTTTTCTATTCTGAAAAAAACATGTTTTTTTGGCCTGCCTTTTAAGTACAATAAACACTGACAATGTCAAGTAATCTTTAGAGCAAATTTTCTGTATAACTTTTAATAGTAAACTTAACTTTGCCTTCCTGAAAATATGGGATGTCACTATGCATCCAAATCAATGTTAACTTTTAATATAAATAATTCATAGCTAGTTGGCTTTGAAAATATATAGCAATGCCGAGTGTTTGCTTTCAATAAATTTTCTACTGTTTTTGTTATTTCCTTGGATGATAATAATTCATATTAGATGTTTGTCCTTTTACAGAGGAAATATTAAAATATTTTCTGTCTAGTTTCACATTTATAAACATGGTAGTATGTTAAACTAAAACCACATTAAAACTTCAAAAGCATACAAAATGGCCAAATTTATTAGTTAGTATACCTTTCATTTTGTTATATACTCTGTATTTTTAATTTTAATAGTTGATACTTTATTATGTATATTATGCACTAGACATTAAGTACTGTAACAAAGCACTTAGTTATTTATCCTCACAGCAACTCTATTGTTCCCAATTTACATATTGGGAAACTGAACGGAAAGATTAAGGAACTTTCCCATGTCATAGAGCCTTTAAGTAGTAGAACTGGGATCTATAACTCAGGAAATCAGGACACAGTATGCAAGATGTTAGCTATTATGCTACATTCCTCTCTTTAGTAAACTTCTTAAGTAAGGAAATTTTTTTTTTTCCACCAGAGGTAATGAAGAAAAAAAAAATCCAAACTTATTTGCTGGAAAATCCTCTGTTTTTAAAAGTTTATACTCCATCTTTGTCTGATTTATTAATTTGAGGTATAGTATAATATAGAAATCAAGCATTTGAGGAACAAGGTTTCTGCCTTTTCCCTATTCAAAAATAAAAGTGGTACAAAATGTCATTGTTTTCTGAAACAGGTTGATGGTTTCCTGAATAAATGTCTGAGTAGGTGTCCCCTGAAGATGTATCTACTCAACATGCTGTCTCAATTTTACAGCTTAGTTTTGGAAGTCTAAAACAGAATAAATTAAAACAATTTCTCCTTGGAGCTGCCATCGGTCCTCTCCAAATGTGAAAAAGATGAGAGCGTGACACAACATTTTAGTTCTCATATGTTACCTGAAAGTCAAAATTAGGCACCCAAGGGCTGTGAGAACTAACTTAATGCATATGAAAAACAGCACAGTGGAATTGCTTTGAAGAGAAAAAACAGTGAACGCTTAAGAAAATGTGAAAGATTCTTTTTGTTACCCTGAGAGAAAACAGTTCAAAACCTGAAAATGGAATTGCTTTTATAATAAGTATGTTTAATGCAAATTTCATTCAGGACACAAAAGCTAGGCAGGCATATATTTCTTACTTGATAAAAGAGTAATTTAAAAGAGAATGTACATTATCTAAGGTTTCATAACATGGTACCTTAAGGGGATTAAGATATCTAAAACCTTTGAAGTCTGCAGATTTTATTTTATTTACTCACAAGATGGAGTTCTTGCTGATTTGTTACTGTAGGAAAATTGCCCATTAGTGTTTGTATTGATTTGCCTTTCTCAAGATGAAAGAAACAAATGTAATTCATTAGCACTTTATTATTGAATCCCTTTTAATATGGAATATCAAGAACTTGGGTCATTATTAACCTGCAAAATATTTGAAAAAATGATTTCAAAATTGGAAAAGAATAGAAAGTACAACTTAATTCTTATCTGTTCCCAGGCATCTGATAATTCAGAACTGGCTGTCATCACAGCTTTTGTTCACATCTCTTCCTGAAATGATCCTGTTGTTCCCCCACTCCTGTTACGAAGGTGTTTGCATTTATTAAATTGGTTCTTTCTCTAAACTAGGTTTCTAGGAACTATATTGTGCATCTCTCCCAATCCAAATGCTCTCCAGTCTTCAAGGATCAGCCAAAGCCTCACTTCTTCCATGAAATCTTCCCTGATGACCTTGACTTCGAACTTGCTTTCCTCTCAGTTTCTATAGCATCATAGTCTGCTCCAGAGGTTTCAACTGGTGCACCATGGCACAGAGTGTGCCAAAAATGGGGCACGACTGGAAAGTAGCAGCTGCACTGGTAGTACTAAACCTTTCATTTTTATCAGACAACTTACTAGTTAAACAAAAAGAGATCTCACTCTTTATTTAGTTAGTTAGTTAGTTATTATTTTATTAAAATTATTTACTTATAAAGAATATATATTATTACTATATTACATATTATGACTGAATACATTATAAAATATATACCCAAATAGAAATTTTAAAAGGATAAGGGACAAAAAGTAAAAACTACAATTTTAACATTTTCTTGCACTGCTTTCGATTTTCTTAATTTTCCTAGTTGTTCCCTAGAGTGTGTTTACTCAACTTTGATGTGACTTGTCTATAACATACGATTTGATATATTAAAACATGTATACGTTTTATATATATATTATATATATATAATATCTTACCTAGTTCTAAGAATCATTTTATGTAGCTTCCCAAAAATGCAGTAATTTCAATGAGATGAACAATTAAGATGGAACAAATGAGTGCCAAGAGAAAAATTAGGGAAAAAGAAACATGAGACGAGAGATAAAATCACATTGTAAAAGTCTATATTTTTGCTAGAAGTTTGCAGCAAATTTAATTTTTATATTTCTAACAACCAGTGCAGGAAGAGGAACATAATCAATTTCAGGGCTCACAATGTCTATATAATCAAAAAAGAAAACAAAAAAAACAAATCAAGCAAAGAATACATACCTGTAGCCTAGGACACAAACATAGTTCAGTAAAAGCCAGCTTATTGGGAATGGAGAAGGATCAAAGCAAAGTAATCTCCCTATGAGCTACCTTATAATTTGACCTGATTCAGGCATAGATTGAAGAACAGTAATTTCTAACAGATCTGGGGCCCGTGGCATATCAGAATCAAGTAAACAAATTTTTTTAAATTAGTTTTTTTCAAGTTAAAGCCCTCCCCAAACTGGAGAAAAAAAATACCTCCCACAAAGCTGATATTCTGGAGGTTATATCAAGCTCTTTTCTCCCCCTTCTCCCCTTGAAAATCCCTTTGGCAAAGAGACATTAATAACAATGAGATTGTAATGGGGGTTACGGGTGGGATGTGGTGGGGAGTAGCATTTTATAATAGAAATTTGCTTCTCAAGATCTTGGACCCTGTTAAATAACAAGTGTTTTTCTTCTTATCTGTACCTTTGACAGGTGAACTAGTAATTCTCAACCTGCAAATTACCCCAGACTAAGCAATTTAAAATCTCTGAGGCGTGACTGCATCTTCAGTATTCTTTTAAAACTTCCCCGGGCAATTCTGATGGGCAGCCAGCCATTTGAGAGCTAAGAAATTTAAATTATTTGAAGGCTGACCTGTTGCTGAGAATGGGAGCAATGATTAGAGAGGGCTTCTTTTTGATGAGTGGCTAACCAGAAGGGGAGGGAATGATAAATTGAGATGAGAGAGGAAGGAAGGAGCAGAGGATGAGGTGTGAGGCTGGGGCCCAATATGAAGCTGCCACTGAAAAAAAGCCTGTGGTGGGGTGGCCAGGGCACCTTTTAGAATAAGGACATTTGATTTTCAATTTGAAGCTTTTATGTTGCGATAATAAATCTTCATATCCCATGCCTCCCAGTGAATTCTATTGCACTGTTTGTATTTCAAGCTTGTATGTATAGTTCTGCACGTGGTATGGGTGGGAGAGTAAGACATGGATTAAGGAGAAAAAACTGAGTCCTGTATCTGGGCTGAAATGACACAGAACAGAAACAAAATATTACATTGAGACACATGATGATTGGAAAATACAGGAATGATATGATAAAGTATCTTCTTTCCAAATATTAGAGAAGATGATTTTTGAAAGTATAAAAAACAGAGTTTGAATTAGAGGTAACTGTCATATCTGTCAAAGTTTTAGAATAAAAATCAGTTTGGAAACCATAGTCTTAGCTAAACTAGAGGAATTAATGGATGTGTGGCTTTAAGGCAGCCTTTGAGAATGTAGAAACAATTTATTTGGGGGCCTGTTAAGGTCACTGCTGATAAGTAGCAAAAAAATTTAAAAATGTTAAAAAGCCAGTAAACACATGGAGAATGCTTATATTTGACTTTAAAATGAGAAAGGTGTCAGCCACCAGCTCACCTGAAAGTGATAGCAAATAACTGAAGTCCAAGTAAGAGCTGGTGGTTAGAGTGGGGCGAGGGACATTGTTCATTTTGATTGTGGCAGAGTTAAAGTGCAGGTTCAGTGTAAGCATTGATACCAACAGCTTGTATTGGCTCCATACAGCCAAATCTTATTTGTATATAAAAACAAAAGTTAAAAATATCACAACAAAATCCTGACAGCTTTCTCTATAAGGTAGTAAGGAGTGTATCTGTTGACAATAGTTGAATAGCTATAGGTAAAACATTCTCTAGAACCCAACACTGACGTTTATCAAGAAACCAGAACACACTTTGTATAGAATTCTCCGTAAGTTAACTTTTGGGATTGAGCATAACTGTCTATTTTTAAAGTATGGGATAGAGTATAATGGGTCCAGCAGGATAGAAACAAAAAAACTGAGTAGATAAATTGAGCTAGTCAAATTTGTAAATTTTAGTACTTTGGAATTGTCCTTAAGTAATTTTTTTTTTTTGTAAATAAAATTTTATTGGAATACAGCCGTGCCCATTTAGTTACATATTTTTATTTATTTATTATTGATGTATAGTTGATTTACAATATTATGTTAGTTTCAGGTAGATATCATAGTGATTCAATATTTCTATAAATCATACTCCATGTAGTTATTATAAAATAGTGGCTATAATTCCCTGTGCTGTATAATATATCCTGTTACTAATGTATTTTATACATAGTAGTTACCTCTTAATCCCATACCTCTATCTTGCCCCTCCCCACTTTCCTCTTGCCACTGGTATCCACTAGTTTGTTTTCTATATCTGTGAGTCCATTTCTGTTTTGCTATATACATTCTTTTGTTTTATTTTTTAGATTCCATATTTAAATGATAACACAGAGTATTTGTATTTCTCTGTCTGACTTATTTCACTAAGCATACTACTCTAGTCATTTGCTTTTTTTATCTAACAAGGTAAACACTATGAACCAAGGTAAATAAGCATGGTGGCTAGTTCCTGGAAATGAGAGAATCTAGAATTTCTTGCATGTTCTTCTGTAGTAGGAGGTCTTCATGGTTGAATCAGCCAGATATGAAGAGGGTGGTGCAGTTCAACAGTAGTTGTAGAAGGTCTATAGTGTAGATTATAATTTCGGGGAGAATTGTTTCAGATAATTAATTAATGTATTAATGTATTAAAATAAGCCCTACCTACTAAAGCCATCCTATGACTCAGCAATTCTACCTCTGTTTATGTACCCAACAGAAGTGACACTGTATGTCCTCTATAAGACACGGATGAGAATGTTCATATCATTGTTCATAATAGCCAGAAATTGAACACAATCTGAGTGTCCAAAATAGGTACATAATTTATAATTATATGTTAGTTATTGTCATATGTCTTAGGATAGTTTATTTTAAATTCAACTCCAGAAGTAAAATCTACGATTTCAGGGACTGTCATGTTCAACACCGTACTCCTATGCCTATATGGATGCTTAGCATGCACTAAGTATTTTGTAAGTATCCGTTGAATGGGGATAATTAAAGTTAAAAAAATCATATTTTGGAATAAGTGTCAGAACACAGTTATGATAGTCTTTCTTCCCTTTCTGTCTTTATATGTATTTCCACTTTGTATCTTTAAGGTTTGTTGTAAAATTTTATCATCTTTCCACCTTATTCTATTACAATTAAAACACTCTTGACCTACCTTATGTATATTTTACAGATATTCCCAGATATTAGAAGACATATTCTTATATCTTAGCGAACTTATTCCATTTAGAGCATGGAGGTGTGCAATGTATATGTGAAAAATAAGGAAAGGAGATTTGGATGAGAATGAGTGATTTAATTATTCTATCCTCTTGGTCGTCCTTAATGCACCACTACATGATTGATTTGCTTGCTAATATCCCAAATATAAGTAATAAAAGAATATGAAGAAACATCTCCGTTCTTTCGGTGCTGTAATCTAGTGGATTTGACTATGTAGAGATAGCCTCAGCATTACAAATTAATCTATTATTCACATAGTGAATATTCATGAAATGTCTACTGCACTTGTGACTGCCTTGGTAAATGTTGGGTCTATTGTAGTCCCTACCTATGATATATCTCACAGTCAATTTCTAAGAAGAAATGCAAAGATGCAATTTCAGCTCAATATGATAATGAAAGTATGCGCAAGATGTAGTGGCATATGTGAGAAAAAAATGCTTCCTAATTATACTAAATAAAATTTTGCAGGACTGGCAAAGCTATTAGAGAGAAATAGAAAAGTAACGGTCACATAAATATTTAGTGTCCTTTTTTTCTAATACTTGTGAAGACTGTTGTTAGTGTCTTCTTTGAACTCATAAAAATGCTTGTCTTTACTACTTATATGCTGCTCCTGCTACACTATTGTGAATTGTTAGTCATTTTTCATGTGCATACCTTCTGTTCCTTAATTAGCTTATAAAGTTTCTCACAGTAAGAGCTTTGTCTTCCTTGTATACCCTCCCAACCAGTCTTTGTACAGCACACCACATTCATTCACTTATTCACCAGATGTTTACTTTGAGCTTACTATGTACCAGGCACTACTCTAGGTGCCAGGGATCAGGCAGTGAGCAAAATTAAGTCCCGGCCCTCAAAGAGATTATACTTCTGTGAGACAATACAGACACTAAACAAACAAACCAATAAATATGTAATGTGTTTGACAGTAATAAATGCTACAGAGAAAAATAGGTTTGTAAGGGAAATGGAGCATGGCAAGGAAATAATTTCTGTGGAGAGTAGTCAGGGAAAGTTTCAGTAAGAAGGAATATTTGAGCTAAGACGGAGCTGTGCAGATAGCTGGGAAAAGAACATTCCAAGCAGAAGAAAAAGTGATGTAAAGAGCCTTAGACTGAACAGCATTTGGTTTGTTTTAGGACGAGGAAGGTCTTATTACTAGAGGGGGGAGAGTAGAAGGATAGTAGGTGAAAGAGACTTGAGGGATGTGGGTAGATCTTGAAGATCTTGGGAAGGAACTTTACTTTTACATTGGATGAGATGGAAAATGATTAGAAAGTTTGAGTGGAGAGAAATTATCTTATTTACTTTTTAATAGGGCGACAGTGGACCCTCAGTAGAGAAAAGGCTCATGAGGAAAGGGAGTCCTGAGGCAAAAGTGGAAGCTGGAACTAAGTTAGAGGTTATTGCAATACTTCAGACAAGAGTTAATAATGGGTTGGATTATGTTATAAGTAGAGAGTGTGAGAAGTGGTGGGATGAGGGATCTGATTTGCAAGAAGAATAAAAAGAGCCAAAATATTTGGTTATAGGTTGAAGATGAGAGTAGTTGGTGATGGATTAGATGTGAAGTGTGAGGAAAAGTGATCAAGGACAATATGAGGTTTTTAGCCCAAGAAACAAAGGATGGAGGTGCCTTCCATCATACCACCATGGCATGGGGAGCTGCCATATGGAAGACTGAGAGAGAAGTACGTTTTAGGCAGAAATCCAAAGTTTGTCTTTTGCAATCAAGATTGCCTTTTCTTACATACAAGTGGAGATACAATGTAGGCAGCTGGATATATGGATCTAATGTTAGCAAAAGAGAATAGGACTCTTCATATAATACTTAATATTTATACAAAAATGATGCTTATTTTTGTTGATTGATTCACTCTTTCCATCATGAAAACATATCAACTGATAGTCTGACAAAATTGGAAAAATGAAACAAGTCCTTGCTTTCTAGATATATATATGAAAATGGTATCTCTGCTCTGATTCACGCAAGTGTGTATCTGACTTAACCATTGTTGGCAACAGGGGCTACTTGGAATTCTTCCCCAGACAGGTAGTAGAATTTAGACTATATTTCATTTGAAACAGAATCCCCAAACTTACTGATAAATGGCTTTATTATGCTAATTGATTTTTCTTTATTTCCATAGTCTCTGTGCCAGATGGAAATTATATTGGTCTTAAAGGATTTGTTCTTCAAATGGCCATGTAGGTCACAACACAAACACTTACTTAGTTGGTGGCAAATTTATTATTTAATGATTTGTCCCCAGTGTCTTTCTAGTGGCTGTATTTAACATCATTGATCTCTAATTGCTACCCTTTATGAATATGCATGCACATATATTTCATTTATAGTCTTTAGGCACATTTATCATTCAAATATTCAAAAAGAACTGTTATTTAAAGACTCTATGATAGCATAGAGCCATTCTTCAAGTATTCTTAAGCCCATTTGTACAAAGAGAGTTTGAAAGAGAATGCACAGGGTTTGTAGTTGACATCTGGGAAACTAGTACCTCAGAAGGAATAATTAGTTGATAAGGTATTTTTAAGGCTTTATACATTTTGAATGACCTTACACATAAAACACCCTTGATATATTTAAAATGCCCTTATATTTCTTGCCATTCTCTCTCTACTTTGAGACTTTGTTGATTATCCCCAGTAGTATTCTCTTTATATGTAGAGAACTCAGATATGAGAATAGATGTTAAAAGAAAAACTGTAGTCCAAAATAATTTGGTTTGACATCAAGATTGCAAATTCATGGGGGATAAGTATTTATTGAGTTAAAATGAATAGGAAAATGAAGGAAAAAAAAAAGGATGTGATAGACTATTTCCACATATACTTCAAAAATGCTTTAAAACATTTGACTAGGTTCTCTCATGTGGTTTTAATATCTTTCTTACCATTTTTATTAGTACATTTTCCTGAAGAACACTTATACTCCAGCACACCCAGGATGATAACCCCCAAAATGCTGATGCAATGTACTCCTAATACGTATATCGATAGCTTTTATAGTGTGTTTGTGTATGTTTTTTTTCTTTCTGTTTTATCCGTAGAAAATGATACCATCTACTGGACAGACATGGGCTTCAATAAAATTAGCCGAGCTAAAAGAGATCAGACTTGGAAAGAAGATATCATCACCAATGGCTTGGGAAGAGTGGAAGGGATAGCTATTGACTGGATTGCTGGTATCATCCATGGCTTTCTCTGTTTTTGTTTCACACCTATATTGTTAGTGGCTCAATCTGCTTCATAAAAATGCTGTTTCTGACTCATAACAGGTTTTTTTTGTACTTCTAGCCACAGGGGTAAATAGCCTCTTTTGCTTTTGGCTTCATTCTTTCTAATGCTTTTGAGCCTTTGGATAAGTGTTTTTATGTAGAAGTAGATTATGTAGTATTAACTTTGCCCAGATATCCTGAGAGCCCCACGAGGCTGGTAAACAAAAGTGTTAGACGTTCTCTTTTGCCTGAAGCCAGTAGAAAATGAAAATAGAGCCCTTCCTCAGGTGAGAGAAATTTCAATTTATTTTTAACATGTAAATGTATCATTATATGGTTT